>NC_139689.1:47510991-47731965 GCF_964106915.1 Podarcis gaigeae
TTTTTCTTTACATTTCCAACATTAGGTTATCACTCTTATGGTAAATCTTTGCTAATTTTACAGGGGTTAAGTACCATCTATACATCATTTTCATAACATTTTCCTTTAACACCGTGCATGCAGTGAACTTAACCCCTTTCCCCCACAACCTTTCCCAGTCTTCAAACATTATATTGTGTCCAACATCTCTTGCCCAATCTTGCGCCAAGGAGTTGTTATCCCACACTTATAGAGTGCATTTTCCCATGCCTTTCCCCATAGCTTTTGCTACACGGTCCGCTTTTAAATGCATATTCATAGTGGAAACACCGTACGAAAACAGGCTATGTGCTGTCGCAGTCGAGGCCAAGCCTGCCAGAGGAGTTATCGGCTGGCTTGCACAGTGCTTTGGTGACAGAAAGCAGAGACCAGTAAGCTCAATAAAATAGGCCTGGCAGTGAAGCTTATTAATGTGGTGATAGGATGTCATCTCCTAAGTAGCAGCTGCCCAGAACTATAGAGCTATAGAGAGTGATTTATGCAAGACAGGGATGCGTGACTCCAAGAATATGCAATCTAATTACTTGGAGAGATTGCAGGCTGCTTTCAATCGTAAACAGATAAGTCTTTCTTACGGGAAACTTAGAATAAACCTTCCCTTCTTCAACTCCCAGTATAACAGAGCATGCTGGGGGAAAAGATTATAGCTCAGTATTGCTGTCCCTGCAAAAAATATCCTCATGCCAGATCCTAGGATTTTCAGAAAACTTTGCGTGGCAGCCAAAAAGGCACAGAGGGGTTTGAGACGCTGACCTGTTTCCTATGAGCTGGTGTGCCTCTGGATTGAACCACTTCAGGGTATAGGTGGGGAAAGTCACCTGCAGATAGAAAACTGGTGTATCAAGGAGAATATTCTGCTGGAATTCTCCTCCCTGGCAGCTGGTTTTCCAGGTGCAGGGTTTTGGAGGGCGGAAATGTGTGGCAGGGCATTTAGTCATGCAAATTCCGGTCTGTTCTGGTACATCCTAGGACCTAGGCATAGGTTTAGCATCTCAGCGAGAATTTAGTCCTCTCGGGCAGTGTGTACCGGTGGTTGTCATCCGTTCAAGATCAGAACTGATTGCTGTTGTTTACAGTGGCAAGTGGCTTTGAGTGCCTTGCTGCCTAACCCAGGGGTCCCCAAACTAAGGTCCGTGGGCTGGATAAGGCCCGAGGGACTTGTTTATCCGTCCTGTGGCAATCCCCGCCGCCCGCTCTTACCTGTGCTACGCCGCTGCCCACTTCTGGGTCAGAGGAGCACCAGAAATAGCTTGTGCGCATGCGCAAGCGTTCTTTGCGCATGCACAAGGGTCATTTGCACATGCACAAGCGTTATTTCTGGTGCACATCCGGGTCAGAGGAGGCCCGTGTGCATGCACACAAGCTATTTCCGGTGCTCCTCTGACCTAGAAGTGCGCCAGAAATAGCGTGTGGGCACACGCTCCCCTGCCCTCCGGCCCACCGCGCAATCAGCGCTGGAGACACCGGCCCGAGGCGCGGTAAGTTTGCTGACCCCTGGCCTAACCCATGACGTGTGAATTTAGAGACTGGCTGTTGTTTCCCCACATGCTATAGGGCTGTTGCATCAGATGGATTGCAGTTTAGCATCTAGCCTCTCAAGTCTTCCATCTCCCATAATGCCTTTCTCCAAAGGAAAGTCTTAATAAATCTATGCTGGTGCCAATTCTGCAGCATAACGCAGCAGAGAGTTCAGACTCCTTAATCTCAATTGATATAAAAGCATCAGAAAACAAACTCACTTTGTCGTTCCCCTCAACTACCCCTCAGCACTTAACTTTGGCTGGATATAAATTATGTCACGAAATGTGCTTTATGACATTTATGCCTGCCTCAGACACAGCAAGGGAAAACCTGAATGTAGTAAGTGCTTAAAATCATAGAATTGGCCCTCCAGCTGTTTTGGGACTACAGTTCCCATCATCCCTGACCACTGGTCCTGTTAGCTAGAGTTGATGGGAGTTGTAGTCCAAAAACAGCTGGAGGGCCAAGTTTGGCCATCACTGAGCTAGACAGTAGGCCTAGAAACAAGTGCTTATTTGCAGATGGACAGTTCTAGCAAAGGAAACGACAAGTGAAAAATAAAAAGCAACCCATGTTTTAAAACTGCATTGCAAAAGCGATTATTAGCTGCAGAAAGGCGTCAGATAGTATGTTCTCTCAACAAAATAATAAAAACACCTGGTTACTGCTGCTGTCTGATTTTAGTATATGCCCATCATATGGATAGAGTTTATCACAAGGGCAGTTCAATCCACCTTTGCCCATTTTTAATGACTTACTGTGAGAGAATTTGCTCAGCGGTTAAAACAAAAGCTTAAGTTTGATTTAAAAATAGGAGAATGCTTTGGGGCTCACAGGTCATCAGGGTGTGGGGAAGGAATGGGGTTCCCTCCCTCTGTGCTGACCCGTTACTCCTGCCTCCCTCTGTCTTGCAAAGTCTCCCTCTTCCCTTTTGCCCTTCCTTCCCTGCCAGACCTGGGATGCGGGTGGCGCTGTGGGTTAAACCAAGCCTAGGACTTGCCGATCAGAAGGTTGGTGGTTCGAATCCCTGCGACGGGGTGAGCTCCCGTTGCTCGGTCCCTGCTCCTGCTAACCTAGCAGTTTGAATGCACGTCAAAGTGCAAGTAGATAAATAGGTACCACTCCGGTGGGAAGGTAAACGGCATTTCTGTGCGCTGCTCTGGTTCGCCAGAAGCAGCTTAGTCATGCTGGCCACATGACCTGGAAGCTGTACGCCGGCTCCCTCGGCCAATAAAGCGAGATGAGCGCCGCAACCCCAGAGTCGGTCACGACTGGACCTAATCGTCAGGGGTCCCTTTACCTTTACCTGCCAGACCGGCTCGCACACCAAGACCTGGTAAAGAAAGGGCAAGGCAAAGGGATAAGCACCACTCCTTCTTACCTCCCTCATGCACCTGCTAGATCCCTCTGCCAGCAGGTAAGTTGACCACAGGTGTTTTGTCCAACACTCTTCACCCTGACCCACTTTCCCAAACCATCGATTGGTGGCACCTGCTGGTAGAAGGTTGGAAATTAATATTGAAATCACTTTGGAAATACAGTCGTACCTTGGATGCCAAACGCCTTGGAACGAATACATTTCGGCTCTTGAATGATAAAAAACCAGAAGTGAGTGTTCCGGTTTTCGGACGATTTTAGGAAGCTGAACATCCGGTGCGGCTTCCGATTGGCTGCAGGACACTCCTGCAGCCAATTGGAAACCACATCTTGGTTTTTTAACAGTTCCGGGAGTCAAATGGTCTTCTGGAACGCATTCTGTTCAAGAACCAAGGTACAGCTGTACTACAAGTTTCATCCGGAGGACCAAGATTCTATATACAGTGGTACCTCGGATTAAGTACTTAATTTGTTCTGGAGGTCCATTTTTAACCTGAAACTGTTCTTAACCTGAAGCACCACTTTAGTTAATGGGGCCTCCCGCTGCCGCTGCGCCGCCAGAGCATGATTTCTGTTCTCATCCTGAAGCAAAGTTCTTAACCTGAGGTAATATTTCTGGGTTAGCGGAGTCTGTAAACTGAAGCGTATGTAACCTGAAGCGTATGTAACCCAAGATACCACTGTAACTGTTATGTAAGCACACATGTATGCTAAA
The DNA here is from genome assembly GCF_964106915.1 of Podarcis gaigeae. NCBI lineage: Eukaryota > Metazoa > Chordata > Lepidosauria > Squamata > Lacertidae > Podarcis > Podarcis gaigeae. Next base: position 47,514,644 of record NC_139689.1, read on the forward strand.
ATTTGTTCCAGCGGCCTCTTCCATTTGCGCAAGGTGTCATTCCATTGGAAACATTTTCCGTCATTTCTCAATGTGCTCAAGTGCTTGAACCAGAGGTCACATTTACGTAAAACCCTCAATTTGAGATATCCCTAAGCTAGGGGATGGGATCCACAGAGCAGATAAAATAAAAGGGAAAACAGAAGAATTTTTAAATAATAGCACCTACTGTGTGACTAAATGCCATATCTCTGGAATTGAAGGGCCAGACAAGGCAAGATCAGAATTTTCCACATGCATTCAGCTTGTTTATTTGTGTTAACTTCAAAGCAGCTGTAGGAGACTGTAAGCTTTGATTAAGTAATTGGCACTGGGGGGAGAGGGGGGGTCTGATCCTTTGCTCCCATGGTATTTCCCTGATTCAATCCCCCCACCCCTTGCAAAACATAACAGAAAACCCCTTATTATCTTCACAGGGTGAAAATAGGAAGGTGCAACGTCAGGCTCAAATAGCAGGTTTGGGAGGGCAAATTTTAGATCAGGGAAATAGCTGTGTCACATATAGTTTCACCCTGCCTTCAGCAAACACAACACTCAACCTTGCGACATCAGCACAGGTTAAATTTCCCAGCAAAGACCTTATTAAGCAGAGAGTTAAAAGAAAGTGATTTTGGGGGGTGGGGTACGGAAAGTAAGTAAGAGGAAAGGAAAGTCATCTTGACATTTTACTGTACTGAAATTAAGATGTGAAATTACTGTATTTTTCTCTCTATAAGACGCACCAGACCACAAGACGCACCTAGTTTTTGGAGGAGGAAAACAAGAAAAATATATTCTGAATCTCAGAAGCCAGAACAGCAAGAGGAATCGCTGCACAGTGAAAGCAGCAATCCCTCTTGCTGTTCTGGCTTCAGCGATAGTTGCGCAGCCTGCATTCGCCCCATAAGACACACACACATTTCCCCTTAATTTTTGGGAGGGAAAAAGTGAGTCTTATAGAGCAAAAAATACGGTAAGTGTCCCGATAACAATAAGTTACAGCGCATTTTGGTAACGGCCAGTTCGTGGCAGCTTCTTGCAAGGTCTTTCCACCCTCGAAGCAGACATATCTGCCTTGTCTCTGTTTTCTTTGACAACCTTGCTCTTTGCATGTGTTCTGTCAATTACGGAATGTTACAGGCTTGTCATCAAGCAAATCTTGATTGTATTTTGGCAATGCCTAGGTTTGAAAACCAGTTCAGACATCCCTGTGGGTCTGCTATCGCGGCTCGTCGCCGCAGCAAGGCAACGTCTCAAGTTACAGACTTCACAGAAAATTACAGCGGCTACTGTATTTCCGTGGCTTGAAACATAACAATATGCTTCCCTCCCCCCCCCCTCTCTCTCTCCCCACCCCCGTTTTGTCCCTACATCAAACCTTAATTGGTGCAGGAAATCATTCAGAATATAATGGCTCTACCAGCGTTCTGTTTCTGAATTCAGTCCCACTCAGGCTGAGTTCCAGACAGAAACATTATAAGCTTGATAAGGATATCTGGCTGTTTGGGTTTTTTTACTCATTCACAACCCTATAGAGAGACGAAGCTCTGGGATATGGTTTTGACCCTTTTCCTTCTGTGATCCACCCCACCAAACCCCTAAACCAGGCCTAGGCAAACTCGGCCCTCCAGATGTGTTGAGACTACAATTCCCATCATCCCTGACCACTGGTCCTGTTAGCTAGGGATGATGGGAGTTGTAGTCCCAAAAACATCTGGAGGGCCGAGTTTGCCTATGCCTGCCATAAACTCAACTGCTAGCTCTGCAAAGCGGGAAAGGCGAGGATAGGGGAGATTTTTCACTGGAGGAAAAATTCCATTGCAGACATGAGGAATAGTATAATCCCACCACTATAGGGCCTTGTACCAAGTGAGACCATTGGCTCATCCAATTGCCAGTCAGACTGGGAACTTTTCCAGCCCTGCATGCAGCTACTGGGGACTGGGGAGAGGACATTTTGTGTGCAAAACACCCTCCCATCTTTAGCACCCCTGGTGGAATTACAGCAAACGGAATGACCAATATAAAATGAATATGAATGAACTTTATTACGGTCACAGACCAGGATTAAAAACAAACAAACAAAACAAACAAACAAAAAATATAAATAAAATAGCAGTTAGGAATTTTTTTTAAACCAATAATTGTTAGAGCAAATAAGGACAAAGAAACAAGCATAGGATAAAACATCGGAATAAAATACAAGATTAAACACAGATAATGGATGGATAAAAACTGATAATTAAAACAGATAAGAACTAAAAACAAAAGTGCACAGTTAAAACAACTGTAAGAGCATAAGAACTAAAAGACTTCCAGTTAAAACAAGTATAAGAGGCTGCAGAGTGAAAGTCTCTGAAATAGAGGACACTCACAACATTAGAAACTGATGGGCAAATATGGTTAAAACAGACAATTAAAACAATGTGCAACAATAAATTTAAGAACAATGTACAACAATAAACTATCCCAGGGAGTTGACTCACGAGTCACCCATGGAACCGAGTTTGGGGATTTTCATGCTGGACTATTCTGAGTTGGGCGATGGTCTGCGCCTATAGATTTGAACACAGAATCTGGCGACCAGATAATGAATATGATTATACAAAGCAATTTGCTACAAGACTCTTGCATTGCTAAAGCTACTAGGGCTGCTTCTGTATTTCTCTGAAGGGGACCAAATAAGCACGGGTAGGGTGGAGAAGTCAACGTCTTTTATCTGTTCATTGTCACAGTTTGGAGTGGCCCTCATAACTCCTCCTCTGTTGCTGTTTTTCCAGGGAATCTTTGGCAACCCAAAACCCTTATCAAGCGCCAACCAGCTAATGCTGGAAGACAGATGGAGCAAACAGGCTTTTCACCAGCCAGAGAGATCCGAAACTTATTATTTCTTGAAGGGCAGTTTGAAAAGAAAAGAAAATTACTCCGTTCTACTTCTTGCCCATATTCCTGTCCACCAGGCAGCCCAAAAACCTAAACCACTGATAAGAAATGTAATAACAAATAGCCCCAAAACCTAGTTAAATTTTGATCAGCAGTAACAAACATTAAAAAGCAGCTGATGTTTCAATTAAAACAACTATTCAGCCTTCTGCGGGTTGGGAGTAAGGAAGCTGACAAGCCACTATAGTGTGTCAAAAGTTATCCCACACCCAACTCCCAAATGCAGTTTCAGTAACTTGACCTGAAGATTATAGTAAATGCTAAAACCAAAAGGTTTTAAACCTTCCCAGTTCTCAGGGCAAATGTATCCTGTTGTAGAATTTTTTAAGCCAAGCTGTTTATCTGCTGGAGGCAACATAGAAGGCAGGTTAATTGCATATGCTGTCTGTTTATATATAGACCATTACACATGCTTTTTAAAAAGTCGGGCTGGGTTATTTTCCATCAGCTACTTATTTCGTTGTTGGATGCTGATCACTGGCTGGAGTTAGCCAGGCCCTTTTTTTTAATTATTGTGTTTGCATTTGAAAATAATTAAACCAAGGCAATGCATTAATCAGACTGTAGGAACATTGTTGTTGTTGTTTAGTCGTGTCCGACTCTTCGTGACCCCATGGACCAGAGCACGCCAGGCACTCCTGTCTTCCACTGCCTCCCACAGTTTGGTCAAACTCATGCTGGTAGCTTCGAGAACACTGTCCAACCATCTCGTCCTCTGTCATCCCCTTCTCCTTGTGCCCTCCATCTTTCCCAACATCAGGGTCTTTTCTCTTCTCATGAGGTGGCCAGAGTATTGGAGTCTCAGCTTCAGGATCTGTCCTTCCAGTGAGCACCCAGGGCTGATTTCCTTAAGAATGGATAGGTTTGATCTTCTTGCAGTCCATGGGACTCTCCAGAGTCTCCTCCAGCACCAGAATTCAAAAGCATCCATTCTTCGGCGATCAGCCTTCTTTATGGTCCAGCTCTCACTTCCATACATCACTACTGGGAAAATCATAGCTTTAACTATACGGACCTTTGTCGGCAAGGTGATGTCTCTGCTTTTTAAGATGCTGTCTAGGTTTTATGCTGTAGGAACATAGGAAGCTACTTTCGATAGAGTTGGACTCTGCTATTCCAGGTTTCCCTACTTGGACTGGCAAGCAAGCGCTGCATTTGGTCTCAGCGCTACCCGGAGATGTCTTACCACTGTACTCCAGCCACATCCCCAGACATTTTTAATATACTGTACTGGTATTAAAGGGACGCGAGGGGTGTTGTAGTCTAAACCACTGAGCCCAGGGCTTCCAATCAAAAGTTCGAATCCCCGCGACGGGGTGAGCTCCCGTTCAGTCCCTGCTCCTGCCAACCTAGCAGTTCGAAAGCATGGCAGTGCAGGTAGATAAATAGGTACCACTCTGGTGGGAAGGTAAATGGCGTTTCCGTGCGCTGCTCTGGTTTCGCCAGAAGTGGCTTAGTCTTGCCGGCCACGTGACTCGGGAAAACTGTCTGCGGACAAACGCCTGCTCCCTCGGCCTGTAAAGCGAGATGAGCACCGCAACCCCAGAGTCTTTCATGGCTGGACTTAACTGTCAGGGGTCCCTTTACCTTTGCCTTTTTACTGGTATCAAAATAATGACGCCTCACTCAAACAAAAGCAAAGGAAGTCTTACTAAATCCACACGATAAAGAATTCATCATTGACTGTATCCTTGGTGTGTATTCCTGATCTGTTCCAGAAAGAGATTCCCCATTCTGAGCTCTCCACCATACATTGCATCTCCTTTTAGAAAATAACCTATTAAGGAAAGAGACCGACATGACATTTTAAGACCAGTGGGTCCCTTGTCGAAATACCCTCATCACTATCAGTGCAATCATATGCTCCTCTGCCTTGGGGGTCATGTTTTTGAGGGGTGGTTTTTGCACGCTTAAAGGGACGCGGGTGGCGCGTCAGAAGGGATGGGAAGGGAATGCCTCCCTCTGTCATTCAAAGTCTCCCTCTTCCCTTTTGCCCTTCCTTACCTTCCAGACCTGGGATGCGGGTGGCACTGTGGGTTAAACCACAGAGCCTAGGGCTTGCCGATCAGAAGGTCGGCAGTTCGAATCCCCACGACGGGGTGAGCTCCCGTTGCTCGGTCCCTGCTCCTGCCCACCTAGCAGTTCGAAAGCACGTCAAAGTGCAAGTAGATAAATAGGTACCGCTCCTGCGGGAAGCTAAACGGCGTGTCCGTGTGCTTCTCTGGTTAGCCAGAAGCGGCTTAGTCATGCTGGCCACATGACCTGGAAGCTGTACGCCAGCTCCCTTGCCAATCAAGCAGATGAGTGCCGCAACCCCAAAGTCGGTCACGACTGGACCTAATGGTCAGGGCTCCCTTTACCTTTACCTTTTGCACGCTTGCAGTATGACTGACTCAAAAGGAAGCCACCTCAATTCTCACAGTAATTTTGCCACCGTATCTGTGGATCTTTTAAAGTAACATTGGGTGTGGATGTATTTATACAGTTATTGGTAAATATGGCACTTTGGGGAAAAAGCAGGACTGGCTATCTAATACATGACTGGTGGGGGAAGCCGTGATTGGCAGCTGAGCCTGTGTTTGACTTTCTACAAGTTGCAAAGCCAGAATTAACACCATGGATGATGAACCTGCTGTGCTCCCTTGGTAAATATTGCATCTATATTCACTCTTAAATGGAAAACACCTGCCATGACCAGTTCATTTGAAGCTTAAAAATAACACAACTCTTGGGGGTGGGAGAAATTTGCGGATTATCTGAAATGCTCAGATCAGTATCTTCTGGTCCCCAAATGGTTAAGTGTGAGGGAGGAAACAGACGTATTAACCGTCTCAGAAGGACTGGAAAGTTTTGATACTCGCTATTTTTCATTGCCACCAAAGAGAAGTACAGAAGGTTCAGGAATTTCATTCATGAACATGTAGTCCTCCTAGCACAAAAGCGATAATGACTTTTAATAGATACGCTTCCACAGGGACAAAATAAATTGTTCTTGAGTGCGTGTATTATTAACCCCACAGGGCAGTTCTGCATTTTTCAGCGACAGTTCCTGACAGTACAATTCCTGTCAAGCAAGTGGACAGAGAAACAATTGGCATAATTTCAGGATCTAGTTCTGTCCAAAGACAGACGCATATGACATGCTTGACTACCACCCAGGTCCAAATAAATAATAATTACGTTGTTTGATTTTATGAGTGGGGTGCTCTCCTGCTTGGACTACTGCAATGCGCTCTACGTGGGGCTACCTTTGAAGGAGACCCGGAAACTACAACTAATCCAGAATGCGGCAGCTAGACTGGTGACTGGGAGCGGCCGCCGAGACCACATAACTCTGGTCTTGAAAGACCTACATTGGCTCCCAGTACGTTTCCAAGCACAATTCAAAGTGTTGGTGCTGACCTTTAAAGCCCTAAACTGCCTCGGTCCAGTATACCTGAAGGAGCGTCTCCACGCCCATTGTTCTGCCCGGACACTGAGGTCCAGCTCTGATGGCCTTCTGGCAGTTCCCTCACTGCAAGAAGCAAAGCTACAGGGAACCAGGCAGAGAGCCTTCTCGGTAGTGGCACCCGCCCTGTGGAACACCCTCCCACCAGATGTCAAAGAGAACAACAACTACCAGACTTTTAGAAGACATCTGAAGGCAGCCCTGTTTAGGGAAGCTTTTAATGTTTGATGTATTATGGTATTTTAATATTTTGTTGGAAGCCGCCCAGCGTGGCTGGGGAAGCCCTGGGCAGGGTATAAATAATAAATTTATTATTATTATTATTATTATTGCCTAACTGTACTGTTGGGACGCAGTGGCGCTGTGGGTTAAACCACTGACCCTAGGACTTGCTGATCAGAAGGTTGGCGGTTCAAATCCCCACGACGGGGTGAGCTCCCGTTGCTCGGTCCCTGCTCCTGTCAACCTAGCAGTTTGAAAGCACATAAGTGCAAGTAGATAAATAGGTACCACTCCGGCGGGAAGGTAAACGGCGTTTCCGTGCGCTGCTCTGTTTCGCCAGAAGCGGCTTAGTCATGCTGCCCACATGACCCGGAAGCTGTACGCCGGCTCTCTTGGCCAATAAAGCAAGATGAGCACCGCAACCCCAGAGTCGGTCACGACTGGACCTAACGGTCAGGGGTTCCTTTGCCTTTAACCATACTGTTATGTTGGGTTTCATTTTCCATGATTGAAATCGGTGTAACAGTGGGTGAGGAGAGAGGCTTTCTGGCAGAGCTGGCGCACCCATGAGGCAAAGTGAGGTGACTCTCTTTATTTTAAAAAAAGATATTTATTGAAGTTTTGAAGTTTCAAAAATTATACAAAAAAAACAGTGATAAAAACAAAACACCAACACAAAAAATAACAAATATAAAAAACAAAATACAAAACTAAAAACCATTTAAAAACAAGTAAAGTTTCATTCCCTTATTTTCTTATAACTTACTTCCCCGACCTCCTCATACCTCCCCTTTCTGTATTCCAATTTCTAGTTATTAATTCAACAAAACCTCTCCCTTAATTTTCATTTAATTTTTAACCTTTCTTTTCTTTTTACTTAATCATTACAGCTGAAAACCACTTAATTTCTAAACCAACATCATTCTAACATTCATTAATTTTGCAATGTTTCCTAAGATAGTCCTTAAATTTCTTCCAATCTTCTTCCGCCGTCTCTCTTCCCTGGTCTCGGATTCTGCCAGTCATTTCTGCCAGTCCCATGTAGTCTATAACCTTCATCTGCCATTCTTCCAAGGTGGGTAGATCTTGTGTCTTCACAATACTTTGCGATGAGTATTCTTGCTGCTGTTGTAGCGTACATAAAGAATGTTCTATCCTTCTTTGGCAAAGTGAGGTGACTCTCAGGCCTCAGGATCCACGGGGCAGCCGGCCTCCAAGGAACGCATCGCCTCTTTCTGCTGGATCTGTCACCTTCTCAGCTGACCCCACAATGCCACCTGTACAGCCATCTCTTGGCAAATAGGTGGCACTGCCATTGTTCGAAATTAGCCAGGCGCCTGGCACATTTTGGACCGGGCTATCAGCCACTTGCGACCAAGTGAAGATGGATCATCGGATCGGCACTGCTTCCACACACTAATACCCCACCCTGTAAAATTCTAGCAGTTGTGTTTTATCTGCACAATCGGAGTGAATTTCATGAAGCAAAATGCTGCCTCTGTGCAGCCTGAGCAGGAGCGGCGAACAGTTGTTGTAGCTTATTTTTACTTACTTAAAAACCCCCAATGCCCTCCCCACAGTTGTGAATAATATTCTTACGTTATGAATGGACCGTTAAGAAAAAGAGGTAGGGATAATATATGTCCCTGAATCAAGTGACTTCTTCCTTAAGTTCTCACAGTTCTCAACCTAGTTCAAGGTTGTCTTCTAAATTAGCCGTATGCTTAACTAATAATCAATACAATCAGTCCTTCATTTGAAAAATAAGATTCTAGAGCCGTCTTGCCCCCCAAACTGCAACTAGAGGTTCTGTTTTGGAGACTGCAACCCTGGTTTAAGGTTCCGTTTGGCACCTAGCCTCTATATCTGAGTTTCTAACACTGAGCACTGCTGATGTACATCCTTTTCGCCCCTTGTTCCTGATGTAAAGGTAAAGATAAAGGGACCCCTGACCATTAGGTCCAGTAGTGACCGACTCTGGGGTTGCGGTGCTCATCTCGCTTTACAGGCTGAGGGAGCCGGCGTACAGATTCCAAGTCATGTGGCCAGCATGACTAAGCCGCTTCTGGCGAACCAGAGCAGTGCATGGAAACTCCATTTACCTTCCCGCTGGAGTGGTACCTATTTATCTACTTGCACTTTGACGTGCTTTCGACCTGCTAGGTTGGCAGAAGCAGGGACCGAGCAACGGGAGCTCACCCCGTCGCAGGGATTCGAACCGCTGACCTTCTGATCGGCAAGTCCCAGGCTCTCTGGTTTAACCCATAGTGCCACCCACGTCCTGATGTAGATCTTCACTTTTTCTTTCCTGGCTAGGGGTACACTGGGGGGGTGGGAGAAAGAAGTACCATTTTGCGGTTTGCCTCAGGTGCCAAAACGTCTTGTGCTGCCCCGCTTGCTGGGGAAATGAAAACCCGGGTGCAAACAGATTTCCCATTCGCAGAGCAATAGGCAAAAGGGAGCTGGAATTGTATTCGTTATAAATTTTTCAAGATGAGCTATAAAAGCGTCCTGTGGCTTTTTAGAATCTGCTCCACTCAACTGGAGGAAACCACAGCTGTGGCTGACACCAGTTGGCTGGCACAGCTTCCCTGTCAATCGCTGGAGTAGTTTGGCCAGTTCGGAAAGTTTTCACTTTTTCATCTAATTAAGGGCGAGCAAATAAAGCCAGGATGGGTGGGCTGCTTTCGCTTTAGTTTTATTTAAAGATAGCCTTCCTTGAGGCCTGAGGGGAGAAGCCAAGATCGAGGGAGGAGCCGGCATTCACCTTGCTGGCGTGCAGCTGCGTGGGGGACAAATTGCAAAGTCATACTGAGCTCTGTTCTTGCCCTTTGGGCGGAAAACACGCGGTCCCCGTTGCAATGTTACGCCTGTCTTCACCCTTTGAAAACAGGAAGTTAATTGGGCTTGATTTAGCGACGCAGACTCTGCTCGCTCCAGAATGAATGAGCTAAGGTTCAGCTCGATGGGACAAATGCGACGTTTGGGCAAGCAGATACTAAGCAGGGTTCAGTGAGTGCTTTAAGCCGGGAGTCTTAAATTTTCCACCAGTTGGATTTTGCAGCATGGATGGGCTGATGATTAGATTTGCCTGTGTCTCTTATTTTTTCACAATTGACTCTGCTAATGCGAGTCGGGGTGGAGTGTGGGGAGAAGCTAGGAATTATGGCGGCTCCGTCTAGCCCCTGACAACTGAATGCTTGATCCACAGAGGGCTGAGTTGGAGCCAGGAGAACTAGACGTTGTGAGGATACAGCCTACTTGGGTCTCATCCCAGTCACGAAGGGAGTGTTCTTCCTAGATGGAGAAGAGCCCAAACCAGTTAAGAGGGGTGTGGTGACCCTCTATGTCCGTTATACTGCTGGAAGAACCTCAGGAGTGTGGTTGATAAAAGGTTGGGTCACTGACAGAAAGGGCCACCTTGTTTAAGAACCAAAGTAGTGAGATGTGTTGCAACAATCGAGTTATGGAACTGAAGTGGAATAACTGGAAATAAGCTGAGCTTTTACCTTCAAGTCTAGAAACCTGTAAAGTCTACCTGAAGCGCAATACAGTGGTACCTCGGGTTAAGAACTTAATTTGTTCCGGAGGGCCGTTCTTAACCTGAAACTGTTCTTAACCTAAGGTACCACTTTAGCTAATGGGGCCTCCCACTGCCGCTGCGTGATTTCTGTTCTCATCCTGAAGCAAAGCTCTTAACCCGAGGTACTATTTCTGGGTTAGTGGAGTCTGTAACCTGAAGCATCTGTAACCCGAGGTACCACTGTAACGCAACTTAAGCAACTGAAGTTTAAAGGAAGCTGTGCTAGATTAGAAGCCTGTAACATCTGTTAGATTTAGTATAATTAGTATAATTTAGTACTTGGTTAACTGTTTCCTGAAAGGACATTATCTCCTGATAACATCCTTTGTTTTATTCACTTTGTTCTATATAATAAATATTTCTTATTCATTCAACTTTTGCCTGAGTAAGTATTTCCTCACACAAAATCCAAAAGATAACCTGTGGTAGTTACTACTGAGTGCGTATGTAGGTGGGATCTGCCACAGTTGGTATACGGCGGTGGGATCCTCTTTGTTGTTGTTGTTTAGTCGTTTAGTCGTGTCCGACTCTTCGTGACCCCATGGACCAGAGCACACCAGGCACTCCTGTCTTCCACTGCCTCCTGCAGTTTGGTCAGACTCATGTTTGTAGCTTCGAGAACACTGTCCAACCATCTCGTCCTCTGTCATCCCCTTCTCCTTGTGCCCTCCATCTTTCCCAACATCAGGGTCTTTTCCAGGGAGTCTTCTCTTCTCATGAGGTGGCCAAAGTATTGGAGCCTCAACTTCAGGATCTGTCCTTCCAGTGAGCACTCAGGGCTGAGTTCCTTAAGAATGGATAGGATTGATCTTCTTGCAGTCCATGGGACTCTCAAGAGTCTCCTCCAGCACCATAATTCAAAAGCATCAATTCTTCGGTGATCAGCCTTTTTTATGGTCCAGCTCTCACTTCCATACATCACTACTGGGAAAACCATAGCTTTAACTATATGGACCTTTCAAACAGCAATAAAAGAACACTGTTTTTATTAACCGGGCAAATTTTGCCTGACATTCAAAATGCATTGATAGTGCCAAGTGAATTTGCCTGGAGAAGCAACTTCACAACTGAGGTGCCACCACAGAAAAGATCTTCTCTCCAGTAGTCAGTTATGTAGCCTTCTGATACCTGGCAACACCTGGTGAAGGGCCTCAGGTAAACCATTCATTTAGATGGGAGAAAGTATAGGGGTGATTCAGAGGCACTGTTGGGTTGGGAAACTCAACCTGCAATATCCCTGCTTTGGTCATTGAGAATCCAGCCTCCTTCCTTCCTTCACAGCCTTTCCAATCCACCTGCATCGCCCACCCATCCCCTCTAGGTTCTGTTTCCCAGTCACGCTAATAATATGGACAACTGGTTATAAATCTAGAAGGTGTGTGTGCTTCACCTGTGTGCTTCACTTCATATTTGTGTGTGTGCTTCACCTGTGCAGGCTTAAATGTCTCCTGTGCCTCTTCACCTGGTCCACCTCCTCCCTCAAGCACGGTTCCCTCAGGAACAACAGAATTGAATGATTCCGCTCCTACAACCAGTGTTGGCACTCCTTTGAGCACCCAGAAGGGAGCTTCCACGACAATTTCGCTCCCATGGAGACTTTTGACGCACGATAGCACCACTGCTCCTAACACCACAGTGGAAGCTTTGACTGCAATCCCTGTTTCAGCTGTAACGCCCCTTTCAACAGCAACGGCCCCGGATAGCTCAGCAGCAGCCCATTCATCACTGCAGCCAAACACTGGATTACAAACCACGGAAAACACATCAGCCCCTGCGACATCAGTTGCCGGCCTGGTCACAGGCGCCACTCCTCACTCGGAAACCACACCAGTCAGCTCTTCGCCTACTCTAAATGGATCGTCCACCAGCCCTACTAACGCCACCTATCTAAGCACCACCCAAGGGCCGAGTGCAGGAACATCTCCAGCAGCTGTGTCCTCCAGCAAACTCCCTACCGCAGAGGCAACATCTGGAGAGACATCTGTGACAGCATCCTCCCCGGGCTCCACGCAAGGGGTTACTATTTCTTCACAAGCGGCTGTGTCAAGTAAGGCTACTCCAGCGACCTCCCCTACTGGCAGTACCACGTTCTCTGTGGGGGTAACCATACAAGAAGTTCAACGGGCTTTGAGTTCGGGTGAGTTGGTCTGTTTCCGCGCTTTGCACGGTAATGGTTTTGTCAACCTTGCAGCTTATGGTTGTCTGTTTTAGGGAGTTCAAAAGGCTCCCTAAATTATTATTTTAAATTATTATTCTTTATTAAATAATTGGAAAGACTCAAGACAGATTATTTCCCCCCTAAAAAATAAATACCGTGTTTTTTGCTCTATAAGACTCACTCTTTCCCTCCTAAAAAGTAAGGGGAAATGTGTGTGCGTCTTATGGAGCGAAAGCAGGCTGCGCAGCTATCCCAGAAGCCAGAACAGCAAGAGGGATTGCTGCTTTCACTGCGTAGCCATCCCTCTTGCTGTTCTGGCTTCTGAGATTCAGAATATTTTTTTTCTTGTTTTCCTCCTCCAAAAACTAGGTGCGTCTTGTGGTCTGGTGCGTCTTATAGAGCGAAAAATACGGTATTTCCCCCCCAAAAATAAATAAATGTCAAAATAGAAAAGGATGCATCCATTTTCCTCTTTAACCAGGCCTGTGCCCTCTAAAGAGTGGATGGGGCGTTTTTAATGTATTGTTTTAATTGGGTGTGTTAATATATAATATATTTTTGCTTGTTTTGTTTGTAAGTCACTTTGAGTTGCCTTTGGCAAGCAAAAGCAACCAGCAAATTTAATTAATAATAATACACAACAGTACACACCTACTAAAATATTTCTGTCCACCCTGATGCAGTGGTGCCTCGCAAGACGAAAAGAATCCGTTCCGCGAGTCTCTTCGTCTTGCGGTTTTTTCGTCTTGCGAAGCAAGCCCATTAGCGGATTAGCGCTATTAGCGGATTAGCGGGCTTAGCGGATCAGCTGATAAGCGGCTTAGCGGATCAGCTGATAAGCGGCTTAGCGGCTTGGGAAAAAGGGGGGGAAAGGAAAAAAATCCGCAGGAACTCGCAAGACATTTTCATCTTGCGAAGCAAGCCCATAGGAAATTCGTTTTGCGAAGCACCTCCAAAACGGAAAACCCTTTCGTCTAGCGGGTTTTCCGTCTTGCGAGGCATTCGTCTTGCGGGGCACCACTGTACATTTTAATGTTCTCGCTTATCTTCTGAAAAATGGACCCAGTGCAGACCTTGTACCAGCCCATGGTTTGTTATTCACCATAGCATAGAAGCCATACTACGATATATAATAGGCAAGCCGTGGTTTAGAGCTGTTTTTCTGCTTTCTTTAGTCGTCCTCTCAGCCCTCAACTTTGAAGGTGCATTCCTGTCTCTTACGTTCTGTCTGTGATACAGCAACTTGTAGAGCGATGGCCACAACTATTGTGTTTCTCCCATCACTCCATGGATGCATCATGCCAGATCATAATTAGAATAAACCAGAGTTATAATGCTTCTGTCTGGCCCTCAGTCACTGCAAAAATATATCTCTAAATTTATCTGGCAGGGGAAGAAGCCAAGAATAAAATATAAATTATTAACAGATTCTAAAGAGAGAGGTGGTTTCTCCCTGTAGTTCCCAATTCCGGTTTGCCAGCCAATTGCAAACCATGTCTTGTCAATTCACACAACAGGCCAGAGCAAAATTAAACTTAGCCATGGTTTAGAATGATGTCTAAATTCGTCTGTAGAGTTTAAATCATAATAGTGGAAGTTGCAGAGATCATTCTTGAAAGCTGTAAATAAATCCTTAATATCATTATGATTTCATTTGTATGCCACCTTTCCATAATTAAAACCACGCTCGAGGCAACTTACTACGTGAAAAGATTTACATAATTACAAGTATAACAAAATAGGCACAAGCAATAAATAAAGCACATAGAAAAGTACACAACCAAACTGAACAGTTTCCACATAAACCATAAGATCGAAAAATAAAGATCCACCAAATTAATATCAATAAGAGCAAGAAAAAGAAACCCGAACAATACCCCAGCCCAAGCATCTGTTCAGCAGCTTCAGTTTTTGTCACTCAGTCAGGTGGAAAAAATCTAGCAGGTCACAGGACACAAAGCTAAGATGGTGGGCTTCCATGTTTATTGGACCGGAATGGGACCTGTGATCCTCAGTTCACAGATAGATAGATAATTTCTTACGGTCAAAGACAGCTCGCCTAACACAATAAAAACAGAGTTCATAAAGATAAAATATACAATCAGAGCAGATTGCAGCAATAGCTCAGGGGTAGATATATACATATACCTGTACAACTGAGATTTGGGCTACCATAAAAATTGACCCTGAGGGACCCCAAAGAGCGACTTCAGCATTTCCCTAGTAAGCTATTTTATTCTAGAGGATGATCTGTGCCTACAAATCTGGGCACAGAACCTGGCTACCGAGCCAGGACCCTCGGTTCAGATATTGTTGGACTGCAACTCCCATCCTCTCTGACCATTGACTGGGGCTGATGGGAACTGGAGCACCAGCAACTGGAAAGCCACAGGTTCGCCAGTCTTGACTTTGAAAGACATGGAACCTGCTAGGCTGTCTTTTGTGAATGAGACAAGGAGATAGAGAGAGCAGATGGAGGGCCTCTAGTACTCTGGCAGTCATTGGCTGTTTTTCCCCCACTACAAAGATTAATATCGTCCCCCCAATCCCTCTCCTTGCTTTTACAAGCTAGTATAAAAAAAGCTGGAATAGCAGTTAGCCACTTAATAAGAGCGCACAGGCTTTGAACGCAGAAGTTCAAAGCCCCAGAGATTAAATCTCATAGCCATAACGTCACTTGATGGCCTTAAGCAAGCAACCATTCTCTCCCCCTCACCTCTGCTGCTTAAATCGGAGGATGATAGGACTGATCTCAGAGAAGAAAGGCGCTATTTAGGTCCTAGTGGCTATTATAATTACGCCACACTGTCTGTCTGCGTGCGTGCAGATTTTCAAATCGCAGGATTTGGAGTCGACTCTTAATATGCTTTGAGCACTCCGTGCTGAAAGCTTCCTTGGTTTGCCACGTTTTCTACATTAGAGGGCAGTGTGCCTGCAGACTGAATTGTAGGATGAAAAATAATCTGGATGGTTGAAGGTGAAACTGTGATCTCTGAGACATCTCCTTTGTTGTGCAGGTAGCATTGCAGCTATTACCATCACAGTGATTGCATTGGTTCTGTTGGTGTTTGGCATAGCCGCATTCCTGAAGATCAGGTAAGAATTGGTGCCTTTACTTAGAGGAGAGGCAATAGTTCCTTGGGGAGAGGCTGGCTTCTTAACTATGGTTCTTACAGTCACTCCTCCACAGCTGAAAGTGGAAAGAGCCCCTATAAAATTCACTTCTTATCCAGATAGCATATAGACACCTGGTGAGGAGTAAGGTAAAGGTAAAGGGACCCCTGACCATTAGGTCCAGTTGTGGCCAACTGTGGGGTTGCGGTGCTCATCTCACTTTATTGGCCGAGGGAGCCGGCGTACAGCTTCCGGGTCATGTGGCCAGCAGGACTAAGCCACTTCTGGCGAACCAGAGCAGTGCATGGAAATGTTGTTTATCTTCCCGCCGGAGCGGTATCTATTTATCTACTTGCACTTTGACGTGCTTTCAAACTGCTAGGTGGGCAGGAGCAGGGACCGAGCAATGGGAGCTCACCCCGTTGCGGGGATTCGAACCGCCGACCTTCTGATTGGCAAGTCCTGGGCTCTGTGGTTTAACCCACAGCGCCACCCGTGTCCCACTGATGAGGAGTACCCAATCCCAAATTATTCCCAGGGAGGCATACAGAAGTGGTGCCAAAACCCAACAACGATAGGAGTGTCAACCAATAACCAAACGCAACAGCAAACTGACAACAGGCCACCACAGGTGAGAAACTTAGAATGCTAGAATTGGAAGGGACCTTGAGGGTCTTCAACCTCCTACAACGCAGGAATCTCAACTAAAGCGTCCATGAGAGATGGCCACTCAACCTCTGCTTTAACAGCTCCAAGGAAGGAGAGTCCATCAGCTCCACTGTCGAACAGCTCTAACTGTCAGAAAGTCCTTCTCTGATCTTTAGTCAATAGCTCCTTTCTTATAACCTGAAGCCATTGGTTTGAGACCCACCCTCTGGAGCAGGAGAAAACAAGCTTGCTCCATCCTCTATGTGTTATAGGCCTTTAGATATTTGAAGATGGCTATCATACCTTAAGAAGGGACGCGGGTGGCGCTGTGGGTTAAACCACAGAGCCTTGGGTTTGCCGATCAGAAGGTTGCGGTTCGAATCCCCGCAATGGGGTGAGCTCCCGTTGCTCGGTCCCTGCTCCTGCCAACCTAGCAGTTCGAAAGCACGAGTAGATAAATAGGTACTGCTCTGGGGGGAAGGTAAACAGTGTTTCCATGCACTGCTCTGGTTCACCAGAAGTGGCTTAGTCATGCTGGCCACATGACCCAGAAAAACTGCGGACAAACATCAGCTCCCTCGCCCAGTAAAGCGAGATGAGCGCTGCAACCCCAGAGTCGTTCGTGACTGGACTTAACTGTCAGGGGTCCTTTACCTTTTTATCATACCTCCATTTGGTCTCCTCTTATCCAGGCTGAACATATTAACTCCCTCAACCATTCCTTGGCTTGGTGTCCAGACCCTTGGTCATCTTGGTCACCTTCCTCTGCAAACACTCCAATTTGTCAATATTCTTCTGCTGCGTAGAACGGGACACGGTGCTCCAAATGGGGTCTGACCAAAGCAGAATAGAGTGGGACTATTACTTCCCTTGATGTGGACACTAGACTCCTGTTGATGTACCCTAGAACAGCTGCTGCATCACACTGTTGACTCATGTTAAGGTTGTGGTCTGCTAAAATCCTTAGATCTACTTTTTAAATTACAGTGGTACCTCAGTTTCTAAAAACAGTCCTGTTTACGAACTATTCGGTTTACGGACTCTGCAAAACCGGAAGTAGTCTCCCGGTTTGAGAACTTTACCTCAGTCAGTTCGAAAGCACGTCAAAGTGCAAGTAGATAAATAGGTAGTGCTCCGGCGGGAAGGTAAACGGCATTTCCGTGCGCTGCTCTGGTTCGCCAGAAGCGGATTAGTCATCTCGAGATGAGCGCCGCAACCCCAGAGTTGGCCACGACTGGACCTAATGGTCAGGGGTCCCTTTACCTTTACCTAAGAACGGAATCCAAACGGTGGAAAGGCATTGGCAGCGGGAGGCCTCATTAAGGAAAGCGCACCTCTCTTTAATAACAGTTTCGGTTTAAGAACGGACTTCTGGAACAGATTAAGTTCGTAAACCGAGGTACCAATGTAATCACAATTTGATCTTCTAAGATAGCAGTCCTTTCACAAGCACTTTTTAATGTCTGATCAGCCTGGATGTTTTAAGTAATGGAAGTACAGTCCCCAAAAGTACAGAGGGAGGAGGCAGGTGAAAGAGGGATTGTTATTGTTATACTTTTTACTCCAGAACCTTACATTTCTGTGATAAGCATAGGCTGACCAGAATACGGTGCTGTTTCTGTTTTGCCCTCAGGCATTCTTCGTATGGGAGACTCTTGGATGACCACGACTATGGATCCTGGGGAAACTACAACAACCCTCTCTATGACGACTCTTAAATGGAGGAGAATCCATCAAAGCCAAAAACTGCTTGTGTATTTATGAAGCACTTATTTCACTAAAAGCGCCATGGTCCGATAATCCTTCTGCATACAATGTCCGTGTTGTTGCTCCTCCTGCTGTTTTGCTGATGCGTTGTCACCATACCTTTTTGCAACGCAGGCCCCAAACGGAAAACGAGCCAACCAGAGTGGAGCATTCAGCAACAAATTGGGCAAGAGTTGGAATCCGTAGCTACGAGAATACTTGCTCGCAGGTGCCGTTGCCTCCAAACCCTAACGTTCTGCAAAGTGATTAGGATTCCTGCAAAAAAGGAACGAAGTCCGTGGAAAGTTTCGCCACCAGTTCTGCTGTGGCCGTTTGGGCTCCCAGCAACTCGGTTGTAACAGGAGACCTGCAATGAAGAATGTAACCTTTTAGAGTTGTCAGATAGCAAAAATTCGTGGTAGAGGTTGCTCAGGGGTCTCCCAGAATTAAATGGCAGATCTTGATTCTTGCTTTGATTGCCTTTTCCAGTTTGTCTCCTTAAGAAAGCGTTCTGATTAGAATTCAGCTGAAGGTTGGAGCGACCTGATTCAGCACTGAAGTTCTTGTTAAATGTTTCGCTAGAGAAAGGCAGAATGTAACGCTAACAGT
Organism: Podarcis gaigeae; assembly: GCF_964106915.1. NCBI lineage: Eukaryota > Metazoa > Chordata > Lepidosauria > Squamata > Lacertidae > Podarcis > Podarcis gaigeae. Next base: position 47,533,133 of record NC_139689.1, read on the forward strand.
AATAGGGGCGGCTAGAGCCACAAATGGCAGTCTGGTGTCCTGCTCTCCTGCCCAGCCTTCTATAGTGTCCAGTTCATTGGGGCCTCCTTTCACAAAAATCTATTACAGTTTGGGCAATTGTTTTTGGAAATTTATTGAAGCCCAGTGTTAAGTCATGAGCCCACCAGCTCATGGTAAAGTTATTGTTACTTCCCAAATACAGAGGCTCTCCATGGAATTGTCTCCAATAAAGTTTGTTTGGTGGGGACCATTTGGAAAAGCAAACTCTCAAGGGCTATTTTTCCACACCCCAAGTTTGTTCCTTGTCAGTTCAGACATGTTTTCAGAAGTGTGTTAGATAAGGGGGTCCTCGCCTTTTGAGCCTCTCTGTGCCTATAGCTTAGGAAAAAGCAGGTTTGTAATGCAAAGGTAGCGAAGGCCAGTGGATAATTTGCATTATGAATCAAAACTTCTCAAGCCAAATAGAAATAAAACACCTCATTCTGCATTATTGAGTTCCAGCCGATGGCGGCTAATGTTAAGCTGAACCCTAGACACAATCCTTTGATGTCTTTTCCATTACAGAAAGAAGGATTCCATTTCAGAAAAGACATTTTCAGTACTACAGTGTTGCTTTCTGCCTTCTCAGTATGCAAAGTCTACCAGTTGTTGGTTTTTTTATCTCCTTCCCTTCCATTTTTAAGGGCACAAAGTCACATTGGTACGTTGAATTGATTTTGCAAGCAAGTTGCTGTCACAATGAGGTTTGAACAACATATTATGCAGAGTTGGGGGGGATTCCCCTCCTTTTATTTTTATATCAACCCCCCCAAAAAGATAGGGCAGCATGTTTGTGGCTAGAAGCAGGGCAAGTGAGGAAGGAAGGAATGATTCTCGCACATTTAAAAAGTTGCACCTGTGCTGGATGGCAGAGACACCATATGAACCTTCAGCAAAACACCTGTGTTTCTCTGTTTTTTCGTTTTTCTGTTTCGTAGCACTCTTGTCTCTGCAACTTTTTTGCATTAAAACCTGGATGGAGGAAGACTCTTGTGCTAAACTCTTTAGTGCACAGTGTAAGGGGGGGAATTGATTCCCCCCTCCCAGAGGCTAAACAGCTACTTGTTTGCACTACAAATAAACTTTGACAATAATAAAGATCTCTCTTTCACGCTTTTTTTCTATAGAAGTAAACCTGTTAAACAGAAGTTAGCACAGAGTATGGGGGTGCATACACACTGCCAGCTTAAAGCACAGCTGGGCCATTGCTTTTCTCAGTCTGGCTCGAAGCTGGATTTGGGGGGAAATGCATCAAAACACAGTCTTTCAAAAGAAAGGACGGGATAAAGATGGATTGTGGCCAATGTCGTGTGCCACTTCCCAAACCAGTTTGGGAGCACATTGAATGCAGAATAACTGGATTGTGTGCACAGTCTTGCTTTCTTACTAACCTTTAAAAAATTGCTTCCCCATTTTTGCTTTGCAAAGCTGTTGGCCACGTCTAAGTGCAAGGCCTTTTGGGGCTAGGAGTAGGTCTTCCCCCCCACTTTAGCTCTCTTCTGTAGCAAAACCTTCACAGTAATACCATGTCAGTATTAGAAACTCAGATACAGTGGTGCCCCGCAAGACGAACGCCTCGCAAGACGGAAAACCCGCTAGACGAAAGGGTTTTCCGTTTTGGAGGCGCTTCGCTAAACGAATTTCTCTATGGGGTTGCTTCGCAAGACGAAAAAATCTTGCGAGTTCCCGCGGGGTTTTTTTGCTTTTCCTCCCCCTTTCCTAAGCCGCTAAGCCGCTTATCAGCTGTTCCGCTGATAAGCCGCTTAACAGCTGATCGCTAAAAGCCGCTAGACCGCTAATGACGCTAATCCGCTAAGCTGTCAATGGGCTTGCTTCGCAAGACGAAAAAACCGCTAGACGAAGAGAATCGCGGAACGGATTCTTTTCGTCTTGCGAGGCACCACTGTATATAACTCCTTAAACCAGGGTTACAGTCGCCAAAACATCTAGTTTGCCATTTGAGGACCAGATGGCTCCAAAGTCGTAATTTTCAATACGGCTTTTTGGTTCCTGAAATTCATTCTGATTGTGCAGATAAAATATCACTGATAGAATTCTAAAGTGTTATTAGTGTGTGAAAACAGCCAAGATCCAGTGATCCCCAGATGATGAAGACATCCTGGCATCTTCATTTGGTCGCAAGTGGCCAATAAAAAAGGACCCTGACCGTTAGGTCCAGTCGTGGCCGACTGTGGGGTTCCGGCGCTCATCTCGCTTTATTGGCTGAGGGAGCCGGCGTACAGCTTCCGGGTCATGTGGCCAGCATGACTAAGCCGCTTCTGGTGAACCAGAGCAGCGCACGGAAATGCCGTTTACCTTCCTGCCGGAGCAGTACCTATTTATCTACTTGCACTTTGACGTGCTTTTGAACTGCTAGGTTGGCAGGAGCTGGGACCGAGCAACGAGAGCTCACCCCATTGCAGGGATTCGAACCGCCGACCTTCTGATCGGCAAGTCCTAGGCTCTGTGGTTTAACTCACAGCACCACCTGCGTCCCTAAGTGGCTAGTAGCCTGGTGCAAAATTTCACCTGGCAAATTTCAGACACTGCTGTCATCATCCACAGAGTATGAAGGGCACAGTCTTAAGCACATCCAAGAAAGCAAGCCTGAATGCAATAATTAGGAGGTGATGGGAAACCTCAAAAAGAAATACTGCCCGCAGGAACTATGGGAATGGTTTGAGGGAGGGAGCTAGAGAGCACATGGCTAAAAGCGGGAAGAGGGAAATCTGGGAACTAGCACTGGGCATTTATTAAGCGTTCTATACTGTCTTTTGCTTCCATGCTTGCTAGAGGATAACCCAGCCATTAAGTGTGCTTCTGCCATTCACAATCGATAGCATGCATTAAAATGTTGGCACGGGGTCAGGGTCTGGGATTCCCGCAGCAACAGGGCTATTAGCAATGAGTGTACTTCTTCCCCCTACTTTTTTGGGGCCCCTTCGCAACCAGCAGTGAGGTTTGTGCAATAATAATAATAATAATAATAATAATAATAATAATAATAATAATTTATTATTTGTACCCCACCCATCTGGCTGGGTTTCCCCAGCCACTCTGGGCGGCTTCCAACAAAGATGAAGGATACACTAAAATGTCACATATTAAGAACTTCCCTGAACAGGGCTGCCTTCAGATGTCTTCTGAATGTCAGGTAGATGTTTATCGCTTTGACATCTGATGGGAGGGCGTTCCACAGGGCGGGTGCCACTACCAAGAAGGCCCTCTGCCTGGTTCCCTGTAACTTGGCCTCTCGCAGTGAGGGAACCGCCAGAAGGCCCTCGGAGCTGGACCTCAGTGTCCGGGCAGAACGATGCAACCTCAGTGTCTGGGCAGAACGATGCAACCACAAATCTTCTTGAATGGGATTGTTCCATGACAGATCACCACACCTTTACAACATCTGTGCTGCTGACTCTCAAAAACTTTGGGATTGTTGAAATATATACAGTAAAATAATCAATTTGAGTTGTACAACTCAAATTGGGTCTACTGGACCCAATTCTTTTAAGCCATGTCTTTTGGGCCAAAGGAATCTGTTGGGGGTGAATTTGGATTACCTCAGGGGGTTTTTTATAATCTAAGTCTAGTATGAATCACCTCTCACCCAATCAGTTCAGATATGAACAGCATTCACTGTGTTAACTTTAACAAATCAAAAAAACAAGCGTGTGAAAAATATTTTAACACCCAACAGTAATCCCAAAGTAGTTCATTGGATGTAGCTGCAGGACACTTGCCCTTTCCTAATTCTAGGTAGGAACTCCCATAATGTGTGTCATGTTTTTATACTATAAAGGAGGTTACACCTAGGCAGGTAGCAGCATAGAGGTGGCAGAACATTGTGGTGAGGAGACTTGAGTTATGAACGGGTGCCTGTGCCGTGAAACCAATAGGCAGCCTTGAGCAAACCTCTCCTGTATCTGGGGTAATAATCATGCTATAGTTGTGAGGGTTACAACTAGATGACATGTGTGTGCCAGAATCTAGATTGAAATGGGCCCAGATAATTAGCATCATCTACTAAGGGCCAATAGGGACGCGGGTGGCGCTGTGAGTTAAATCACAGAGCCTAGGGCTTGCCGATCAGAAGGTCGGCGGTTCGAATCCCCATGACGGAGTGAGCTCCCGTTGCTCGGTCCCTGCTCCTGCCAATCTAGCAGTTCAAAAGCATGTCAAAGTGCAAGTAGATAAATAGGTACCGCTCCGGCGGGAAGGTAAACGGCGTTTCCAAGCCCTGCTCTGGTTCGCCAGAAGCGGCTTAGTCATGCTGGCCACATGACCCGGAAGCTGTACACCGACTCCCTCGGCCAATAAAGCGAGATGAGCACCGCAACCCCAGAGTCGTCCACGACTAGTCCTAATGGTCAGGGGTCCCTTTACCTTTACTAAGGGCCAATAGCACAGAGCTGAGCTGCCATCATCAACTCAAGCAGCATGCCCAAGAAAAAGATTCATGGCCAGCCAATAATTAGATGAATCATCTAGGTCAGGGAGGTAAAGGTAAACGACCATTAGGTCCATTAGGCAGGAGCTGGGACCGAGCAACGGGAGCTCACCCCGTTGTGGGGATTCGAACCGCTGACCTTCTGATCGGCAAGCCCTAGGCCTGCATCCCAAGGTCAGGCAACCTCTTTAACACCAAGGGTCATGTTTGGTTGGAGTTCAGACATGCACACAGACACGCAGCAGCATTTTCAGCACATGCTTGAGCTGCTTAGCACCCATTTTCGAAGCCGGGTGGTTGAGCTCTGCCTCGACTCCCCTTTCCACCTTGGTGTACATCCTCCAAAGTCACCCCCAACAGATTCCTTTGGCCCAAAAGACATAGATTAAAAGAATTGGGTCTAGTAGACCCAATTTGAGTTCCACAACTCAAATTGATTAATTTGGCTGGGGAAACCCAGCCAGATGGGCGGGGTATAAATAATAATTTTTTATTATTTTATTTATATATTTCAATCCCAAAGTTTTTGAGAGTCAGCTCTTGTAAAGGTGTGATGATCTGTCCTGGAACAATCCCATTCAAGAAGATAACTGTGGTTGCACAGACCTCATTTCTGGTTGCGAAGGGGGCCCCGTGACTATTCAAGCTTCAGGGCCACAAAAATGTAGGGCGAAGAAGTACACTCATTGCTAATAGCCCTGTTGCTGTGGGAATCCCAGTCCCTGACCCCGTGCCAGCGTTTTAATTGCAAAGTTGGCAAGGCTGTTCTGAAAAACATAAGCAGGCCTACTGTATCCATTAAAACTTTTGGAGTCGTAACAGAAGCCGCTGAATTCTGGCGAGTCTTGCATCTGTTCCAATGAGGATCTGTTGTGGGCAGGATGTCAAATCAGACGACGTTATATGGAAGACTGCCTCCAAGTTTGCCACTTTGCAGTCCTGCATATATCCCTCAGATAAGGGGACAGGTAGGGTGGCGCTGTGGTGTAAACCACTGAGCCTAGGGCTTGCTGATCAGAAGGTCGGCAGTTCAAATCTCCATGACAGAGTGAGCTCTCGTTCGGTCCCAGCACCTGCCCACCTAGCAGTTCGAAAGCACGTCAAAGTGCAAATAGATAAATAGGTAACCGCTCTGGCGGGAAGGTAAACGGCGTTTCCGTGCGCTGCTCTGGTTCCGCCAGAAGCGGCTTAGTCATGCTGGCCACATGACCCGGAAAAACTGTCTGCAGACAAACGTTGGCTCCCTCGGCCAGTAAAGCGAGATGAGCGCCGCAACCCCAGAGTCTTTTGCGACTGGACTTAACTGTCAGGGCTCCTTTACCTTTACGTTTGAAAGGGAACAGGTATGCTGAGGTGTCATCACTGATGACAACATCTGATTGACTCACCTCAGGCTCTTATTATAGCCGTGAAGTGTTAGTGTCTAGATGTAACATAAGTAATTGGTTACTTGTCTGTTAATGGATGCTGAGTGGCAGCTCTGTTTCATGAAGGCTGACAGGAAGTAGGACAGCCAGGCACTTAACTGCATAGACATCTCCATGTCAGAAACCGTCAAGAGCCAAGTCGTGGAGAACTATCCAGGTCCAATGATCTTATCTCCAAAGGCAACTAGGCCAGGCAACATACACCTTAAAACCAGATGCAATCAGCCTCTTTCCTGCTGCGGCAGCCACAAACAGCTTTTCCTACATTCACAACCACATCTAAAAAAATATGCAAACTACCGGGTATATGGTATACAGTGGTACCTCGGGTTACATACGCTTCAGGTTACAGACTCCGCTAACCCAGAAATAGTGCTTCAGGTTAAGAACTTTGCTTCAGGATGAGAACAGAAATCGTGCTCCGGTGGCACGGCAGCAGCAGGAGGCTCCATTAGCTAAAGTGGTGCTTCAGGTTAAGAACAGTTTCAGGTTAAGTACAGACCTCCGGAATGAATTAAGTACTTAACCCGAGGTACCACTGTATATTAGGGACGCGGGTGGCTCTGTGGGTTAAACCACAGAGCCTAGGACTTGCTGATCAGAAGGTCGGCGGTTCGAATCCCCGCAATGCGGTGAGCTCCCGTTGCTCGGTCCCTGCTCCTGCTAACCTAGCAGTTCAAAAGAACATCAAAGTGCAAGTAGATAAATAGGTACTGCTCCGGCAGGAAGGTAAACAGCATTTCCGTGCGCTGCTCTGGTTCACCAGAAGCAGCTTAGTCCTGCTGGCCACATGACCTGGAAGCTGTACACCGGCTCCCTCGGCCAGTAAAGCGAGATGAGCGCCGCAACCCCAGAGTCGGTCACAACTGGACCTAATGGTCAGGGGTCCTTACCACTGTATATGCATACTGTATATTTGATTGACTATACCAGAGGTTGTCAACCTGGCCCCTACACCCTACTACTGGGCGTTTCAGGATTCTAGGTGGGTGGAAGGGGGTTCTACGGCACAAGCTGAGTCCTTCCATCGAGCACTGGTGGGTGGTAAGGAAATTTCACCATCGAGAAAGATGCATTAGTGGGCGGTAGGTATAAAAAGGTTGACTACCCCTACCATTGACAACAAGTGTGTCAACTGGAAGGACAAAGCTACAGTGGTACCTCGGGTGACATTCGCTTCAGGTTACAGTTGCTTCAGGTTACAGACTCCGCCAACCCAGAAATAGTACCTCAGGTTAAGAACTTTGCTTCAGGATGAGGACAGAAATCGTGTGGCAGCAGCAGGAGACCCCATTAGCTAAAGTGGTGCTTCAGGTTAAGAACAGTTTCAGGTTAAGAACGGACCTCCGGAACGAATTAAGTACTTAACCCGAGGTACCACTGTATTGCCAGGAGAGAGATCTATTAAAACATACAACAATTATGATAAATGCAGCACAGCACCAGCCCTTTCATTAGAAGCAGTCAGTTCCCAAAAGCCTGTTGATACAAGAAGGACAACAAGGAGGGAGACAGGCTGCCTTCTCTAGGGAGGGAGTTTCAAAGACTAGGAGAAGCCACCACTGAGGAGTGTGGGAACGTTGAGGATAGTAGGAGAGGATATTTTGATTAAATATTATCCTTCCTCACGCTAGTGAGCTAGTAGCAGAGCACATTCCCTTGCACATTGCAGGAAGCTGGTTGATGGATTTGTGAGAATCATTTGAGTTAAGCAACCCAGTCTGGCTTCTCCAGATTGGATTGTTCCTGGTAAATCCCTTTTAGTTCCCTCTTAAAAACAATAATGAGACAACAATGATAAGGTTTACTTACATTCAGTTCACAGTATGGTCCTGAAGGCAGGTTTTATCTTGTAGTTAAAGTTACAGATTATTATTATTATTACTATTACTATTATTATTATTATTATTATTAATTTGTACCCTGCACTCTGGGTGGCTTCCAGCAAAGACCAAAAATACAATAAAATGTTACACATTAAAAACTTCCCTGAACAGGGCTGCCTTCAGATGTCTTCTGAATGTCATGTTTATCTCTTTGACATCTGATGGAAGGGCATTCCACAGGGCGGGCGCCACTACCGAGAAGGCCCTCTGCTAGGTTCCTTGTAGCTTTGCTTCTCGCAATGAGGGAACTGTCAGAAGGCCGTCGGCACTGGACCTCAGTGTCCGGGCAGAACGATGGGGGTGGAGACGCTCCTTCAGATATACTGGGCCGAGGCCGTTTAGGGCTTTAAAGGTCAGCACCAACACTTTGAATTGTGCTCGGAAATGTACAGAGAAGAGTGTGAGGAATGAGACCATGTGCTGCTGGCTGAGACCCAGCAGACAGCAAAGGGGAAATGCAAAAAGGCAAAAAGGGAAGATGGCTGTGTGACCAGCCCTTTTGTAGGGTCTGCTAGGGTCATGCCCATCTACTTGGTCACACACAGGGGAACGATGCTCCAGACCAGGTGTGACAGGAAGTCCTCCTGGCTGGAGCAACATTCCCCTGTGCATCCACTCTGGGCAAACAAGAAATGTTGTATTTGACTGCTTCAGTGATGTCACATCCCACAAGAAGGCCCTCTCCTGCATCCCTACCAAGTGTGCCTCTGAGGGTGGTAGAACTGTGAGAAGGACTTCCTCCAAGGATCCCAGAACCCAGGCAATTTCATATGAGGAAATGAATACGAGGACCTTAGACCTTGCTCCATAATAGATGGGCACTCAGGGCATATGTCTTTACAATAGAGTCATATGTTCTCATCCATATGCCCCCACCAGCAGACTGGCTGCTGCATTCTGCACCAGCTGGAGCTTCCAAACTAGAACCAAGTGCAGCCCCACATCAAGCATGTTGCAGCAATCCAGCCCCAATATTGCCAATGCAGGCACTACAGTGGGACAGGCTATTCCCCTCCAGGTACGGCCATAGCTGGCAAACTAGACAGAGCTGGTAAAAGGCTCTCCTAGCCATTCAACTTTTTCATAAATGATCAGAAATCAGCAGCAAAGTACACCAAGTTTGAACGTTGGCATCAAATTATTTAGGATGGCGAAAGCCCAAGTGGACTGTGAAAAGCTGCAAAAAGATTCCTTGAAAATTGGGGAAATGGGCAAGAAAACTGGGGAAAGATATTCGCGGGGATTTGAACCACCAACCTTCTGATCGGCAAGTCCTAGGCTCTGTTGGTTTAACCCACAGCGCCACCAATATGTATTACAGTACAGTTAATTATGACAGGCTGTGAACTACCCCCTTGTGGATTGGATTTTTTAATTTTTGCGTAGCAAATAGTTTGCTTCCATCTTAAAATGCACATACACATGCATACACGCGCACTTCCTAGCAATTATTTATCTCACATTACATCATTTCCCATTTTATTCTCTTTGTTGCTCATCTTCCTTCTGTGTTAAGCAAGGCAGTCCACATTCTCGCCAAGATTATGTTTGTGGTGTCTTGTTATGCTTTATCCCAGGCAAGGAGAGGAAACTGTAACCATGGGGACAGAGGCAATAGATTTAGAATCTTAGCTGGGTCACGTCACTCCCTCTCCTAGTCTGCAGCTCCTATCTGAAAGCTAATTCAGCATCTAAAAATATCACACCAACATAGTACCTTTTAAGGGCAAGTCCAGCTGGTCCCTTGCTCTTAAAAATGAGAGTGGAGAGACTATTGTGACTTGTGTGTAGCACAGCCAAGAGAGTTGGTGCCTCTAGATACAGCTTGAACCAAAGGAGAAATGAGCCCTGTGACACTTGGGAGCGGACTGGTGTTCAGTTTTTAGTTGCCGTACTCAGGATTTGCACAACCGCAGCACAACACACTTTCATGAATTAAATTACTAGTGTTGGAAGAGAGGGGTGGTATATTCAGTTCTCCTTTCTGTATGTCAGTGGTTAGGTGGGCTTGAGCTGGAAGATGCTCTTCGCATCACCTTCAACCCATTGACTGATTGTTACAGGCATGTTTCCCAGCACAATTCATAATGTTAGTGCTGACCTTTAAAGCCCTAAACAGGCTCGGTCCAGTACACCTGAAGGAGCGTCTCCACCTCCATCGTTCAGCCCAGACACTGAGGTCCAGTGCCAAGGGCCTTCTGGTAGTTCCCTCACTGTGAGAAGTGAGGTTACAGGGAAACAGGCAGAGGGTCTTCTCGGTGGTGGTGCTCGCCCTGTGGAATGCCCTCCTACCAGATGTCAAGGAAATAAACAACTATCTGACTTTCAGAAGATATCTGAAGACAGCCCTGTTTAGGGAAGTTTTTAATGTTTGATGTTTTAATGTGTTTTTAATAGTCTGTTGGGAGCCCCCCAGGGTGGCTGGGGAAACCCAGCCAGATGGGCAGGGTATAAATATATCAGTAGTAGTAGTAGTAGTAGTTTTGGACAGCAAAAAGTTAAGAAAATCACTGGAACTCATGGTGATTACCTTGATGGCCTGGTAAAATGTCCAAGTACCTTTCCCTATTGTGGAGATGATTCTCTACTTCGTTTTTTTGCCCCTCAGAAGAGACTTACTTTCCCAAACCCAGATGTGGAATGTGCTAATTGACTCTATGTGAAGGGAGAAAGGAATTTGACTTGAAGCAGGAACAATCTCAGACAAGGGTCATGCTGCAAGGGTACAAGCTGTAGTGAAAAAACCCCTAATCTCTTGTCCTCCATTTCTCCTGAGCCAACCAGGCAAGTCCTTCTCACCAAGTTCCCAAAATGCACAGGATAGGTTCTGTCTGGCAGCAAACAAGCAATCCTGGGGATCTAAACCACAGAGCCTAGGGCTTGCTGATCAGAAGGTTGGCGGTTCAAATCCCCATGACAGGGTGAGCTCCCGTTCCTCGGTCCCTGCTCCTGCCAACCTAGAAGTTCGAAAGCACGTCAAAGTGCAAGTAGATAAATAGGTACCACTCCAGCGGGAAGGTAAACGGTGTTTCCGTGCGCTGCTCTGGTTCACCAGAAGTGGCTTAGTCATGCTGGCCACATGACCCGGAAACTGTACACCGGCTCCCTCGGCCAATAAAGTGAGATGAGCACCGCAACCCCAGAGTCGGCCACAACTAGACCTAACGGTCAGGGGTCCCTTTACCTGGCCACTTCCCCAGATTGCAAACAGTGTCAGCCCTCCCATTCCACCACAAAAAAGGAGTTTACAGACTACCTGATAAACATGACCTACAATATTATTGGTGAGAAGCTGCCAGTTCCTAGTCAAATGGGCAAGAAGCTCTTCAAAAGGGACTAGATAAATGTCTTTTTCGTGGGGTCACCAATGGAGGTATACATATACCAGGCCCCAAACCAGAACATCTCCAAACTCTAAGCTTTTTTTTTTATTAAAAAAAAGTAACTCAATCAAATATTTCTAAGGAAAGTTATAAAACAAACTGTGGAGACAAATCTAAGGCTTCAGCACTGGACAGGCAGTACCATTGCTAAGGAAGCTTAATCACTTAATCACTGTTGCTATTGGAAAAAGTAATGTTGACCACCTCCACCTGCCCAAAGCAATCTGTGTATTACTTACCCTCTATACACCCATATTTTTACTTGGTCTTTCAGGCCCAGATCCAGATGAGGAGGACAGAGTACCTGGGATCAGCAAAACTGTTTCACCTTATGAAGCATCTGGGCTATACTGTGTTGCTTAGAGGAATTCTATGAGTTGACCCATGTCTATTTGTTGCTTACGTCAGCAATGCAAAAAGGGGTCTGGATTCAACATGGGGCAGGTGCTGCAGGTTTAGGAAGAAGGGCTGTTTCCCTTGGTGCTCCATATTTGCAAAGCAGCATGATTTTCATTCTTCTGACAAAAATACTTTAGTGAAATTTAATTTAAAATTTTTTGTCCTGCTTTTTTCATCAAATCTATAGAGGCTGTTATTGAGCCCTACAAGTGAGACTTGCAATATGGAGTCCTTCTGTTCAGAATTCCAGCTCCACCTCCAGTCTTTAATCCAAAACACACAAACACACACACACACAGGTCATGCAGCATACTTAGGACTCATTGGGCTGTTTTAGGGTTTTGCCCACTTAGGGTTTTTCCCCCCTTCTAAAAATGTATTTTATTGTATCTTTTGAACTGCCCTAAGCCAATGGATACTTTGCTTTTGTGCATGGGTGGTGTTCAAGTTATCCAGACACATTCTAGGCTGCAAATCTACACTCACTTCCAGTGAGTAAGGCCCATTGAACTTGACAAGATTTACTTCCGAGTAGACATGCATAAGGTTGCCCTGTAAGGATATTTTAAGTTTGTATAGCCGCCAAACTGTGCAGAGCATTTCAGGAATTTACATTTCAACTGCCATCAATCTAAAAACAAGAATGGGTCAAGATAGCGACTCCAACAACAAGCTCTGAAAACAGCAACGGTGAAACAGGCTGGGCTTTTCCTACTTTTTAAAAGCTTGTTTTAATTATTGATGTTCAGTGAAAAGCAGCATTTGCCTGCCTTTAACATACTTTAGGTGATATATTTGCCAATAATAATAATAACAGTAGTAGTAATAATAATAATAATAATAATAATAATAATAATAATTATTATTATTATTATTTATTTATACCCTGCCCATGTGGCTGGGCTTCCCCAGCCACTCTGGGCGGCTTCCAACAAAACACTAAAATACAATAACCTATTAAACATTAAAAGATTCCCTAAACAGGGCTGCCTTCAGATGTCTTCTAAAAGTCTGGTAGTTGTTGTTCTCTTTGACATCTGGTGGGAGGACGTTCCACAGGGAGGGCGCCACTACCGAGAAGCCCCTCTGCCTGGTTCCCTGTAACTTGGCTTCTCGCAGTGAGGGGACTGCCAGAAGGCCCTCGGTGCTGGACCTCAGTTTCCGGGTAGAACGATGGGGGTGGAGACACTCCTTCAAATATATTGGACCAAGGCCATTTAGGGCTTTAAAGGTCAGCACCAACACTTTGAATTGTGCTTGGAAATGTACTGGGAGCCAGATATAGAGGACCAACATTCTGGTAGTGGTTTATCTTTTGACGGACGTATTTGCAATGTAAAGACTACCACAGTGCTTTGGAATACCCTGAAAAATAAAACAGCCCATCCCATTGGAACCTGGAATGAGTGGACTTGTTATAGAGCAGTAGACACACCACCAAACCAGTGAGGGCTGAGGGGCGTTGGGAGTCCAACAACAGTTGGTTTCTCCAACTTTGCTGTAAAAGGGCTGGGCAAGAATTTTGAAGTGTGTGGTTTACATTTTAATATGTTGATAAGTATCAGGGACGCGGGTGGCGCTGTGGGTTAAACCACAGAGCCTAGGACTTGCCAATCAGAAGGTCGGCGGTTCGAATCCCCGCAACAGGGTGAGCTCCCGTTGCTCGGTCCCTGCTCCTGCCCACCTAGCAGTTCGAAAGCACGTCAAAGTGCAAGTAGATAAATAGGTACTGCTCCGGCAGGAAGGTAAACGGCGTTTCTGTGCACTGCTCTGGTTCGCCAGAAGCGGCTTAGTCATGCTGGCCACATGACCCGGAAGCTGTGCGCCAGCTCCCTCAGCCAGTAAAGCGAGATGAGCGCCGCAACCCCAGAGTCGTCCACGACTGGACCTAAAGGTCAGGGGTCCCTTTACCTTTACCTTTAAGTATCAGACAGAAGCAGCTTCACCCAAAGGTGGGACGAGGAATTGAAGAGCACCTCTTTCTCAGAACAAAATCTAAGTGACCCCCTTTGAGCACAGATTTATTTGTGGAATACGCAGTATATAAATAAATTTGCTATGACTGACTACACAGATGCACAAAGGCACATTTAATTGCTAGCGTATTTGTTGTCGGCATCCGTTTGTCTCAAGAGACAATGGAGTGCGCCTTCAGGGGTGAAGTCAAACTGCTGTGTTAGCAGCACCAAAGTGACCTCCCCAGGGTGCAAGCTTGGGCAGTGGGTGTGGAGGTCCTGGGCTGCCCAAACAACAAGATCCCCCTCTCAGCCTTACTGATGGGATCCAAAGGAAAGCAAACAGCTTAGTTCACGAACAACTTGGAACCCCAATGCTGCAAAACCAGAAGTAGGTGTTCCAGTTTTTGAACGTTTTTCAGAAGCCGAACGTGCTCCATTTTGAGTCTCCTTGTGTTTCCTGTTGCGCTGCTAATTTGCATCCCCCCATTGTAATTCAAGCCTTCCTTTTCCGATTGCAGTGTTCTGAGGTGATATTTGGAGCTTATATTTGGTGCTTTTGTTTTTGCTATTTATTTTGAGTTTTTTGTTTTGCGGCTTTTTCAGTCAATTTGTTTTTGTGACTGTGTGGATCCCAGTTCAGCTACTGATTGATTGATTGATTGATTGATTGTGTGACTGCGAAAAAAGGAAAAAAGACCCCCATCCAAACAATGACTATCATCAGTGCAGGTAAGAAAAAATGTTAATTTTAATTTTTATCATCTACAATCCTCTTTTAATTATTTTGTAATACAGTACATTGGTTATTGCTTTCATTTTATGAATCAATGGTCTTGTTAGATAGTAAAATTCATGTTAAATTGCTGTTTTAGGGGTTGTTTTTAAAAGTCTGAAATGGATTAATCCGTTTTGCATTACTTTCTATGGGAAAGCACGCCTTGATTTTGGAACGCTTTGGTTTTGGAACGGACTTCCAGAATGGATTAAGTTTGAGAACCAAGGTACCACTGCACAAGGCAATAGAATCTTCCTGCTGCTTGGTTAACGAGCCCCATCTGCCCCTCACTTCCCTCTACAGCATGTGCAGAAACCACCTTCTTGACCTTTGGGCCTGCTATTGGTCTCGTCCGCTCAATCCACCGGAGCCTGTCTTTGCCTGAACTCACCAAGGGTTTGAGACCCATCAGCTGCCCTCACCTGGTTTAGGCGGCCAGTTGAAGACGTTCCCAGGGTGTGGCCGCCATCACATGCTAATAGCTTCTAGGAGCCACAGGTGAGGGTGCAGGATAGAGACCAAAAGTGGACAAACTAGCCCAGAAGGAGGAGGAGGAGTCCCCCACCAGAGGTTACTGCCCCTCTCCAATATACACCTTACTTGCATAAAGCTGTTGAGAAAAGGCAACGTTACTGTTCTCTTCAGTGCGTACTGAATTACCACCTGAATGTGGACTATTTCTTATTGCTAGTCTAAAGGTAAAGGGACCCCTGACCAATAGGTCCAGTCGGGACCGACTCTGGGGATGCGGCGCTCATCTCGCTTTATTGGCCGAGGGAGCCAGCGTACAGCTTCCGGGTCATGTGGCCACCATGACTAAGCCACTTCCGGCGAACCAGAGCAGCGCACGGAAACACCGTTTACCTTCCCACCAGAGCGGTACCTATTTATCTACTTGCACTTTGACGTGCTTTCGAACTGCTAGGTTGGCAGGAGCAGGGACCGAGCAATGGGAGCTCACCCCGTCGCGGGGATTCGAACCACCGACCTTCTGATCAGCAAGTCCTAAGCTCAGTGGTTTAGACCACAGTGCCACCCGCGTCCCACTGCTAGTCTACATCCTTACATAAACTATACGGAACTCATTCTGTTAATCAGTAATACCTTGGATAGCTCAGTTGGTTAGAGCATGATGCGGAGAACGCCAAGGTTGCCGATTCAACTCCTGTATCGGTCAGCTGCATATTCCTGCATTACAGGGAGGTAGGTGAGATGATCTTCAGGGTCCCTTCCAACGCTACAATTCTGTGATTCTAATAACAAATGTTCTGTGAAGTTTACCTATGGAAGAAACCACTCTCAAGGCCTGGTACTGCTCAGCTGCAAGCAATTTTCAACACTGTGCTTCCACATGGAAGAAACTTGAAATTGTTCATAATATACACACACACTCCTTATGGCAGCAGGTGAACTGGATCTAATATGATCTGCGAGAGATTGCAGCATCCTTGGAATAGGATTCCATGGACGGGCCAGAACAACTCAACAACTGCCATTAGAAAATAGCACATAGCGCACATGGCTTTTCAGCTGTTTCCATGTCAGGTTACAGCCCTCCCATTGAACTCCGGAGAGCAAACTATTAAAATACTGGGAGGCCCCCGAAAGAGATTCTAACTGCCCCAGAGGCAGTTACATTTCTGGTACAAAGAATGTCTCTGCGGCAGGTGGAGCCCATGGAAGCCCAGGACAACTGCAAAACTGCAGCATTTACTCAGCTCATCGAGTAGGTTTTAACAGACGCGGGTGGCGCTGTGGGTTAAACCACAGAGCCTAGGACTTGCTGATCAGAAGGTCGGCGGTTCAAATCCCTGCGACAGGGTGAGCTCTTGTTGCTCGGTCCCTGCTCCTGCCAACCTAACAGTTCGAAAGCACTTCAGAGTGCAAGTAGATAAATAGGTACCGCTCTGGCGGGAAGGTAAATGGCGTTTCCCTGCACTGCTCTGGTTTGCCAGAAGCGGCTTAGTCATGCTGGCCACATGAGCCGGAAGCTGTACGCCAGCTCCCTTGGCCTATAGAGCGAGATGAGCACTGCAACCCCAGAGTCGGCCACAACTGGACCTAATGGTCAGGGGTCCCTTTACCTTTAGAGGGACAAAATCCACTAGGGGCAATTTGTCCTACCACGACACCGTGATCCTGTTTATATTAAGAACAGATACTGTTTTTAAACTACTAACTGGCATGGCTTCCTTCAAAGGATCTGGTTAAGTGTAGATGTTGTCTGATAGAGATCGCTGGCTAGGCCATTCTTTTTCTCAATTCAGATTGAAATTGGTTTTGGGGGAGATGCATAGTATTTTACCACAGGATGCAGGATAGCTATGGATCGGGGCTAACGTCATGCGCACGCTACTTCCCAAACGAGAAGTGGGAGCACACTGGGTGCAGAGTTAGCCGGAGTGCACACAGCCTTTGTCCCTCTCCAGACTTTGGGTCTGCCAGAGAAGATGTGCTCCATGCTCTGTCTGACAGATATAATCTGTGAGAATGAGGAACAGGGCCTTCTCTATTGTGGCACCCCTTACCATCTTCCCCTGGTAAATCAAGTGATTCAATTGCTAGAAAGTCTCCTTATGGCCTGGTGTACACTGGCTGAATGGTGGTACATGTGAATATCTTATCAGAATAAGTTTTCAGCTTAAGTTGATATTTTGTGTTTCAGCGATTTTATCACGATTGGTGTTCTTTTATCCGATCTTCTTATTTGTGCTTTATGTTTATACACCATATTGGGAACTCTTAAGGGGAAATACAGTGAATAAGTGAAAAACGACAACAACAATACACTAGTTAATAAAACCGCAAAGCTACCTCTGAATGCTTAGCTGTGGGACTAGCCTAGGTGTGACTGGACTGAACAGCCTAAGCTGACGGCTGAGACAAAACTAATCTCCAAATCTTCCATCTCAGGTGGTTTATAATTACCCCCCTTTATTTTCCATGCCTTATTTAGGGGGTGGGCTTTGACACACCATATGGGAGACCACAGGAGTTTCAGAGATTTGCACAAAGTCTTAAAGCTGCAATGCTCGCTGTACACTCATGCTGTCTGGCAGTAAAGATTGAGGCTTATGTGAACAGGGTTATGAGCTTTCCAGAAATAGTCACCACTCGCTGACGTATCAATGAAACACGTAACTAAGCAGAACTGGGCCCCTTCTTAATTCTCAGGGACGGCTCCGCTGAGAAGGCAGGCATTTGTCAGACGGACAGCCGGACACTTGTACAATGGCTTGAGCAACCCCAACTGATAACGAAGAGGTACTACAGGTGTAGCACAATGCAAATTGTGTGCCAGAGGCAGGAAAGGGAGATTTGTGTTCACAAGTGACTCTTTGAAAGAAATGAATTGCTTGTGGGCTCACTTGCTTTATTTACAGGTGAAACTCGGAAAATTAGAATATCGTGGGTCATTTATTTCAATAATTCAACTTAAAAGGTGAAACTAATATATGAGATAGACTCATGACATGCAAAGCGAGATATGTCAAGCCTTTAATTGTTATAATTGTGATGATCATGGCTTACAGCTGATGAAAACCCCACCATGGACCAACACCAGCTGATGACATGGTTCCCCAAATCAACACAAGACTGTGGATACTTCACACTGGACTTCAAGCATCTGGCATCGTGCGCCTCCCCATTCTTCTTCCAGACTCGGGTCCTTGGTTTCCAAATGAGATACAAAAGCTGCTCTCATCAGAAAAGAGATTTGGGGAGCCATGTCATCAGCTGGTGTCGGTCCACTGTGCTTCATTAAGTCCAGGGTCAACACAGCTGCCTACCAGGAGATTTTGAAGCACTTCATGCTTCCTTCTGCAGACGAGCTTTATGGGGATGTTGACTTCATTGTCCAGCAGGACTTTGGCACCTGCCCACACTGCCCAAAGTACCAAAACCTGGTTCAGTGCCCATGGGATTACTGTGACTGATTGGCCAGCAAACTCGCCTGACCTGAACCCCATAGAGAATCTATGGGGCATTGCCAAGAGAAAGATGAGAGACATGAGACCAAGCAATGCAGAAGAGCTGAAGGCTGCTATTGAAGCATCCTGGTCTTCCATAACACCTCAGCAGTGCCACAGGCTGATGGCATCCATGCCACACCACATTGAGGCAGTAATTGATGCAAAAGGGGCCCAAACCAAGTACTGAGTACATATGCATGCTTCTCAGAGGTCCAATATTGCTCTATTTGCAGTCCTTGTTTTACTGATTACATTTAATATTCTAATTTTCTGAGATTGTTAATTTGGGGTTTTCATCAGCTGTACGCCATGATCATCACAATTATTACAAATAAAGGCTTGATATATCTCGCTTTACATGTCATGAGTCTATCTCATATATTAGTTTCACCTTTTAAGTTGAATTACTGAAATAAATGAACTTTTCCATGATATTCTAATTTTCCGAGTTTCACCTGTATATCTATTATCTGTCTGTCTATCCTCTCTCTCTCTCTCTCTCTCTCTCTCTCTCTCTCTCTCTCTCTCTCTCATCTATCTATTTATTTATAGCTAGCATAGAACACAACTACTTTATAATATGATCATGGGACACCCAGAAAGTATAAAACAATGCAGCTACATAAGAACATGAATCATTCCCGAAATATATTATCCTTGAATCTACCTGCCATATCCCCGTCCTCTCCTGCCACATCAGTGTGGCGCACCACAACCTTTCAGAACCACAGGTCTGAATATATAATGCTGACTGAATCATCTCTCTGTGTTTGATCATAGTCTAAAAAAACAAAACAAAAACAACTCTAGATGGTAGTGAGACAGGACTCTGCTTTAGCAAGAACTGTTCTTCTATATGCTTGGTAGTTTTATCTTTAATAAAGCTTTCTCCAAACAGATGTTAAGCTAGCTATTTTGCATTTACCTGAATCGCCTTGGTTCCCTTTTTAAAAAAAATTGTGTCACGTTGCTCACTTTCCAGCCCTCAGGTATGGAGGCTGATGTTAGGAACAAAGTACAGTGGTACCTCGGGTTACATACGTTTCACGTTACAGACTCCGCTAACCCAGAAATAGTGCTTCAGGTTAAGAACTTTGCTTCTGGATGAGAACAGAAATCGTGCTTTGGCGGCACGGCGGCAGCGGGAGGCCCCATTAGCTAAAGTGGTGCTTCAGGTTAAGAACAGTTTCAAGTTAAGAACGGACCTCCGGAACGAATTAAGTACTTAACCCAAGGTACCACTGTATATGTTTTTGCTAGAAGATCAGCAATTCACATTTGAGTTCTTTAAGGACTCTCAGGTGGATACCATCTGCACCAGGCAACTTGTGAATGTTAAATTGTCCATATGGCCTTATTAATGTGGAATCAAACGGGAAAGTTAGCAGTTTACAGGGGGGTTGAGAAGATGATATAGCCACTGTGATCCACGTGACGGTCACCTCCAGACTGGATTACTGTAACTCGCTCTACGTGGGGCTGCCCTTGAGACTGACCCAGAAACTCCAGCGGGTGCAGAATGCCGCAGCGAGACTCCTTACGGGGTCCTTGCTGTGGGATCACATTCACCCGGTGCTATACCAGCTGCACTGGCTCCCAGTGGAGTACAGGATCAGGTTTAAGGTGCTGGTTTTAACCTTTAAAGCCCTATACGGCCTAGGATCCTCGTGCCTACGGGATCGCCTCTCCTAGTATGTCCAATGGAGGACCTAAACATCTTGGAGATCCTGAGCCACAGGGAGGTTAGGCTGGCCTCAACCAGAGCCAGGGCCTTTTTGGCTGTGGCCCCGATCTCGTGGAACGCTCTGTCACAAGAGACTAGGGCCCTGCAGGACTTGACATCTTTCTGCAGGGCCTGCAAGATGGAGCTGTTCCCCCAGGCCTTTGGCCAGGGCACAGTCTGACCATCTCCTTTGGCAATCTTCACAGAACTCTAGCCCAATGGTTGCCATTAATCTGATTTGAACTGATTTTAGAATGAAATGATTTTAGAATGTTGTATTATTTTACTGTTGTTAGCCGCTCTGAGCCCGGCTTCGGCTGGGGAGGACGGGATATAAATAAAATTATTATTATTATTATTTGGTTTAAGGTCAAAGAGTGAGAGAGAGGTCTAGCCTCACAAACCCAAGGCAAGGTGAGGTGGCTGCCTTGGGGAGTTGAATTTGGGTCTCATAAAAGGGTTGTTATTTAATTCATTATTGTTGTACCTGGGGAAGGGAAGAAGTTCTTGTAGGATTGTCTGCCTCAGGTGCCAAATTAACGTATTTGGCCTTGGGTACCGCTATGCACCTGGACTTTGAGGGGAGGGCTGCCCGACAGGCAGAGACTGTGTATGCCCGCACCCTGAATCATGGGAGCTATAGTTTACCCCTCCCGGAACTACAATTCCCAGCACCTTTAAACTACGGACAAACGCTTTTCCTTATGCGCTGCTACTCTCGCCACCGCAGGAACATTGCCACACCAAGCCGGAGTAACAGTGAGCCACCTTGCCTATCTCTGTGTTTACAGAAGGAGGAGAAATGGCTCA
The DNA here is from genome assembly GCF_964106915.1 of Podarcis gaigeae. Classification (NCBI taxonomy): domain Eukaryota; kingdom Metazoa; phylum Chordata; class Lepidosauria; order Squamata; family Lacertidae; genus Podarcis; species Podarcis gaigeae. Next base: position 47,553,954 of record NC_139689.1, read on the forward strand.
AAATGTCAGATAGTGGCTTGTGAGCTTTCTTTATCTGAGTGCAAACACAAATCTGGATCAACCGAAATCCAAGGAAAAACAGATGTCCTAGGTTAAAGATCTCCTCCTCAGTATTATTTGGTATTTGCTGCCATTGTGCTACCTGTAATGAACATTTTTAAAAGATGGAATGTAGTAACAACTACATAGCTTGTTAAGAATCACTGAACAGGCTCCAGTTTTTTACCTCACCATTCGTGATTCTGTGTTTATTGTTCCTGTTCTTTATATTTTGTGTGTCTAAACCAATTTTAAAAAGGGAAAACTCACAATATTTCCTGTCCTGTCCCTAAATTTCTAGCAGCCATCATACTAGATCTCTGCAACCATCCTTTAACGCATTAGGTACCAGCACTGTGGTGGAAAATAATGCTCATCATGTATCATTCATAGGATTGAGCTTTTAACTACTAGACGGCATGTGAGTCATTGCTGGCCAGTGTTTCTTCAGTTTCTCAGTCAGGGCACCTGGGGAATTAAGAAATGGCATACTACTAAGCCATCAGGACTGAAGCACAATTTAGTCACAGCAAAAAAAAAAGAATAAAAGCCTCTGTTTCATCAACGACTTCCTGCTTGGTGTTACTCAAAGGGGAAATGATGGAAAGTATTCATCCATTTGTTCTTTTCATTTATCTATATACCATATACAGGCATCATCTGCACCCAAGCATGTATGGAGGAAAACAGTTCCATGGAACACTAGCAGTAGATTCCAGAAACACAGGCCAGCTGCCATTTTGTTGTTGTTGTTGTTGTTGTTGTTGAGTTGTTTAGTCGCGTCCGACTCTTCGTGACTCCATGGACCAGAGCACGCCAGGCACTTCTGTCTTCTACTGCCTCCCGCTGTTTGGTCAAACTCATGCTGGTAGCTTTGAGCACACTGCCCATCTTGTCCTCTGTTGTCCCCTTCTCCTTGTGCCCTCCATCTTTCCCAACATCAGAGTCTTTTCCAGGGAGTCTTCTCTTCTCCTGAGGTGGCCAAAGTATTGGAGCCTCAGCTTCAGGATCTGTCCTTCCAGTGAGCACTCAGGGCTGATTTCCTTCAGAATGGAGAGGTTTGATCTTCTTGCAGTCCATGGGACTCTCAAGAGTCTCCTCCAGCACCATAATTCAAAAGCATCAATTCTTCGGCGATCAGCCTTCTTTATGGTCCAGCTCTCACCTCCATACATCACTACATACATACCATTTTGAGATTAGTCCAAATAAGAGTTGCACAGTATTTTTAAGAATGGCAGATGAAGATGATGGACTATATGGAACTTGCCGAACTGACTGGGAGACTCCGAGACTAGCGAGAAGAGGTGGAAGAAGATTGGAAGAAGTTTAAAGAATACTTGGAAAAAATATGTTAATATTTAAATCTTAGAATAGCTTTGGAAGTGGATATAGGCTGTAGGGTTAGAAGTAGAAGATAGCGTATTTTAAAACTGTATTATTTGTAAGGGATAAATTGTGAAGATTTTTTTATGGTAAAAGTAAGTGTGATAAAAAAATGGTTAAAAATTATGTTATATGTAAACTGCTAAAGATGAGGTAAAATGAAAATCAGATACGGGGGACTTGAGGAAGCCCATCTAACAATGTTTAGAAGGAATAAGGATAAGACAAGAATTTGTTTGTATTGTTTGTTTTTCTGTTTATGTTGTTTATTTGTGTTATAAAATAAATAAATAAATAAATTTTGGGGAAAGAGTTGCACAATATTTTAGACACAATCCTGGGTGCCTGCTTGCTTGGGTGCAGGCTCATTAAATACAGAGGTGCATACTTCTGGGTAAACAATTTAAGGAGGATATTGAGAAACTGGTGTGTGTGCAGAGGAGGGTGACAAAGATTGTAGGGCCATAAGGAAACCCTCCCCCCCAACGGCCTTTCTGAGAAAGGAGAGGTCATAGAATCATAGAATCATAGAGTTGGAAGAGACCACAAGAGCCATCGAGTCCAACCCCCTGCCAAGCAGGAAACACCATCAGAGCACTCCTGACATATGGTTGTCAAGCCTCTGCTTAAAGACCTCCAAAGAAGGAGACTCCACCACACTCCTTGGCAGCAAATTCCACTGTCAAACAGCTCTTACTGTCAGGAAGTTCTTCCTAATGTTTAGGTGGAATCTTCTTTCTTGTAGTTTGGATCCATTGCTCCGTGTCCGCTTCTCTGGAGCAGCAGAAAACAACCTTTCTCCCTCCTCTATGTGACATCCTTTTATATATTTGAACATGGCTATCATATCACCCCTTAACCTCCTCTTCTCCAGGCTAAACATGCCCAGCTCCCTTAGCCGTTCCTCATAAGTCATCGTTTCCAGGCCTTTGACCATTTTGGTTGCCCTCCTCTGGACACGTTCCAGTTTGTCAGTGTCCTTCTTGAATAGTGGTGCCCAGAACTGGACACAGTACTCCAGGTGAGGTCTGACCAGAGCAGGTCCGCTGGCATTGCCAATGTTATGTACTGAAGTTCTCACCCTGGGCCAGCAGGGGGATACTGCAGATAGTTATGCAAATAAGGGATCAAAAGTGATGTTCAGTGATTGGATAGTTTTAGAAAGTTGTTACAGTTACGCTGTACTGGAGCTCTATATAAGCAGGCTGGCTGAACCCTTCAGTTCAGTTCTGTTCTGGGCCTGTCAATAAACAAGAGCTGTCTGAAGAATCTCTATGTTGTCTGATATGTTCACCCACAACCTAACAGCCAAGGCTCGCATTGAGGGGCCTCTCAAATGTTTATTCAAGGTTGTAAAGAGATAAGGAGGACGCAGGAATCCACATGGCGTGGTGGGGCCGGTGGGGCCATTGCAGGAAGGAGGGGGGCAATGCCCATGTAAGGACATAGAAACTTACTATAACTTACAATTTCCCAGGAATCAGGTGGTTTACAAGAAATCAGGTGGTATTGTATTCTGCAAATGTATAAAAGGCTGGCATGCTCAGAACTGAGAGAGCAGATTGCGAGCTTATTGCGCTGCACCTTTGCTATGCATATGCATTTCAAATAAACTCTGTTGTATCCTGCAAGGTCGTTTGTGTGAATCTGTGCTCCGGGGACCCAATAGCAGATATGGAACAGGTCCATCAAGAGGATTAAGGGTCTGGAAACCAAGGCTTATGAGGAATGGTTGAGGGAGTTGGGTATGTATTAAAACACAAAAAACCTATGGGACTGGCAGAAATGACTGGCAGAATCCGAGACCAGGGGAGAGAGACAGCGGAAGAAGATTGGAAGAAATTTAAGGACTATCTTAAGAAACATTGTAAAATTAATGAATGTTAGAATGACGTTGGTTTAGAAATTACGTGGTTTCCAGCGGAAATGGACAAGTAAAATGAAAAGAAAGGTTAAAAATTAAATGAAAAATAAGGGAAAGGATTTACTGAATTAATAAATTAGAAATTGGAATACAGAGAGGGGAGGTATGAGGAAGTCGGGGAAGTAAGTTACAAGAAAAAAAGGGATTGAAATTATACTTGTCTTTTATTTTTTCTGTTTTTTATTATTGTTTTGTTTTGTTTTTATACAACTTTTGAAAACTTAATAAAAATCTTTTTAAAAAAAAACACAAAAACCCCACAAACATTAAAAACTTCCCTGCCTTCAGATGTCAAGTACTGTATTTTTTGCTCTATAAGACTCACTTTTTCCCTCCTAAAAAGTAAGGGGAAAGTGTGCTTTCATTGCGCAGCGATCCCTCTTGCTGTTCTGGCTTCTGAGATTCAGAATATTTTTGTTTGTTTGTTTTCCTCCTCCAAAAACTAGGTGCGTCTTGTGGTCTGGTGCATCTTATAGAGCGAAAAATACGGTAGATTTTTATTTCTTCACATCTGATGGGAAGGCATTCCACGGGGTGGGGGCCTCCTGAATGGAGTTTAGGAAACTTACTGCCCCAGGTTATAGACCCCCCTTGACCTAAACTGTAACTGGCTGGTGGAGTCTCAAATTAAGCTGTCAGCCATCTGCCCTCTTTCTCTAGAGCATCCCGTTCTCTGGTACCAAGGTGAAAACAGAGGTATTCGATAAATGTAAACATTCCTCCTGGAACATGCTTCAAAAAAAAAATTCTATCCAGACAAAACTGGTGGGGTGGGGTTGCTCTTTAAGACTCTGATTCAAAGCAGGAAGGCAGCGCTCTTTACCTTGTGGTCCACTTTGCAAACTTTGCAAACTAATCCCGCGGAGAGCTGTGCCAGGCCGTGACTCATCCCCTCTTCTTAAAGGCAGGGTTGCTGTGATGCTCAGAGTATAGAAAATGTCTCTCAAGCAAACCGGTGGCTTCTCCTGCAGGTGGCTGACTTTCTGGATAGCTCTGTCCATTGTGGAAGGTAGGTCTTCTGTGGTTTATGATATTTTTTCAGTTGTAATTCAGAATTCAAGAGCGTATGTGTGTACAGTGATGCATGAGGGACAGCTGTACAGCAAATGTTGTTATGGTCCAGCTCTCACTTCCATACATCACTACTGGAGAAACCATAGCTTTTACTATACGGACCTTTGTCGGCAAGGTGGTGTCTCTGCTTTTTAAGATGCTGTCTAGGTTTGTCATTGCTTTCCTCCCAAGAAGCAGGCGTCTTTTAATTTCGTGGCTGCTGTCACCATCTGCAGTGATCATGGAGCCCAAGAAAGTAAAATCTCTCACTGCCTCCTTTTCTTCCCAGATATTAAACAGTCAAATATCAGTAGTTACAGGTAGGTAGCTGTGTTGGTCTGCCGTAGTCAAAACAAAATAAAAAAATTCCTTCCAGTAGCACCTTAGAGACCACCTAAGTTTGTTATTGATATGAGCTTTCGTGTTTTGCATGCACACAAAAGCTCATACCAATAACAAACTTAGTTGGTCTCTAAGGTGCTACTGGAAGGAATTTTTTAATTTTGTGTCAAATATCAGGATCTTGTAGGGAAGGGGCAGTTTTGTGGTGTTAACATGTGAAGATAGTATCTGTCTCATTTGAGAGATCTTTAAGGCTGGCCTAGTTTGTTTGGAGCTTATTACATAGGCAATTCTAGTAAATTTTGAGGTGTTGCTTGTGGGGAAAACACTACAAAAATTTCACATAATTTGGAAACGGAGGACACTTTGTCTACTCGTTTATATAAGTGTTGATACAGTCCCTCAATTCATAATGTATAACAAGGTGTTGTACTGACATATATATACAATAAAAGCACGACACCATTTAAAAAACAGTATAAAATGGTATTTAAGAGACTGGCTAACCCAAAGCATATAAAAAGGTGCTCAAGAGACATTCAAAGACCAAAAGCAAGAATGTTTGCCAAATCTTTGTTTGATTTAAATAAAGAATCTTCTGCCAAGGAGTCCAGGACAACGTCCTTTGGGTTTTCTCATTTTTATTATTTAGACAGCATGTGTGTGAGTGTGACTGGACCAAGGTCACGTTGCAAGCACGAGGCTGAGCAGGATTCGAACACAGGACTTTCCCCACCCATGCCTGTGCTCACTGTGTCACACTGGCTTCTCATACGCTTAATATGGAAATAGATGTTTGCAATGGATCTCAAGAAATGACAGTGGCACATAGATAGCTGCACAAAAAGGCATATGAGTCTGGGACCAAGAGCAAAACTTGATGAAGTGTTCATTGTGTGAATGGAATTGACATGCATTTTGGGGGTTATATAAATTAGAAGCTAATGCGGAAGCTGAGACAATCTCTGGGCTCCGCAAGGTGGGAAAGCTTAACTTATTGCCCCTGTCATGACCCTGACAAAAACTGGCTCTCCAAAACTACCTACATTTTTATAGCAGCTCCCATCAGTACCAGTGGAGACTTGCCCAAAACTGGAAATAGCAGCCTGGGAAAGATGGTTTTTATCCCCCTTCCCCACCCCTCTAGTCCTAAGGCTGTTCAGGCTTCCTCACAGCTGCTATTTACGTAACATATGTATACTATTTATTTACCACAGTATTTCAAATGTATAACCCACCCTTCCTGCCCAAAGGGAGCCCAGTGCATTTTGTGATAATAAAATCACATAAAAGCAATTTAAAGCAGTACAGTAACATATTGCAGACAACAGTTAAAACGAGCAGTGCAAAAAACTTAATACAGCTTGCAGCCAAAATTCATCCATGCAATTTACCTCATGCCTCATTTTACTCAGTTTAGCAGTTTACTGATGGATGCATGAATTTGGGTGTTTCTGTTGTCACCTGGTCACCCTCAGAGCAGCTACAGGTGCTGTTCATAATCAGCCTATTATGTTTCTTAAAGGCTGTTTGTTTCCTAGGTATTTACAATCTGTGCATCAAAATTCATTCTGCAAAGTTTCAAACAACAAAATTGGTGTGCTTCGCTGATTCAGGGAAGTAAATTTTAAATGCTCCTAACATCTTTCTTTCTAGATTTTGGCACATACTTTTTATCCACATAATTATAATTGAGTGTTACTTCCATGGGCTGGTAAATAGCAGGTTATACCCAATTACTGTGGCATCAGAAGTCTGTGTTTAGCATACAGTGTAGCTCAGCGACTTAAATACAAATTCCACGAAGAAAACAGATACTGAAGCACTATAGAAATGTAGTAGCTTTGGAGAGCTTTGCCTGAAAGGTACCGTATTTTTCGCTCTATAACACGCACCAGACCATAACACGCATGTAGTTTTTAGAGGAGGAAAACAAGAAAAAAAATATTCTAAACGAAATAGTGGATATATGATTTTTGTGGTTCATGCTGTGGCCACAGACATGTGATCTGACAGTGAGTTTGGAGTAGCCCAATGTAAAAATCCTGAGGATCTATGTGGATCCATGCTTTGTAACCACGGAGGAGGGAAGGAAGGGGAACCATGGATCCTCTGCTCACGACTGCAGCAGATCCCCCCCGCCACCCTCAGGCATTCGCTCCATAACACGCTCAGACATTTCCCCTTACTTTATAGGAGGAAAAAAGGGAGTGTTATGGTGCAAAAAATACGGTATATTCTGCAATGTACCATCTTCTATGAAAACGCTGTAGCAGAATGGACAATGTCGTCACAAGGCACATGTTCCCTTTGAAATACCGGGATGAAGGGATTAGAGCAGCCTTTCTCAACTGGTGGGTCCCCAGATGTTGTTGAACTACAACTCCCATCACCCCTAGCTAGCAAGGCCAGAGCTCAGGGATGATGGGAGTTGTAGTCCAACAACATCTGGGGGCCCACAGGTTGCGAACCACTGGATTAGTGCGTCCACCGCAATTCCATGCAGGCTAGACACCTAATTGCTCCTGGCATAGCTCAGTTCTTAATCTGAGAGCACCAAAAACACATGGGTGTAACCAGGATTTTTGGAGGGTGGGCAGAACCTGTTACCTATTGATTTTTGTTGATTTTTTTTGGGGGGGGGGAGTAGATGCCCCTCACTGCCCCCCCCCCCGAAGCTATGCACATGCTTCTGCGTGTGGTAAATTTTGCAAGGCAGCCACTTCTGGTGACAGCCCTTACTCTGAAGAGAGTCAATAGCCAGTCTGCTATAGAGAATTTGTAAATGCATGAATACAGTGTTAGTATGTGCAGTTCAGTTCCTAAGCTTATTGTTGCAGCCAAAGGCCAGGGCAAACACGTAACAATAGTATTCACAAAATAATACAGAACATACTGTACATCTATAATGTAAGTCGACATCCATCAGCTAGCTACTGTCTGAGCCTAGCCTACCTAAAAAAAGGAAAGTATCGTGTTGCAGCCCAGGTCTGTCCTCTATGCTTCCAGACTTACAACACTCTTGCAGATAAATCTAATTTCTGCTCCTGCTGGGGGGGGGGGGGGAAATACTGGGATGGCACAATTCCTGACTCATTGCACCACTGTGTATGACTGAAAAGCAGACACCTCTTCCTCCTTGTAGAGCATGGGTAGGCAAACTAAGGCCCAGGGGCCAGATCCGGCCCAATCGCCTTCTAAATCCGGCCCACGGATGGCCTGGGAATCAGCGTGTTTTTACATTAGAATGTTTCCTTTTATTTAAAATGCATCTCTGGGTTATTTGTGCGGCCTGCCTGGTGTTTTTACATGAGTAGAATGTGTGCTTCTGTTTAAAATGCACCTCTGGGTTATTTGTGGGGCATAGGAATTTGTTCATTCCCCCCCCCCAAAAAAAAATAGTCCGGCCCTCCACAAGGTCTGAGGAACAGTGGACCGGCCCCCTGCTGAAAAAGTTTGCTGACCCCTGTTGTAGAGTCTGAGGCTAAATGCACTGGCAAAATGGGCACGTCATGGTGTCTGCGTGCTTTTCCTGGCACAGTAAACTAGTTTAGGCTCTAATCTTTCTAGGAAAATATTCAAGTCTTTTTTCTGGTGAAGAAAACCAGGATGTCACGGTTGAGCTGGCCACGGCAGATGATGAGCGCATTGACAATACTGAGTTCCCAGTGGAATGTGGCCCAAAAAGTAAGTATGAGAATGAAATAAGGAAAACGGGTGGATGTCCTTTACAGGCCAACAACAAGGACTTCGGGGAAATTTATAGGCTAAGTCTACCCTACAGACTATGAGGGACGCGGGTGGCGCTGTGGATTAAACCACAGAGCCTAGGACTTGCCGATCAGAAGGTTGGCGGTTCGAATCCCCGCGATGGGGTGAGCTCCCGCTGCTTGGTCCCTGCTCCTGCCAACCTAGCAGTTTGAAAGCACATCAAAGTGCAAATAGATAAATAGGTACCGCTCCAGCTGGAAGGTAAACAGCATTTTCAATGCACTGCTCTGGTTCGCCAGAAGCGGCTTAGTCATGCTGGCCACATGACCCGGAAGCTGTACACCGGCTCCCTCGGCCAATAAAGTGAGATGAGCACCACAACCCCAGAGTCGGTCACGACTGGACCTAATGGTCAGGGGTCCCTTTACCTTTACCTTTACCCTATAGACTGCACAGGCTAAGTCTACTCTAGAATGTTACATACAGTTTCAGGTTTCAGGTACAGTGGTACCTCGGGTTAAGTACTTAATTTGTTCCGGAGGTCCATTCTTAACCTGAAGCACCACTTTAGGTAATGGGACCTCCTGCTGCTGCCGCGTCACCGGAGCACGATTTCTGTTCTCATCCTGAAGCAAAGTTCTTAACCTGAGGTACTATTTCTGGGTTAGCGGAATCTGTATCCTGAAGCGTATGTGATTCGAGGTACCACTGTATCTGGTAAAATTCTACATCTAACACACGTGCATCACAATTAAATTTAAATAAATGGGAGTTATTTACCATATAACTGGACTGGATCATAAATATCATATATATATATTAAAGATCTCCATACAAAGAGTGAAATCCCATTATCTCAAGGATGTGAGCACACATCCAATTTGGAACAAGAGACAGTGGACGCAAATGCACTCTCTGGGGGATTAGAGCACCTTTCCTGTCACAAAAAGGTGTGTTTTGAGGGTTTGGAATAAGACACCCCTGAAATGGAAGCACAGCCTTCAAGGGCAACGAAAAGGAGCTTCCACCCTAAGCCTCACTTCTTCCTTAACATCACCCAGGTAGCATTAGACAAGCCGCTATCCCTCAGCCTCCTTGCGAACCCCAGCAGGGGCACATGGATGTTGGCTTGCCTTGCAACAGGGATGGAGAAACTGGTTTTGGACTACAGCTCCCATCATCCCTGACCACTGGCCATGATAGATGGGGAAGATGGAAGTTAACAGTTTGATAACATCTGGAGGATCCGATGCTCTCTATCCCTGCCTTGTTGTAAGCAAAAGCAAATATGAAATTCTTGCATCGCTCTGAAATGCCATATAAATATGATTGTGTTACTATTAAAATGCAGGCACCATGTGCAACGATTTGGCACCTGACCTAAACCACTCCTCCCTAGTTGTGCAGGAAGGCCTTAACAAGGTCCAGAGGGAGATAGATGGGTGGTGCTGTGGGTTAAACCACAGAGCCTAGGGCTTGTGCTCGGTCCCTGCTCCTGTCAACCTAGCAGTTCAAAAGCACGTCAAAGTCCAAGTAGATAAATAGGTACTGCTCTGGTGGGAAGGTAAATGGTGTTTCCGTGCGCTGCTCTGGTTCGCCATGCTGGCCACATGACCCGGAAGCTGTACGCTGGCTCCCTTGGCCAGTAAAGCGAGAAGAGCACTGCAACCCCAGAGTTGTCCGTGACTGGACCTAACGGTTAGGGGTCCCTTTACCTTTTACAGTGGTACCTCGGGTTACATATGCTTCAGGTTACATACGCTTCAGGTTACAGACTCCGCTAACCCAGAAATAGTACCTCAGGTTAAGAACTTTGCTTCAGGATGAGAACAGAAATCGTGCTCTGGCGGCGTGGCGGCAGCAGGAGACCCCATTAGCTAAAGTGGTGCTTCAGGTTAAGAACAGTTTCAGGTTAAGAACGGACCTCCGGAACGAATTAAGTACTTAACCTGAGGTACCACTGTGTAAAATATAATATAATATAATATAATATAATATAATATAATATAATATAATATAATATAATATATATTTTATTAATATATCTATCTATCTATCTATCATCTATCTATCTATCTATCTATCTATCTATCTATCTATCTATCTATCTATCTATCATCTAATCTATCTGTTGTTGGCTCAATCTGCAAGATATGTTCCTATATAATCAAATAGTATCAGACTTTCCTAACTAATTCCATTTGTAACAGGGCTGACAAAACGGTCCAGCAGACTGGAAGGGGAGGAAACCAACTGCCAAATTTTCCCATTAACAACACCAACATCGCTGACCACCAAAGCAAGAACCACAACCCCAAAAACCAGGAAGGCGACAACTCACCGTATTGTGGCGGCGGCCGCCGCACCTCGGCTGTTATATTGGAGGCCTTTTTACCTACGCAGACAGCCCACTTTCTATCGTGCTTTCGTTCCCTTTAACAGGCATGCCCGTCATTGGAATGGCAAATCCATCATTGGAATGCCCTTGTGGAATGGCAAATCCCAAAGTGAGGACTCCTCGGAAGAGAAGTGAAGGAAAAGAGACACACAACAGAGCGATGTAGGGATGATCGGGGAGTGGGCAGTGGGGTCCGTAGGGAGCACACTCCCCACCAGCAGGCAGCCTCAGCCTGCCTGCACGCATGACCTTGGGGTGCGGAGCATACACCCCCCTCACAGACAAAGCCACAGCTGTCTGAACATCGTTCCCTCTGTCTGACCTTTTGCGGTCTCAGTTGTCTGTGGTGTCCTGTCTGTAACCTTTGTCTCTGAGACCTTTTGTCTCCTTCGTCATACACTGTGCAAGGGGAAAATGACGCGGTGGAAACAGGTGCCAAAATAACTTTGCACCACCCCACGATCTCGGGACCGGAAGATGTGTAAAGGTCACAGCCCAAAATGTATCTGCCTGGTTTGCATATTTGTCTCAATAAAAGGAGGTTCCACAGGGCTGGCCGGCAGCTTGCATGCAGCTCACCTGTGCGCAGCTCACCTGATGATCAACACCTGTCTTGTGCCTTCATTTCAGAGCAAGGACTCCCTGTGGGATTGAGCAATACTAACTCCCCCCACCTTTTAGCCACAACAGAGAACACTTTAAAGCAACAAATTTAAATCCTGGACTTCAGCCTGCAAACGGGTTAGCAGAAAAGGGCAAATCTGCAGGTGGGCTTGCGCAGTTTCTGAATCTAGGATAAAGATCTACTTGTGAACAAGTAGGTGAGCAAGATTCCTTTCAGATGGAGTTGGAAAAGGTTCTTCGTAGCAAACGGTTATGTTTCTCCCAGAAATCTGAAATTCTATAAGTAAACTATCTGGGATTCTGTAAGGTTTGATCCCTGGTAAAGAGGCAAATAGAATGAGTTTGGTTTTTCGCTACTGGCTTCTCTTGTGCTGAATTTCACCAATTCTGCCCCCTGGTCTTGCCCAGTTTCAGAATTTCTGAAATCAGAAGTTGGAAACGAGACCACAACAATCTATTTGAGACTTGGGTTTGCATACATGGGCATCTCCTTGCCAGAGGAAGAACTGAGATGCTTGTCCAAACCTATCAGGACTTTTAGACACTGTATCATTACGCGGAAATAGTCTTCTGAAAATACCTGCGGTTTTGAAATCTACACATTCTTATCATGTAGAGCTGATGTCAAAACAGCCGCTGCCAAATCACTGTGCTGCGTATTCTAACAGAACGGACTGCAAGCTGCTCAAATAAATGGATTCTGTTCCTTTAGCAACACAGGTTCTTTCGGATAAATTATCCAAATAGTGATCAAAGCCAGACAGAAATTTGATTAAGGCTTTTATTTACAAGAATGTGATGTACATGTCTGAACATTGCAAAGCCACAGCGCTCAGAAATTACAGGTTATTAAGCAAGCGTTGAAGTCAAAATGGTATTTTTGTGGTAACACTTTTGAGGGGAGAGGTATATATTTGTATAAAGATGATGCTACTTCATGTCACCTTGGAGAGGGTTCGGGTGTAGAATAAGCACATCTTACAATCCACAAAGCAGTTAAACAGAATTTATTACATATATACTGAAGGTTTCACCATAAATCCTGACAGACGTTTCACCTGGCAAAGGAAGTTTCCTCCCGCTCCACAGGGAAGGCAGAGTTATTTCTGGCACAAATAATATTGAATTTTATTAGCTGTAACGGCTAAAAACAAACATCCAGCACATGAAACAAAATTCAGTATAAAAAGGTCCCTGTGATAGGAGATTACATTTAAAAATATACACCCATTTTAACAGACCAGTGAGAAATGTTTTTCAAAATAAGAGGCAATAGCTCATGTCAGTTAAAGGGGCCAGGACTGAAGATAAGAATTCCTAGAACAGGCTTCCTCAACCTCGGCCCTCCAGATGTTTTGAGACTACAATTCCCATCATCCCTGACCACTGGTCCTGCTAGCTAGGGATCATGGGAGTTGTAGGCCAAAAACATCTGGAGGACCAAGTTTGAGGAAGCCTGTCCTAGAAGGTAGGCAGCACTTCCAATAAACATACTAGTACTTAGCATTTGCCTTTATTTGTTCTTAGGTAATGGTAAAAGGACCCCTGACCATTAGGTCCAGTTGTGGGGTTGCGGCGCTCATCTCGCTTTATTGGCCGAGGGAGCTGGCGTACAGCTTCCGGGTCATGTGGCCAGCATGACTAAGCCGCTTCTGGCGAACCAGAGCAGCACACGGAAACACTGTTTACCTTCCTGTCAGAAGCGGTACCTATTTATCTACTTGCACTTTGATGTGCTTTCAAACTGCTAAGTTGGCAGGAGCAAGGACCGAGCAACAGGAGCTCACCCCGTCGCGGGGATTCGAACCGCCGACCTTCTGATCGGCAAGTCCTAGGCTCTGTGGTTTAACCCATAGCGCCACCTGGTTACAATCCTGCAAAGTAGTTCAGTATTATTGCCCCATATTGCGGATGGAAGCTGAGTGGTTTGCCTCAAATAATCTAGTGAGTTCATGTCAGAGGTGGGATATGAACGGGGTTTTTGTGGTATCAGTCTTCCTAGTCCTACTACAGCAGCTCTTTATCCACCCCAAACATTATTTAGCTCCCATTTTTTATCATTCTAGTTTCCATTGGTGTAGTTTCCATGCAGACTCCATGAATTTATCCTACTTGTTCTTGCCCACTGCTAACTTGGGATATTTAGTGATTCAAGGGCAACGGTGCCCCCTTCTATTTCAGCTCCTAAAATATGGACCCGAACCTTCGTCATGAACTCAAGTCCTTGCTCTTACTTCAACCCCATCTCTGGACCCCCAAATAATGGGATATCCAGCATAATTGTTATTTTCCTATCCTAGTTGCTTGAAAGGGTGAGCGGAGAGGCCGGGCCTTGACGCACAATCGCTGGTTTAGGCTGCTGTTCTGTGTTCACATTTAGCTTAAAACCATTGAGCAGGGTTCATCTTACCTTCACATTGCCACACTTTTGACAAAGCAGGCTAGGTTGAAAGAGAGTGATTTGCCCAAAGTCCACGTTCTTCCAAAAAACAGGTTGCTGATACTTATGAGCAGTAATCATAATAATAATAAGTATTGACATGCATTATTCAAATTTCCCTGTCACGTCTGAAGGAATGCACATTATAGCAAAACAATAGTTCCTGGTGGGGAAAGCCTATAGACAGAGATCAAAGTTACTTTATAAAACCAAATGCTATCGCAGATTCGTCGATCATTTAAAATTTGCAATAAAAAGTGAGTTTGATAACAGAGACTATTACTCTAAGAAGACAAAATAAAGTAGCATAAATGTGGAACAAGGGACATATTGCATGGTGATGTGAGCTTTCCGGTCAGCTAACCGAAGCTATATTTGTTTAAATTCTACCAAGAGCGGCCAATCAGGAGGCTGGGCGGTATTTGCAACAATTATGTTAAGAAAGCTGGGTTTATGACTTGGCTGCACCATGATAAGGTAAAGGTAAAGGGACCCCTGACCATTAGGTCCAGTCGTGACCGACTCTGGGGTTGTGGTGCTCATCTCACTTTATTGGCCGAGGGAGTCGGCGTACAGCTTCCGGGTCATGTGGCCAGCATGACTAAGCCGCTTCTGGCGAACCAGAGCAGCGCACGGAAACGCTGTTTACCTTCCCCCTGGAGCGGTACCTATTTATCTACTTGCACTTTGATGTGCTTTCGAACTGCTAGGTTGGCAGGAGCAGGGACCGAGCAACGGGAGCTCACTCCGTCGCGGGGATTCGAACCACCTTCTGATCGGCCATCTCTAGTCTCTGTGGTTTAACCCACATCGCCACCCACGTCCCCATCCTATCTTTTCAAAAAAACAGTTGGGAACACACCGTTAACAATGTAATACTGAGAACAAATGAGGTACAGTTCTGTTTTTCCAAATTTGCCGCCTTGAAAGTAGTCAAGCAAGCAGCTTCCATGTTTAAGCCCCTAAGAAGCTTTAGAAAATAAAAAACACCACCTGCTCATTTAAAGTTAGCCTTGTTAGCTGCATTGCCCAATGACTTGACTGCATAGCAATATGATCCACGTTTTTGTGTTTTTCTTAAAAGTGGAGACCAGATCACTCCAACAGGAAACACAAATGACATTTCTGCACTGTAAAAATGTATTGGTTTTATACCAGTTTAACCATCACAGCTTCCCCCAAAGAACCTGGAAACTACAGCTTGTGTACAGCGTTGAGAATTCGCTCTAAAGAATTCCAGTTCCCAATTTATCTGGTGGTGAGAAGGAATCACTATCAAACCAGTTTAAATCTGTTTTGTAGATATAAAATGCTACATGTTCTGTTATTATTGTCCCACCAATGTATACAGTGCTTTATAGCATCACATATTTATAAACTAAAAACGTCAACAGCGCCCAGAGCTTGCAAACGTGCTAAGAAGGGTGAGCTACAAAGAAAAGCGCTTGCAGATACAGACAAGAGTTTTCCAACTTCATGGATGAGGTTTCTCAGATAAGCTCTTTAGAAAGGCCTATTGTCAATTCACATTATCCAGGACAGGGGACGGGGTGGGTGTACATTCACCAGAACTCATGGAGAATGTGCACATAATCCAGCCATAAAGCAGGAGCTCTGCACATTTCCTGGTCGATCATACATAATATCCAACAGGCCTTGGGAAATGTGCATATAATCAACTGAATTTTTATACGTTCTTCAGCCATCATGCATACTCTCTAACAGGCTTCGGGGAAAGTGAATATCTCAAATGCATTTTGTGCATTCGCTGGGTTATAAACACATTCTCCAGTCAGTATGCAGATTCTCCAAGAAGCATAAAGTCTTAAAAGGCTCAAACCTGCCATACCTCAAGAATCGTCTCTCCCCATATGAACCTACCCAGACCATGAGATCATCCTCTGAGGCCCTTCTTTGTGTGCCTCCTCCACGAGAGGTTCAGAGGGTGGCAACACGAGAGCAGGACCTTTCCTGCAGTGGCTCCCTGCTTGTGGAATACTCTCCCCAGGGTCGCTGAGCTGGTGTCTTTGTTACATATCTTTAGGCGCTAGGCAAAAACATTCCTCTTCTCTCAGGCCTTAGCCAATCTATGGCTTTTTAAATTATGGAGGGGGGTAATTTTTGTTTGTTTGCTATTGTTATCTATTTTTGTGTTTTTATATTGTAATTATATATGGGGGTTATATGGGGTTGCTCGTGCGTAAGTTGCCGCCACTCCTGGCTAGGTGGCCTGGTTAAACCTTTCCTGGCTGGACAGCCCTTCACTTCGTGGCTGTTCAGTCGCTAGCAGAATCCGTCAGTGGGCGTTTCTTGAACCTCTTCCAGCAAAGAAGCTCTTTGACGCCAAGTCGCCGCCTACTTTCCCTGCGCGGAAGTCTTCTGCACAGGGTGGGTTTGGGCAGCGGAGGACCTGTGCTCTCCTCGCTGGTCTCCTGCAAAGAGTCCTGGAGCCTCCTCTCTGCTTCCCCCATCGGCCCCCCTCTATCCCTGGTGTAGCGCTGATTATCTTCCCCAGCCGGAGACCTGCCTCTCTCCTTGCTTGGCCCCTCTCCAGCATCGCTGTGGAGCCTCGCCTCCTCCGCTAGTTGCGATGGCAGTTCCCTGACACCGCCCTATGATCCTCAAAAGAAGCATGGTATAGAAATTCAATAATAAATAATAATAATAAATAACATGCCTTTCCTCCCTACATCTCTTGTTCAGAAGTGTGTAATCTGCACCCTGAAGTGTAATTTGGTGTGTGATCTGCCCCCATGTCTAATCTTACACTCTTACAATCGTACCCTCAAACTGAGCTACAAGAAGGGGTGGGGTTCCAGCTAAATATTAATCCCACCCCCTAAGTCCAGCTCTCTTTTCAGCACAGCTTCTAAACCTTCCCTCCCTCTTTCACAATTCTGATGGAAATCTCCCCCCCCCCCCAAATGCCTCTATTAAGAAAAGGGCTGTTGGAAGATTATGCATACAGACCAGGAAATGTGCACAATTCTCTCTATATGGCTGGATTATGTGCACACAAATGGCGTTTATTTCAATTTACACAAAAATATCCGTGAGAAAAATCAGGACCAGGATAAAATAGTCATCATGCTTGAGCTACAAGCCTAGGATGAGTGAAGGGGAAAATGAGGAACAAGAGCTACTCCATATGTTTTTATTTATCTAACAAAACGTATATAATGATTATAATGAAACATCTAAGCGGTCCACAAGAAGTGTGGAATTGAATTGTTGAATTGAATCTATGCAATATTACCAGGAAACATAGATGTACGTATACAGTGTTAGGATTCATTCCCCGTGTTGCAGTCATGGGATTATTTTTATCACATGACCGTGTATGTTTTCATTCCACATTGTGGGAAGTGACGGAGACAGGATGTTTTTATGACTGTGTTTCCGTGATGTAGGACATTTGTCCTTTGTTCTTTCTCTTTGCTGTCTGATGCTGAAGAGGAAGGAGCTGTGTTATGAATTATTATAATAATAATTTATTATTTATAATATATATTATTATATTATAATAATAATTTATTATTTATACCCCGCCCATCTGGCTGGGCTTCCCCACCCACTCTGGGCGGCTTCCAGAAAAAATATTAAAATACTGTAATACATTAAACATTAAAAGCTTCCCTAAACATAGGGAAATAAATGTATATGTAAATAAACGTAGTTTAGCCAAAATGCTGCGCTATTGAGTCTGAACGCTGACTGCCTATACTCTGCTGATCCTGAAGTGTGCTGATGCCTCTGAGGCATAGCTGTCAACTTCCCTTTTCTTGCGAGGAATCCTATTCGGAATAAAGGAATTCCCCTTTAAAAAAGGGAAACGTTGACAGCTATGCTCTGAGGTATCAGTCGCTGTGATGTTTGGGCTGGAGAAAGCTTTTGAATCTCCCGAACAACCAACCAGGAGAGAACATGCCAGTTGGGCATGTGTCTCTGCCAGGGTCCTACTCGTGTGTAGGAACTCCTGACATACATAACTGCTACAGAAGATTTCAGGTACTCTTACAATCTGAGCAGCAATCAGTATACACATCTTATTATGGTTAGTGGGAACCCGAGGAGAACTAGTTAGAAGTAATCTGTTTTGTAGCCACCACATGCACAAGTCAGCATTGACAACAGTTAAAATCCTTTCTTTCCTTTAGAGATTGCAAAATCTATGCTATCTAACATTGCAGCATCATGCAAGCTGTTTCTGACAAAGCTACTTCTGTACCACTGGCCTCACGGATGAATATATCTATACTGCAGGTATGAAATATTCATTTCTCGTAAGATGAAAGAGGAATTTGCAAAGGCCGTTTTTAATATTGCTGAGTTCTTAGGTCTTTGATCTGCACATTATACAGAAAGGGAGTTTGCTGTATACGCAGTGGGATTCTAGAACTGAAGCAAGAAATGCACGTTTGCAAAACACCAAAGCAGACTCCCCGTGAGAGAGTTGAGGCAGGAAACCACAACATCATGCTTAGCAGTTTACAAACACACATTTCCACATCTCACTTGACAATATTTGCATGTGACGAAAGATTCTTTCCTGGAGAAAGTGTAACGAGTGCCAGGGAGTCGTTCAAGTACTGAAGCGTTTCACATTTGTACTAGGATTCCGAAAAAATAGCTACGTTACTCCCAGACCTCTTCCGGAAAAAGACGCCAGGCAGTACTTAAAACTCATAAAAGCCTGACACTGCCATGACTGGTATCGTTTCTCCCAGACGCACTGAAATAATTCATTCCAGATGACATTTTATATACATTATAGTCTTATAGCACCTTGGCAACTGTAAAGAAACTGAGAATGTTTGTTTCCTTTTGCTGCCATTACCTAGAATGTGGTGAAAACACACACCCTCACCCCTGCTCCCATGTATATCCTCCTCAAAGGGATTCTGCACTTCTCAAAAGGCAACGGGTGTAGAAGCACTGCAGGATCAAGACCCTTCCGTCTCACTTGACGTTAATGCTCTACTCTGGGGAAAGTGGCGTCTGAAGCGTCTTGCAGAGATATTCCAGATACCTGCAAATTGAGTAAATTTTAATTGGGTTTCCATCAAACCACATCTGTCTGTGCCAACTGATATTCAGAGGTATTTCCATAAACCACTTGGAGGCCCTCTTAAAATATTATCTCTCAATATGGAAGTGCCATACAAGGCAGCTAACAGCCATTGAAAGACCTACTCTCTAGATCAGTGGTGGCGAATCTTTTAGAGACTGAGTACCCAAACTGCAATGCAAAACCCACTTATTTGTCGCAAAGTGCCAACACCGCAATTTACTGTATTTTTCTGGCCATAACACACTCCCTGTTGGGGGGACGGACTCCTAATTAAGATAATGTGGGGAGATTGCCCAGAATTGTTGAGCTTTCTTTGGGTGCCAATGCCTGGCTGGCCTGGATCCACTCCACCACGCATGCGCACAGAGAGTCCTGGCAGGCAGGCAGACACGCAGCAGCAGCGACAACACAATCATTTTAAGAAAGGGACTTATGAACTCTGGCACCCTCCTCCATACATCCACTTCAAACACACTGGCTCGCACACTCCCTTCCTCCCTTACAGACGCACACGTACAGAGAGCCGCCCTCTCGCATTCCCTCACGTTACGCGCAGCAAAAATCTCAACTACCCGTCTTCGTCAGACAGAGACAGACGCACACACACACACACTTGCAGTGTGCATGGGTGCAAGTGCTCCTCCAGCAGCCTCCTAGAGCTCTGTTTCAAGATGGCGCAAGGGCTGAGATCGCCATTTCACTCAGTGCTGGGGCGACAGTGCGCATGCCCACAGAGAGGGCTCTGAGTGCCGCCTCTGGCACGCGTGCCATAGGTTCGCCACCACAGCTCTAGATAGATGAGACACGAGGAAATGTTGGTCTCCCAGGGTGAGAGGCTGGGAGGGGAAAGGAAAGACCCCAGGTAAGAACTGGGATCAGCTACTATCCTCTGTGGGTGGCAAGAGCTAATAATTACTTTTGAGAGAGGCCTCAATTTTCTACTTATTTGACGTGTATTTTTGGTAATTCTACTGTATTATGGAAATTTTAAAATAAAAATCTCATTCTAAAAACAAAAAGACATACCTACTCCCTGTGAATTTAAATTTCTTTTACATAACCCCCTTAAAAATAATAACAATTAATTATTATTTATACCCCACCCATCTGGCTGGGGTTCCCCAGTCACTCTGGGCAGCTCCCAACAAAAGATTAAAAATACAATAAAACACCAGTCATTAAAAACTTCCCTTCAGATGTCTTCTAAATGTCAGGTAGTTGTTTATTTCCTTGACATCTGATGGGAGGGCGTTCCACAGAGCAGGCGCCACTACCAAGAAGGCCCTCTGCCTGGTTCCCTATAACCTGGCTTCTCTCAGTGAGGGAACCATTTTGGGCTGAATTATGGGGGTGGAGCAGCTCCATCAGGTATACAGGGCCACAGCCTTTTAGGGCTTTACAAGCATGTAGATATGCATGATTCAGTAGAGATAATATACTCTGGCTTCCAAAAAACTTTTGACAAAGTCCCTCCCGCAAAGTCCCTCCCAGTACGTTTCCGAGCACAATTCAAAGTGTTGGTGCTGACCTTTAAAGCCCTAAATGGCTTCGGTCCAGTATACCTGAAGGAGCATCTCCACCCCCATCGTTCAGCCCCGACACTGAGGTGCAGCGCCGAGGACCTTCTGGCGGTTCCCTCATTGCGAGAAGTGAGGTTACAGGGAACCAGGCAGAGGGCCTTCTTGGTGGTGGCACCCGTCCTGTGGAACACCCTCCCTTCAGATGTGAAGGAAATAAGCAGCTATCTTATCTTTAAAAGACATCTGAAGGCAGCCCCGTTTAGGAAAGCTTTTAATATTTAATGCTGTACTGTTTTTAACACTCGATTGGGAGCCACCCAGAGTGGCAGGGGAAAGTCAGCCAGATGGGCGGGTATAAATAATAAATTATTATTATAATTATAGGCTCTGTTGCTTTCTAAAAGGCAGGGCAAGGAGAATGAACGTTGGCATATCAAAACACTACAAATCACCATCTCTATTCCCAAGAGTCTCTAAGCAGGGGTTTCTCAGAAGCCAAGAGGAGTCACATGGCACAAGGGCCAACTGTGTTCAACCTGGACCTCTGTGGTTTGGGCACTTCTCTAAGGCACACCCTGCATCCTACGAGCCCCGTGGACTGCGGAGACAGGCATCTCACAGAGATGACTTAGTAGCTCAATAGCTGGAGACTTACCCTCTCCTTCCCAAACTCTGAGCGAGTTCGCCCAACTCAAAATAGTCCGGCATGAAAAGCCCCAAACACGGCTCCATGGGTGATTCTGAGTCAACTCCCTGGGACAGTTTATTGTTGTACATTGTTGCTAAATTTATTGTTGCACATTGTTTTAATTGTCTGTTTTAACCATATCTGCACAGCAGTTTCTAATGTTGTGAGTGTCCTCTATTTAAGAGGCTTCTACTCTGCAGCCTCATACAGTTGTTTTAACTGCGTGTCCTTGTTTGTTTTTAGTTCTTATCTGTTTTAATTATCAGTTTTTTATCCATCCATTATCCGTGTTTAATCTTGAATTTTATCCAGATGTTTTATCCAATGCCTGTTTCCTTGTCCTCATTTGCTCTAACAATTATCGGTTAAAAAAAAACAACCCTAACTGCTATTTTATCTATATGCTTTTTAATCCTGGTCTGAGACCGTAATAAAGTTCATTCATTCATTCTGAGCGATTTAGTACCTGGTGCAGGGCGAGGCTCGGATTCTGAAGATCTATTGTAGCGAGAGACGGCATGCGAGACTCGGAAACAATTTTGTTTTCTTTCTTCAGAAATCTGGAATTCCGAGCTATGGAAAAAGGCAACACAATTTGTTTTCACATCATCTTATCGTCATTCTTTTCTTGCAAAAGTAGCTCTCCTTCCTGTGGCTCACAGCCTAACACATTTTTCTTTTGATTTGGCTTACGCAAACATCAAAAGCTATTTTGATATTTATGTTCGTTTATCTGAATGTGGTTCACATCTGCTTAGCTCACTCCGCCCCCATTTCCACGCCCTTTTTTTGTAGAAGTTTGACCCCAAAAAGCAGGGATGGGAAAACCTGGACTAAAGATCACTCTTGCCAGTTAAGCAGGCTGGCACTGTGATTCCTCACAATTGCTGCACAAGCCGATGGGTGGATCATTATGGGCTGAGCATTTGTACACATGCATCAATTAGCGCATTTTTGGAATGAACTTATCTGTGCATGTTGGAAGCACATCAGTAATTCCAAGAACTATCCCAGGAATGTAAAACATCAAAGCTGAATCTAAGAATACGTTTCTCTCAACTGCTTGTTCACAACTTTTGTGTGTCTTGCTAAGGGCATGGCAAAACTTCATACGCTTATATACGTACTTTTACTTTCCCGTGGACAGTCTAATTTCATAAAGTTCATTCGAGGTTCATGTTTTTCCCATTTCTTAAAAAAAAATTACAGCGGTACCTTGGTTTTTGAAACTGCTTAGTTCACGAACAACTCAGAACCTGAATGTTGCAAAACCGGAAGTGTTCTAGTTTTTGAACTATTTTTCGGAAGCTGAACGTGCTCTATTTTGAGTCCCCCTGTGTTTCCTGTTGTGACGCTAATTTTTGCCCCCCCCCCCATTGTAATTCAAGCCTTCTGTTTCTGATTGCAGTGTTCTGAGGTGATATTTGGAGCTTATATTTGGTGCTTTTGTTTTTGCTATTTATTTTGCGTTTTTTGTTTTGAGGCTTTTTCAGTTAATTTGATTTTGTGACTTTGTGGATCCCAGTTCAGTTACTGACTGATTGTGTGACCGCAGAAATGTATAAAAGCCCCCCATCTAGACAATGACTATCATCAGTGCAGGTAAGAAAATAATAATAATTTAATTTTTTATCATCTAAAAACTGTTTTATTTATTATTTTATAGTACAGTGCCATTGATTATTGCTTTCATTTATGAATCAATGGTCTCGTAAGATAGTAAAATCCATGTTGAATCGCTGTTTTAGGGGTTGTTTTTAAAAGTCTGCAACGGATTAATCCGTTTTGCATTACTTTCTATGGGAAGGCGCACCTTGGTTTTGGAATGCTTTGGTTTTGGAACGGACTTCCGCAACGGATTAAGTTTGAGAACCAAGGTATCACTGTATCATTATTATTTAGCTGCTAGATCCCATAATTGGTTGAATATCCATCATGAACTCTTACCGTCCACACCTTTGAGTTCAGGGAGATAGCCGTAGTTAAGCTCTGGCAAACGTACATCTGTTTTGGAAAACTCCCATCTTTTCTTGTTTGTCTGAAGCACGTTGTTTTCATTCGAGACCTGTTACCAAGCCGTTAATTGGCGAAAACATGAAGAAAACGTTGCTTTAAAAAAACAACAACAACCCTAATCCGTGGTCTGCATTTAGTACTTTTTTAAAGGCTACTTTCCATAATGTACAGAGATTATACAAAGTACCAACATCTCTGGGCTCCCTATCAGCCCTCATCTGACTGGCCAAAGCAGGAATGGTTAAAAGCAGAGTTTCATCCAGATATGCTAAGCTCCAGACAGGAAACAGGATCTGGACCAAGAGAGATACTATTCGAAAGCATAGCTGTCAACTTACAGATTTGAAAATAAGGGACCAGCGGCCTTGAAAATAAGGGATCAGCAGCCAAAATAAGGGATTTTTCAAAGCACAGGTATGTTCAACTTCTGAGCCCCTCCGAGCCAAAGGCAGAAAGCCCAGCCAGCAGCCAAACGAAGCCTCAAGCGGTGGTTCCCACAGCGCAGCAACCCGGCAAAGGGGATGCAGCAAGGAAAACCACCGTCACCACTCTGCTGGGAAGCGCTGAGCAAAGGCGAGTCCCCAGGCAACGCGGCCGATTTGATCAGCACAAGGCATGCAAGCTCCACCCCCCCAGTCGTTCTTAGACTCCTTATTGGGTGAGCAACGCAGCCAAGCAACACAGTTGGAGCCTCCCTCCTCCCTGGCTGGCAGGGAGGGAGGGAGAGGAGTTGCTTCCTTTGAAACCCAGGAAATTTAAGGAACATCATCAATAAGGGACAGCAGCGGGACACGGCACTGGGATAAGGGACTTTCCCGCCAATTAAGGGACGGTTGACAGCTATGTTCAAAAGCAGTCTAGATTTTGAAAGCAAATCAGCCCAGTTGGTGCGATGTCTCCCGAGGCTGCGAATGGGGAAGCCGTGGAGAAGGGAGTCAGTGGAGATATCCAGTACCGTTTCAGGTGGGGGTCTCTCCCAGTCTTGCCTGAAAATGCTGGGACCCTCCTACATGCTGAACATGCACTCTGACATTGAGCCGTAGTTCTGCCTGTTATAGGAATTCTAAGGTCTCAAATATGGAATAAATGCTGTCTAAATATATATAGATATATATTTAAAACTGTCCATTTATTTTATTTATTTTATATATTTCAATTGCGTCAGACCAACCTACTTGAATCCAGAATAAACGCTGGTAATTGCACACACACACACACCATATTTTTCTGTGTATAACACACCCCTGTGTATAAGATGTTTTGGGGACTCCAACTTAAGGAAATGGGGGCAGATTGCCCAGAGTTTTTGAGCTTTTTGGGGGGGGAGTTGCCGGAAAATGATCACGCTCACCCACAACAGCCACCAATTGTCTGTCCCCTCGCCGGTAGAAGCCGCCAATCGCCCGCCCAATTGCCGCAGCAACAGCAAATCAACACCAGTCCTTGCTGCAGCCACCAATAACAGGCACGATAGCCTCTGACAATCTCCGGCTAGCGGAAGCAACCAATCCCACGTCACCACTATGCACTGACGCCCCCACCCCAATTTTTTAACATCATTGTAAAAGAAAAAGCCATCGTCTTATACACGGAAAAGTACGGTAAGTATATAAACAGCATGTCTAAAATAGTACAGAGCAATCCAAAGCCATCTTGGCTTTCCTAAAGACTCTCAATATTTCCTCTGCCTCCTTCATCCCCCCTGCTTGAGAACACTTAGGCAGAGAGCAACCAGGGGACATTCCTGAAGGGATTCCTCTCCTATATCTAGGAACCTCCTTTGTATTATTGTCATTGTTTGCCCAGATGCTCCCCATTGAGGGATGTCTGAGGGGCATCTCGATGGTCTTATCCAGGGGTCAGCAAACTTTTTCAGCAGAGGGCCGGTCCACTGTCCCTCAGACCTTGTGGGGGGGCTGGACTATATTTTGGAAGGGGGAAAATGAACAAATTCCTAGTCCCCACAAATAACCCAGAGATGCATTTTAAATAAAAGCACACATTCTACTCATGTAAAAACACCAGGCAGGCCCCACAAATAACTCAGAGATGCATTTTAAATAAAAGGACACATTCTACTCATATAAAAACATGCTGATTCCTGGACTGTCCATGGGTCGGATTTAGAAGGCGACTGGGCTGGATCAGGCCCCCAGGGCTTACTTTGCCTACCCATGGTTTTATCAAATGCTAATGTTTTATGTAAACTGTGTCTGGAACTATGTAAAACTTGCTAAATCCTCAGGAAAATCACACCTTGGCCTGTCTGAGCCACAGTAACCCCACCTTATGTGTGATGTAATTTCTGAATTTTTGTAGACGGGGTGTCCTCCTTCTCTACGCCAAAATGAAAACCCTTAAAAGAGAGGTTTTCTTCTGGATTCTGGGTCTCTTGCCTCCTTGCCAGGAGGGGAGGGAACTCTGTTGCAACAGAAAAATAAAGATCTGCCTTGCTTTCACTGTCTCCTGCCTCCATCCATTCATATCTGAAGGAGCGTTTCCACCCCCATCGTTCTACCCAGACACTGAGGTCTAGCTTCTGGCGGTTCCCTCACTGCAAGAAGCCAAGTTACAGGGAACCAGGCAGAGGGCCTTCTCGGTAGTGTCACCAGCCCTGTGGAACGCCCTACCACCAGATGTCAAAGAGAAAAATAACTACCAGACTTTTAGAAGACATCTGAAGGCGGCCTTGTTTAGGGAAGCTTTTAATGTTTGATGCATCACTGTATTTTAATATTCTGTTGAAAGCCGCCCAGAGTGGCTGGGGAAGCCCGGCCAGATGGGCGGGGTATAAATAATAAATTATTATTATTATTATTATCTCTGATCAATCATGGACTTAGGGGAATCAGTCCCTTGGGGAGCTGGGCAGCAAAAGCCAACCACCCCTATTGTTTATATATCATGCACTTCAAACAGAACACGCTGCTTGCATTAGGACGTTAGCCAAGAATTGCAACACAACCAACTCTCAGACAAAGAGAAAGGAATTGAATTCAAACCTAGGGCTGGCATTAAGAACAAGGCGTCCTGTGACAGAGTCTCTGAAGCATGCTTGCTCTCACTAGAATTTTTTTTTTAAGAGCTTACCGATGCAGCCAGGTTGATGCTATAGTGTCCTACCGGTGATTTTTTCCCTTGCTTTAGGAAAGGGTTGAGGTATCTTTTAGACTTCTCATCAATCCTGGAAATGCAAAACACAAAAAAATCCAGAGATCGTGTGAAATTATTTTAAAAACCCATTTCCAAACATTGCATCATGGCTAATAGACAGAACTATTTCCGGGCATGGCTGGGAAGCATGCATTGTGCAGAAACGTTGGCTGAAATTAAATACAGTGGTACCTTGGGTTAAGTACTTAATTCGTTCTGGAAGTCCGTTCTTAACCTGAAGTACCACTTTAGCTAATGGGGCCTCCAGCTGCTGCCGCGCCGCTGGAGCACAATTTCTGTTCTCATCCTGAAGCAAAGTTCTTAACCCGAGGTACTATTTCTGGGTTAGCAGAGTCTGTAACCTGAAGCGTATGTAACCCGAGGTACCACTGTGCTAGGCAGCAAGCCTAGGGCCGAGTTATGAAGATAGGGGCTGCAGATAGGGCCTCTGGCTTGGTTCAAAGAGTTGCAGGGCACCTAAAAGACTGGAAGATTTATCGTGGCATAAGGGTTCCTCAGCCCTCCACGTCAAAGAGTGGAGCAGGTTGGCTAGGACTGAGGAAGACCTGTTTGTCTGCAAAAGCCTTTAGAGGAGCAAAACGAAAAAAGAATGAGCTCCACTCTGAATCCAGCATTTACCAATCAAATCAAAAGTCGTATCTCGAGAATACCATCCTGTTTCCCACAGTGGCCAGCTGGATGCCTCTGGGAAGCGAACAAGCAGGAAGTTATAAGCTCAGAAGACTTACTTGGGCTTAATTAGGCCACTTAATTAGCAAATGGAAGTTGTGTCAACATGCTACTTTAGCACAGTTACTGGGAAGAACTCACACATTAAAAAATCCACGATAGTGAATATGGGATACTGTTAAGTACCTATTCAGGACATGTCCTGTCCTGTGGAAAACAGACCTAACTTTGTGATAAGAAGGTATACTAAGGACTCAGAAATCCTGGAACCCAGAAAAGCCAATCAAAAGCCATGAATCACCGGGATTGATCCATTAAATTCAAAGAAGCTGTGTCAAGCCCTGACTCAAATCTCGCCTCAGTCACAAACGTACCCAGTGGTTTTAGGACCGGCAAACTCAAGCCCTTAACCCCCATTCCCTTTCTGCAACACAAGGATAATATATTAAGAAGAAGAAGTGAAGAGAAGAGTTTGGATTTGATATCCCGCTTTATCACTACCTGAAGGAGTCTCAAAGCGGCTAACATTCTCCTTTCCCTTCCTCCCCCACAACAAACACTCTGTGAAGTGAGTGGGGCTGAGAGATTTCAGAGAAGTGTGACTAGCCCAAGGTCACCCAGCAGCTGCATGTGGAGGAGCGGGGAAGCGAACCCGGTTCACCAGATTACGAGTCCACTGCTCTTAACCACTACACCACACTGGAGACACTGAAAGCATGCTGACTATTTTATCAGAGTACTGTAGAAAGTGCTAAGCAATAAGGATTGTTTAGCACAACAATATCCTCGACTCCAACCATGCAGGTTGGTGCAGCCAATCACAGCTCCCTAACGAGCTACTCGTTATGTTCCGTTCCACCTTAAAAGGAACAGGAATGAATGTTGTGTGTCAAAGGCCTGTTTACAGTCCAGCACAGCCTGCTGGGAACTTCCATTGTGTTTAGCTTTTGTTTTATGCTGTTTGCTTGGACAAGAAGGGTAGCAGACATGTTTTTCCTTTCTTCTAATGCTGAATAAAGGTAAAGGTACCCCTGACCGTTAAGGCCAGTCGTGGACGACTCTAGGGTTGCAGCGCTCATCTCGCTCTATAGGCCAAGGGAACCGGCGTTTGTCCACAGACAGCTTCCGGGTCATGTGGCCAGCATGACTAAGCCGCTTCTGGTGAACCAGAGCAGCGCACAGAAATGCTGTTTACCTTCCCGCTGGAGCGGTACCTATTTATCTACTTGCACTTTGATGTGCTTTTGAACTGCTAGGTGGGCAGGAGCAGGGACCGAGCAACGGGAGCTCACCCCGTCGCAGGGATTTGAACCGCCGACCTTCTGATCGGCAAGCCCTAGTCTCTGTGGTTTAGACCACTGAATAAAGTAAAGGTAAAGAGACATCTGACCATTAAGTCCAGCCGTGGCCGACTCTGGGGTTGCTGCGCTCATCTTGCTTTACTGGCCGAGGGAGCCAGCGTACAGCTTCCAGGTCATGTGGCCACCATGACTAAGCCGCTTCTGGCAAACCAGAGCAATGCATGGAAACGCCATTTACCTTCCCAGTGGAGCGGTACCTATTTATCTACTTGCACTTTGACGTGCTTTCGAACTGCTAGGTTGGCAGGAGCAGGGACCGAGCAACGGGAGCTCACCCTGTTGCGGGGATTCGAACCGCTGAGCTTCTGATCGGCAAGTCCTAGGCTCTGTGGTTTAACCCACAGCGCCACCCACGTCCCACTGAATAAACGCTTGTAAATATGCTTACATATGTCTCTGTCCGCTACTTCTGCTGCAAAGAGTTCTTATCTCTGCTGGCTTGCGTGCTCAGTCCCTAATGGTCTCTGAGGCTTGAGTCACAGTTTTGATGCTGTTCTGAGAACCGGAGTACGCCCAGCTGCTGCCAAATGCCCCCACCTCCCCAGACGCATCCCAACACTACTATTCTTGTTAAAATATTTACCATATTTTTTGCTCTATAAGACTCACTTTTTCCCTCCTAAAAAGTAAGGGGAAATGTGTGTGCGTCTTATGGAGCGAATGCAGGCTGCACAGCTATCCCAGAAGCCAGAACAGCAAGAGGGATTGCTGCTTTCGCTGCGCAGCGATCCCTCTTGCTGTTCTGGCTTCTGAGATTCAGAATATATTTTTTCTTGTTTTCCTCCTCCAAAAACCAGATGCGTCTTGTGGTCTGGTGCGTCTTATAGAGCGAAAAATACGGTACATGGTTTAAAAAGTGTAATTATTCTTGTATAATTATAAATGTAATGTGTGAAGTAGCTCTTCGCTTGAATTAGGCAAGATGCAAGGACATCTGCATGCTCAACACACAGCGCCAGAACTATGCTAGAATGAAGCAGGGAGCCCTGAAAGGTACTTTGCTATTTTACTTTACCTGTAATTATGCATTCCCAGTTTCGACCCCAAACCAGGGTTTCCACCGATGCTGGAGGATATGGTGGAATAATTCTGTGTAATGGGAGGGATCACCGTGCCGGGATTTTTCACATAATCCAGGCTGCTACTGGAATCTTTCAAAGTTGTCGAGGGAATTGCCTTGGCCTGCCCAGCTCCACTCTCATACAGGAAACTTGCATTTGAAGATCTGTCCGATTTCTCGGGGTCAACCTTGGACAACTTCATTCTGAACAGCTTGGAGTCTTTCAGCTTGGATTCCACGCCCAAGTCCTGTTTCAAATCCAAGAATTGTAGTGTTAAAAAAATGAGTGTCAGGTGGCTTGAGGGAAGGCCCTGGAGAAGAAGGGATGGGTGACTTTGGGGAGAAGGGGAATTTCAGTCTCTGTAACTGATTCATGGGTCCAGAACGACTGGGGATAAGCTGCTCAGGCCTGACAGCTAAGTCTGCGGATATCGTGTTGTTATAAGAATTCCAAGGTCTCAAACATAAATTAAACGTTCATAAATGTACAAGGCAAACACATACATAATTAGAAATTATTTATTGTAACCGTTGGGTGGATTTCTGTTTAACTTTTATATGTTGATATTCAACAATTATTAGAATAGTATAAAATAATAATGTTACTTTTTTATGTAGGTTGCTTATTTTAAAGTTCTGTTTCATTATCACATTTTTGAATTACATTAAATTGTTATAAGATGCACATTTTTTGTTTCTTCAGCTTGTAAACCGCCTTGAGTATTGTTAAGATAGAAAGACGATGATGAAAATGATGAAGTATATAAACCACGTACGTGTCTGAAATAGTACAGGAGAGCAACCCTGAAGCCATTTTGATTCTCCCAAATTGACCTCAAATATTTCTCTGCAAGGAGAAAGGAAATGGGAAAGCCTCCGGATTGTCTTTTGCTTGCAAATCCTGTCTTTAGGGCATATTTTTGTATGAATAGGGCGAGCCTGTGACCTGCATTCAGGAACTAAAGCAAGCATAGGCAACCTCGGCCCTCCAGATGTTTTGGGACTACAATTCCCATCATCCTTGACCACTGGTCCTGTTAGCTAGGGATGATGGGAGTTGTAGTCCCACAACATCTGGAGGGCTGAGTTTGCCTATGCCTGAACTAAAGTATTAACCACCACCAAAGAATGGCCAAGCTGCCCAAGTAATGCAACCAGCGACCATTATCAGGTATCCTGACAGACAGGATTTCTGCTGTAGAAAACCTCCTTCTGTGATGCATGTATGATGTTTTAGGGGGGTGGTCTTGGGCTACAGGGTGGGCAATTTCAAAAGTCTATATAAGGGCTTGCACACCATTGTTCTGGGTTCCCTACCTTCCTGTGTGTGGTGAGTGGGGACCCTGTTGCAACAGTTTAATAGAGATCAGGCTTACTAGCTGCTTTGCTTCTCAACATTCTCTAGTTGGTCTCTGTTATTTTCTCCTGCCAATAGGGAACCTACTTAAGGACTCTATATGGGCTCTTGGATACCCCATAAGGGAAAAAGAGCAGCGGGGTTTTCTTATAACAGTCTTTTTGTTAACAAAGAGTTAATTCAAACTTTGAACAGTGTGATTTACTGCCTGCTGGCTCTTTGACATCTATCTTGCATGGCATGAATTTGCTAGTGGTATTACCAACAATTCTTCTTCCTAATCAGGAACCCTCCTGAGAAGTACTGTTTTTGGGGGTACAGGAGGCAGACAGGTGTGGGGGACTCCCTGGTCCTGAATGGGGTAACTGTGCCCCTGAAGGACCAGGTGCACAGCCTGGGAGTCATTTTGGACTCACAGCTGTCCATGGAGGCGCAGGTTAATTCTGTGTCCAGGGCAGCTGTATACCAACTCCACCTGGTACGCAGGCTGAGACCCTACCTGCCCGCGGACTGTCTCACCAGAGTGGTGCATGTTCTGGTTATCTCCCACTTGGACTACTGCAATGCACTCTACATGGGGCTACCTTTGAAGGTGACGCGGAAACTACAACTAATCCAGAATGCGGCAGCTAGACTGGTGACTGGGAGCGGCCGCCGAGACCATATAACACCGGTCTTGAAAGACCTACACTGGCTCCCAGTACGTTTCCGAGCAGAATTCAAAGTGTTGGTGTTGACCTTTAAAACCCTAAACGGCCTCGGTCCAGTATACCTGATGGAGCGTCTCCACCCCCATCGTTCTGCCCGGACGCTGAGGTCCAGCGCCAAGGGCCTTCTGGCGGTTCCCTCACTACGAGAAGCAAAGCTACAGGGAACCAGGCAGAGGGCCTTCTCGGTAGTGCCCTCCCATCAGATGTCAAAGCAATAAACAACTACCTGACATTCAAAAGACATCTTAAGGCAGCCCTGTTCAGGGAAGTTTTTAATGTGTGACATTTTAGTGTATTTTTGATCTCTGTGGAAGCTCCCAGAGTGGCTGGGGAAACCCAGCCAGATGGGCAGGGTACAAATAATAAATAATTATTATTATTATTATTATTATTATTATTATTATTATTATTATTATTCCTTCTTGTTCCCCTCCATTCTCAGCAACTTTTAACTGAGAACTTCATCAGTAGAGACAAGACCAGGGGAGACGGTCTGACTCCGAACCAGGCATTACAGACAGGAATACGGAAGAATAAACCAAGTTCCACAAACCTGGATTACAACCATTTTCTTTTCATCACCAGAATCGTCTTTGTCTTTCCTGTTTATTTTCGATTTCTTCGGCAAAGGGTGGTCTCTTTCTTTCTGGATCTTTGCTTTAAGTTCCTGAGTGAACCTTTATTTGTTGTGTTTGAAGAAGAAGAGCACATGTACAAAATGAAACCTTTTTTTAATTAATTGCTCTGTAGACAAAATTCTGAACACACTGAAGGCAGCCCTGTTTAAGGAAGTTTTTAATGTTTAATGCTGTATTGTGTTTTTAATATTTGGTTGGGAGCCGCCCAGAGTGGCTGGGGAAACCCAGCCAGATGGGCGGGGCATAAATAATCAATTTTTTTATTATTATTATACTGGAATCCTCTCCCTTGCAACAAGGACTCTGGATAATATGTTCTGCCCCAACCTTAACATCACCACAAACTTGTAAGGTAAATGAACAGCGAAACTCAAAGCAACCCTTGGAGATAAAAAAGGAAGAAGAGAAATATAACTCCAGCATCTTAAGAGGGGCAGGAAAAGAGATCAGAACTAGAAGCATGCATATAATCTGCAGACCTAAAATTCACACATGATATCCCATTTCTCCCCTCTCTCCATTTCCCCCCTCAGTTCATACGGCTCACGTGAAAAGATGTTAATTTGAGCCGGGGATTCAGAAATTTCAACTACAGCAACTTCCATTGTAGCTTTTTAAAAACAAAAATAATGACAATGTGGGAAATCGCACATTCTACTCATGAAAAACCCACTGCCTACCCATGGCATGGGTAGGCAAACTAAGGCCCGGGGGCCGGATCCAGCCCAATCGCCTTCTCATCTGGCCCGCGGATAGCCCGGGTATCAGCATGTTTTTACATGAGTGGAATGTGTCCTTTTATTTAAAATGCATCTCTGGGTTATTTGTGGAGCCTGCCTGGTGTTTTTACATGAGTAGAATGTGTGCTTTTATTTAAAATGCATCTCCGGATTATTTGTGGGGCATAGAAATTCATTCATCCCCCCCCAAAAAAAATATAGTCCGGCCCCCCACAAGGTCTGAGGGACAGTGGTCCGGCCCCCTGCTGAAAAAGTTTGCTGACCCCTGCCTTAAGGGGAACTTGCCTAAGTCTGGTGGTGGTACTAGACATTTGGCAGTGGTACTTCAAAATTTGTGTTGACTTCCGACAGCAGGGACTGGGGGTTTGCAGTGAAGTAGCCAAAGGAGAACCAGAGAGTACTGAACCTTTTCTTTGCACCTCT
This sequence comes from Podarcis gaigeae, assembly GCF_964106915.1. NCBI lineage: Eukaryota > Metazoa > Chordata > Lepidosauria > Squamata > Lacertidae > Podarcis > Podarcis gaigeae. The sequence continues at coordinate 47,587,298 of NC_139689.1, forward strand.
CCCCTGGAAAGCTTTCATTCCCCCAAGATGGGCTCTGAGATTCAGTTTGTACCTTTAAAGCCCACCTGAAACACATTCTTCCCCTCAAGGAATTATGGGCACTCACGGAGTTGTAAGAAACCCTTAACCGACTGCAATGCCCCAAAATTCTCGGTACTGTTTCCTTTTAAGGCGCAGCTCCGCTAAACAAGGAAAAGCCACACACCTTTCAGTGAAGGAATCTTTGTTGAACAGATCACACTGCAGCAGCTCAATACAGGATGGTCTTTTGTCGGGATCAGTCTGCAGACATTGCTAACATAAGATCAAAATTTTTCTTGTAAATACAGTGGAGGGGGGGGGGGAAGAAAATCCCAAAGGTTGATATTTGCTGGGATCCAAAGAACAACTCAAGTAGTTCTGAACCCGCAAGGCAAACCATAGCTACTCTCTCCATACCACATAACAATCAACGTTTGGAATCGTGAGGGCTTTTAAAAACAGTTTTCAATGTTATGGGGTTGTAGGACACTGCAAGGGGAAAATCAACTAAGCATCTTCAAGCACGCTTAAAATAGCTTTCTGGGTCCTGTCTATTAAGTCATGGAAGGAAGGAAGGAAGGAAGGAAGGAAGGAAGGAAGGGAGAAATAAATGATTTACCATTGACTTTTAGAGAAAGAAAATGCAGCTTCCTCTAGGCTAGGGTCTCACTGTCGGTCACAAACTCTATGGCTGAGACGTAACCACACATACGACATTATGTGCCCACTGGTGAAACTGGTTAGGCCGACAAGCACATGAGATTACGGGACCTTCTTGATGGTGGCCCTGCAGTTCTGGACCTTTCGGGCCTTAAAACCACAACTTTTTGCTACTGCCTCTCCTTAAAGGAACTGTGGCTATCTAATTCCGCAGCTGTCATGCCCCGGTTTGTCGCCATTCACTCAGTGCTTCATGCGTTGCCTGAAGATCTGTGGCTTTCTTTCTGTCTCTCCACTGCTTTGTGAGGACTTGACCCTGATAAGCAGCTAATAAATAGCTGGAATATATAGTGTGTTACATGCGTATCACAGCTTATAATGTGCGTATGCGTGACAGAAGTTTGAGAGCAGCAAACAGAGGTACTGCTCTGCTGACCAGGCAAGGACAGGTTAGGCTTCAGGTATTTATACGAGGGGATGCGGGTGGCGCTGTGGGTTAAACCACAGAGCCTAGGACTTGCCGATCAGAAGGTCGGCGGTTCGAATCCCCGCGATGGAGTGAGCTCCCGTTGCTCGGTCCCTGCTCCTGCCAACCTAGCATTTCGAAAACACGTCAAAGTGCAAGTAGATAAATAGGTACCACTCCGGCGGGAAGGTAAATGGCGTTTCCGTGCGCTGCTCTGGTTCGCCAGAAGCGGCTTAGTCATGCTGGCCACATGACCTGGAAGCTGTACGCCGGCTCCCTCGGCCTATAGAGCGAGATGAGCGCTGCAACCCCAGAGTCGACCACAACTGGACCTAATGGTCAGGGGTCCCTTTACCTTTATTTATACAAGGCCTGGCTAATTTAGGGGCTTTATACTTCCTGCCAATCTCAGAGGCTGATACTGGACAGCTGTATTCCTTTCTGTGTCTGAAAAGGCCTCGAGCACCTCAACAAAAGCAAATCTGGGTAGGCTGACTGGGCTGTGTCCCAATCTCAGCTCCCAGTTAAGTTCCCACTGATCTCAATCTTCCTAACTCATTATCAAGGGCTGGCTGCTGAAAGCAAACAGAAGGCTTTGCCAACAGGAACAAAATGGAAAGCTACGGAATCGGCAAGGCACGTACCTTAGCAAAATCTATGACGGCAACAGAGAGTTTGGGATATCGTTTTTCAAGAGGTTTGAGTTCCTTGACTTCAGGCAGCCGCACTCCAGCAAAAAGAGGGTTTTTGTAGAACAACTCTTGGTGCCTTGGGATTAAGTTACCTGGAATTAATAATCATTTATAAGACTGTTCAGTTTTCAGGATGCAAAGCTGCAGACAGTTTAAGCCAAATTATTTGATCCTTGAGTTTTCTGCTACTTCCCTGCGCTTGGCTTTGAACCTGGTGTTTTAAACCACCATTTCCGATTACCTTGCTTTAGGATAGCTGTGTAGTTTATCTTTTATTTGCTTTCTTTAATTCTGTAAACCGACTGTGTGTGTCCTGGAGACAAACAGGTTACTGCTGATACTAAATTACTCCTAATCACGAATTATGATTACTAATCATAATCCAGTTGTGCTACGTAGATCAGACCTATTGCACTCATCCTTAATGGCGTGCAAAATCTCTCGCTGTCAACTCATAGAAGGGCCATCTGGATTTACAACCCAGAACCCTGAAGGATTTAGGAACTGATCAACATAATCTCATTCAACAACGCTAAGTATTTCAGGTTCTCTTTCGTCTGCTTTCGCTATCGGCTTCCAAAGCTCTGCTGGCTGCACAGAGGAAAACAAGGGATGCTTTCTCACCCAAACATTTCATAATATGGTACAATTGGTCAATATCCGAGTCTCCAGGAAAAAGCGCCTCTCCAGTTAGCATTTCTGTTACCAGGCAGCCAATGGCCCACACATCAACAGCCCTGGGGAGGGAAAACAGGCGCCATATTTAGAGACAGCTCCACCAAAAATACGTTTTACAACAATGACAGGCAGCTGATTGTGACTGGCTACACCTGAGGCAGCTTATATTCATTACGGCCTCCACCCAGTATACCTGAAGGAGCATCTCCACCCCCATTGTTCTGCCTGGACACTGAGGTCCAGCTCCGAGGGCCTTCTGGCAGTTCCCTCACTACGAGAAGTGAGGTTACAGGGAACCAGGCAGAGGGCCTTCTCGGTGGTGGCGCCCGCCCTGTGGAACGCCCTCCCACCAGATGTCAAGGAAATAAACAACTACCAGACTTTTGGAAGACACCTGAAGGCAGCCCTGTTTAGGGAAGTTTTTAATGTTTGATGTTTTATTTTGTTTTTAATATCCTGTTGGAAGCCGCCCAGAGTGGCTGGGGAGGCCACTTGTAATTAATTAATTGGAATTAATAATAATTACAAGGATGGTGCCAAAACCAGCCTCCCCCCAGTGACCAAACCTTGCTTTGGCTGCAATTTATCACCCCCTAAGCTTGAACAGCAACATTTCTGTTGTCATTAATAATAATGATCTATTCCTGAAAATGTAGGGAAAACCCAATAACGTATTCTACGATTCCTTACTTGCCATATTTGATATCTCCAACAAGCAGCTCAGGAGCCCGATACCATCGCGTTGCCACATAATCTGTGTAAGCTTCGCCAGGGGCTGCCAGGGTTCGGGCAAATCCAAAATCACAGAGTTTGATAATTCCAGAATAGGAGACCAATATATTCTCAGGTTTAATATCTCGGTGTATGATCTTAAAAAAAAAAAGCAGCACATGTGTGTTTAGATTAGCCCAGGTTCTTTGCCCTTAAGCACCAAGGTGGCCGGCTAGACCACATGTAAACACTCATCATTTGATGACTGCAACATCAAGTGATGATTTGCAATTACTGGCAAAAAAACCCTCCATCTATATCACATCACACACCATGTTTTAAATATATGAATGCAAATTGAAGCACACTAATAAGATCATAATATAAATTTGCTACAACAAGGCAAAAAAGCTGAAGCAATTCCTTTTTATCCGTTAACATGTATGGAATGAAGTAGAATTTCAGAATTTCCCTGCACTAAAAGCTCTCTCCACACAATCAGAAGTATTGTTTCTCAGGCTTCCCAATTATGCAGAGTGTTTTTAAAACACTGTGTTCCTGATCCTAGAAGCAGATTTTTTAAATGTTGAAGAGTAGAAGACTATGAAAACTGTTACCTTACATGAGCATAAAATCTACATGCAAAAACATTCATATACTATTATCCATGCCTATTTTCCAGAGGAATCCATACTGTGCTATAAGGCTGAAGTTATATTGCATCTTAAATTATGAGGCCAAACCACTTTTCCTTGACAAAGAAAGATGGCAAGATGTTTAAGAACCTCAGTTTTTTTCTATACCGAGGTCATCAGTCTAGACTGTAGTGAAAACCCTGAAATTACACCACAAAATTCCTAAATTCTCAGAAATTCTCAGAATTTCCTAAATTCTTAGAAATTCAAAAGCAAATGTATTTTGAGTAGATGGAATTGGCACATCTAGCAAACATTCTACCCAGCTAACACTCAAAATCAGATTTGTCGCAATGTTAATTCCCATGAACTTGGATAATTTGAACTAACTCTTACTACTGTGACATATAGGTAAAGGTAAAGGGACCCCTGACCATTAGGTTAAGTCGCGGCCGACTCTGGGGTTGCAGCGCTCATCTCGCTTTACTGGCCGAGGGAGCCGGCGCACAGCTTCTGGGTCATGTGGCCAGCATGACTAAGCCACTTCTGGCGAACCAGAGCACCGCACCTTCCCGCCGGAGCGGTACCTATTTATCTACTTGCACTTTGACGTGCTTTCGAACTGCTAGGTTGGCAGGAGCAGGGACCAAGCAACGGGAGCTCACCCCGTTGCAGGGATTCGAACCGCCGACCTTCTGATCGGCAAATCCTAGCCTCTGTGGTTTAACTCACAGCGCCACCCGCGTCCCTTACTGTGACATATATTTGAAACTAAAAGCTCAGATACTTGAATCGATAAATCTGATGTGTTTGACCAAGAACAAACAGCACAGCAACACAAATAACTAAGCAGACATTAACAGCTTACTTACATTATGACTATGGCAAAATCCTATCCCTTTTATAATCTGAAATAAGTATTTCCGAACTCTGTTGTAATCCAGGCCATTTGGAAACATCTCAAGATCATCAAGGACGGTGTGGTCCACGAATTCAAACACCAGATACCATCGTTTCTTCTTCTTACAGACTTCCAGCAGGTTCACCAAGTTCTCGTGCCTTAATTGCTATCAGGAGACAGCAAATGCGTCACAAAACTACAGCAGACAGAGAGTCTGAAAACACTCACTATAATTGCCCCTTGAATATATACAACGCTAAGGAAATAGAGAATAATATTTGCAGCCTGATTCTGTGCATGTTTACTTGGAAGCAAGTCCCTCTGCGTTCCACAGGGCTTACTCCCAAGTAGACATGATTTAGGATTACAGCTTTTGTTTTCACACGGTGCTTTTTAAAATTACTCAAAATGCTTCACATGCTCCACCAATCCCGACAAACGCTCTCATATAGTTTATTTCACGGTACTAGAATTGCAAGCTTTAATACATACAGCTAAATGTAGCTGACGGAAGAGGCTGAAAGTTAAGAACTGCCCTGGTTCTGGCGCCTAACTTGTATTAGGGAATTTGTCGGAGGGAAGCCCTCTTTGCCTAACAAGGTTTAGAACATAGACTATATGGAACTGGCGGAAATGACTGGCAGAATCCGAGACCAGGGAGAAGAGTCGGTGGAAGAAGATTGGAAGAAATTTAAAGACTACTTACATAAATACTGCAAAATTAATGAATGTTAGAATGATGTCGGAATGATGTTAGGTGGTTTTAGCAGCAATGTTATAAAGGAGTATGTAAAAATGGATTGTTATTAGGTGAGAATGCAAAGTTATAATACATCAAAGTAAAGGATTAAGATAAAAACAAAGAGGGAAAGGATTTGCTGAATTAATTAACTAACTGAACTGGAATACAAAAAAAGGGAGGTGTGAGGAGCTCAGGGAAACGAGCAAATGAAAGACAAGACATGAAAAGATTGATTTGTTTTTAACTTTTTTTTATTTTTCTGTACTTTGTATTTTTTCTTTCCCCCCTTCTTTTTCTTATTTTGTAACCTTTTTTGAAACTTTAATAAATATCTTTTTTAAAAAAACAAAAAAACAATGTTTAGAACATAGTGGCTTCTTTGAATTTAATGCTAAGCAATACTGTGGCTGAACACGAACAAGCAAATGTGTGGGTACTCAAGAGATAAAATTGTGGCGACTTGGTGCCTGACCTGGTTCTGTTGCTACCATGCTACCCAGCGCTAAGCCACAGTTTGCTTTAGTGCTGCATGCAGGCCAAAGCTTATGATGGTTTGTATTCCCCAGAAAACCCACACGCTATAAGCCAAGAACATAATTATTATTATTATTATTTATTTGTACCCCGCCCATCTGGCTGGGTTTCCCCAGCCACTCTGGGCGGCTTCCATAGAAACCAAAAATACACTAAAATATCACACATTAAAAACTTCCCTGAACAGGGCTGCCTTAAGATGTCTTCTGAATGTCCGGTAGTTGTTTATTGCTTTGACATCTGATGGAAGGGCGTTCCACAGGGCGGGTGCCACTACCAAGAAGGCCCTCTGCCTGGTTCCCTGTAGCTTTGCTTCTCGCAATGAGGGAACCGCCAGAAGGCCCTCGGTGCTGGACCTCAGCGTCCGGGCAGAATGATGGGGGTGGAGACGCTCCTTCAGATATACTGGGCCGAGGCAATTTAGGGCTTTAAAGGTCAACACCAGCACTTTGAATTGTGCTTAGAAACGTGCTGGGAGCCAATGTAGGTCTTTCAAGACCGGTGTTATGTGGTCTCGGAGGCCATTCCCAGTCACCAGTCTAGCTGCCGCATTCAGGATTAGTTGTAGTTTCCGAGTCACCTTCAAAGGTAGCCCCACATAAAGCGCATTGCAGTAGTCCAAATGGTAGATAACCAGAACATGCACCACTCTGGCGAGACAGTCCGCGGGCAGGTAGGGTCTCAGCCTGCGTACCAGATGGAGCTGGTAGACAACTGCCCTGGATACAGAATTGACCTGTGCCTCCATGGACAGCTGTGAGTCCAAAATGTCTCCCAGGCTGCGCACCTGGTCCTTCAGGGGCACAGTTACCTCATTCAGGAATGGGAAGTTCCCCACACCCGTCTGCCCCCTGCCCCCCCAAAACTGTACTTCTGTCTTGCCAGGATTCAACTTCAGACCTTCGTTACAACTTGTGGCTTCCTGGGAGTGAGACAAACCATGAGCCCGGGTTTTCATAGAACGCTGAGCCAAACCATGGCTTAGTTCTGGGTAGTGCTGCTGCAGCAAAGCATTGCATCAGATCTGGTATAAATTGAAGCTAATGCAAATCAAGTTCCATCTTAACCACAGCAGTCAGTTTCAAAGTCTGATTAAGATGAAACCCTGGTTAGCACTTACTGCAGAAAAACCAATTAACCATGGTTAAGGCGAGACGGGTTTTTCGTTCTGGAGAGTGGAGGTGTTGGGGAAAGGGAACACATAATCCTGTTCCCAATCTTTCAAGTACAGATTAGAATGCGTGCATTTGTACCAGCCCATATACTGTATTTTTCCGTCTATAAGACGCCCCCATGTATAAGACTCCCCCTATTTGGGGGGATTTAAGAAAACAGGGAGAGATCTATCTGTGTATAAGACGCCCCCAAATTTTGGACATTATTTTTTTGGAGGAAAACCTAGTCTCATACACGGAAAAATGTGGTATATGCGCCCAATATTAGCACGGCAATTGCCCATACCATGTGGGAAGCTGTATCAAAAAAATTCTTACCATATGGAGTTACAGAAACCAGAAGCCACCCACAAAGTTGACTAAACGTATAAAATCAGAGCTGAGCTGCAGAATGAATGCAGATAAAATGCGTTCCCAGAACAACTTTGCACCTGCCTGCTCCTGTCTACCTTCAAACGGGCATTGCATTCTAAGGGGGGCGGGGAGACTGTAGGAAAAAAATCCACCTAATTCTTATTGTGGGGCTAAATAGAGCTGGGAGCAGAGGCCCATTCAAAAATACCTCCTACGGAAGTTATTTAGAATCTTGTTTGTTTCTTAAAACATATATGACATTACTGTTATATAATGCAGTCAGCTAAAGGGACCCCTGACCATTAGGTCCAGGCGTGGCCGACTCTGGGGTTTCGGCGCTCATCTCGCTTTATTGGCTGAGGGAGCCGGCGTACAGCTTCCGGGTCATGTGGGCAGCATGACTAAGCCGCTTCTGGCGAACCAGAGCAGTGCATGGAAACGCCGTTTACCTTCCTGCCGGAGTGGTGCCTATTTATCTACTTGCACTTTGACGTGCTTTTAAACTGCTAGGTTGGCAGGAGCAGGGACCGAGCAACGGGAGCTCACCCAGTCGCGGGGATTTGAACCGCTGACCTTCTGATCGGCAAGTCCTAGGCTCAGTGGTTTAACCCACAGCGCCACCCGCGTCCCATTTAGAATCATATTTATTTCTTAAAACATATATGACATTACTGTTATATAATGCAGTTAGATACTGGCAATTGTTCTGCGCCAACCTGACTTTTGACTATGACTATCCGAAGTCAGGAAGCTTATACTCATTAAAGAAAAGAGCTACACGTCTCTGAAGATCCCCAGCAGTAAGCTCACCTTGAGAAGCTTGATTTCTCTCATGGCGATTTTTTTAACCATTTTGTCATCCTCGCTTTCCAGAAACTTCTTGACGGCAACGACTCTGCCGGTCTCCTTGTTCCGGCATTTCATCACCATTCCGTAGCTTCCTTCTGCCACCAGCCCAAGGATCTCATACTTTTCCATTTGGATTCAAGCAGCTGATGAATCGCTTGGCTACGAGAGAGAAATCAGCGTCACCCTGTGCACGATGAAGCTGCTCGTTATCCTTTTTTTAATGAGGCATTTCAGCTTGACATTCGGGCTGAAGACAGAGGCTGCCTTCTCCATGGCAGTCTAGTTACCAGGAGCACAAACAAGTGGGTTCTCCTTCATGGAGAGCCATGTGTTGTGGTGGGAGCAACCATGACATTCCCTGTTGCTGAGCGGGTTAGTTTGGATGGCCACAAATTTGATTGGGCACCTCCAACGTTGCTGGGGGAAATTGATGGTTGCAACTTAATTTGATTGATGGGGGTGCTATATAGGTCCCTGTGTGCAGCGTTGAGCTTCTTCTTTTCGCTGCACACATCGGATTACCCACCCTCCCTCTCTTTATTTAGCTTTCGTTCACGCTGAATTTTACCATTTGGCTGGTGCCATTTGGGTTTTGCCTACTGCATAGCAAATTGTCACAACTTGTAAGGTTGCAGTTAGGCTTTGGTTAATTTTGGTTGATGGAGGGGATGTGGTTGGCTGTGCCTGCCCCGCCAGTGCTGCTACTGCAAGGGTATTCCGGTAAAGGAATCCAGGGACTTGACATGCTCTTGACCGAACCCCTGGCACGGAGCTAGGGCCACGCAAGAGCCCCTGGAAGCATTTGGGGAGAGGTGAGAGCCTTGCGCCCAGCTCTATTCTCTCCCCAAAAATGTTTACCCTTACTGACTTCCGCAGGCTTGCGGTTGTCAGTTCTGTTCCTACCTCCAAGTGGGAAGAGATAGTCACTAACCAATACCTAAGCAACCACTCACTGTAATTCAATAAAGTTGTGGCCAAAATTATGCCAAAAACCAAAACAAAAATGATGTGTGAACGTGTTTTTATTCAGCGGTGTCTTGGGGTCCTCAACATGCAACAGGATGTTTGAAAAACACAGTCCAAAAGTTGTCTCTAGTAACCAGAAATTTAATTCAGGCAACCAACTGGGATAGTCTCCAGTATGCTTCCATCGCAAGAGGAACACTTTTTCTTTCTTTTTTTAATTAATAAATTTTCTTTAAGATTCGACAATAAATCTACAATAACTAACACATCAATTCGCTATTCGCTATGGCGAACCATCTTTAACAATAGATAACAAACTATTAGCTTTGAATTAGTCAACTTTTCATATTTAACTTTGTCTCTTTCTTAGCAGGTAAGAAAGAAAAGAGTCCAAAGGGAAGAGGGGAAGAGAAAAAGGAGGGAGAGAAAAAAGAAAAAGTGAGAAGAGAAGAAAATCATGAAGAAAAAAGGAAAAGGAAAAAAGAAATCAATAATGAAAAGAATCAAAAAGAAAGAATAAATACATTTAACTTCCGTTTAGACTCATTGTATTATCAATCAATTTCCTTTATTCGACCGATAGTCAGAAATAAAACACAGAAATAAAACACAATACAGAATTATGAACTAAAACATCATAGGGGTACATGAATAAGGTAGGGCAACAGCACTAAACCTCTCACAGATAACCCACATCAAGGCATTCAATTGTACGTTTCCGACGCTTGAGTGCCAGGAAAAGGAATTTAGCCACTGACAAAGTTGTTTTCCTAGAAGACTTATTTAGCAGATATGCTGTCTGCTTTCCTCTTTGTCGGGGACTAAGCTGGGGTAAGTATGGGGTTATAAGATACTGTCTTAAATCGTTGTAGAAGGGACAGCTCATTAAAATGTGCTCTGTGGATTCTACCTCACCCAACGCACAATGGCACAATCTCTGGTCATATGGGACTCCTCCATATCTTCCCTTCAGAACCGCCGAGTCAAGAACATTCAGCCTAGCCGCGGTAAATAGTCTGCGGTATTCCACGTAGTGGATATCCGCCAGGTAGCGAGCTGGAGCAGCCCGATACAACTGCTCCCCCAGAAACAGCCCAGGTTTCACACGGGCTATGTCCTCCTGTCTCGCAATATCCCTTAATCTTTGGGCGATCACCGCCTTTGCGTGGCTATACGTCATGGACTCTATATTTCTATTGTTCTTTCACACACAGTTCCAAATACTATATTGCATTTCCTTGTTTTTATCAAATAACTAGAAACACATGGTTCATACTTACTATTAAAACAGCAATGCAGCAGGTGTGTATGGAAAAAGCTGTAACTAAATAAGCAGATGGGTGCATCTCCAATCCTTCTTCCCACTTTCCAACAACACTACGAGACAGCACAAATACACTACCACCTTGCAGCAGCTGACCGGCAAATCCTTCATAAAATAAAATAAAAAATATTTATATAAGCTGCTTTCCAACCCCCTTCAAAGTAGCTTAGATGTTAGAACAGAGTGCATAAAATTTAGTAATTGGCTGTGCTTTTTTCTGGGGGGTACTCAACAGTAATTATAATAATAATAATAAAATTTTATTTATATCCCGCCATCCCCAGCCGAAGCCGGGCTCAGAGCAGCTAACAACAATAAAAGTAACACAGTTTACATAAAATCACAGTCAATTAAGCAGAATCAGCACCATTTTCCACCCAAATTTTAAAAGTGTGGCACTTGGCTGGCTAAACAAAGAGGCAAGCACCTGTAGCAAGATTATAAAAATTATTACCAATCACCACCAATTCACCCCGTGGGAATTGCTGGATGGGGGTCACAAGGAATAGCTGTCAACTTTCCCCTTTTCTTGCGAGGAATCCTATTCGGAATAAGGGTAAGAGGTAAAGGGACCCCTGACCATTAGGTCCAGTTGTGGCCGACTCTGGGGTTGCGGCGCTCATCTCGTTTTATTGGCCGAGGGAGCCGGCATACAGCTTCCAGGTCATGTGGCCAGCATGACTAAGCCGCTTCTGGTGAACCAGAGCAGCGCACGGAAACACCGTTTACCTTCCCGCCGGAGCGGTACCTATTTATCTACTTGCACTTTGATGTGCTTTCGAACTGCTAGGTTGGCAGGAGCAGGGACCGAGCAACGGGAGCTCACCCCGTCGTGGGGATTCGAACCGCTGACCTTCTGATCGGCAAGCTCTAGGCTCTGTGGTTTAACCCACAGCGCTACCCGCGTCCTCGGAATAAGGGAATTCCCCTTAAAAAAAAGGGAAACATTGAAAGCTATGGTCACAAGGTCCATTTAGTCCAAGAATCTTTTGCACAACATTGGGCTTGAATCCATAACCCGGAAATTCTGAGTCTCGTGCTCTACAAGCTGAGCTATCCTAATACAGTGGTACCTCAGGTTAAGTACTTAATTCGTTCCGGAGGTCCGTTCTTAACCTGAAACTGTTCTTAACCTGAAGCACCACTTTAGCTAATGGGGCCTCCTGCTGCCGCCGCACCGCCGCCGCACGATTTCTGTTCTCATCCTGAAGCAAAGTTCTTAACCTGAAGCACTATTTCTGGATTAGTGGAGTCTCTAACCTGAAGCGTATGTTACCTGAAGCGTATGTAAGCTGTGGTACCACTGTAGTCCTACAGCACCCTCTGGAATTGTCCTATTAGGCTTGATCCAAAGAAGAACAACTACACAAATCTTACAGGTTGTATGTGACCAATCCTCTTTCACCCGGCCACCTTAAGAGCTGCTACTGTTGCCTGCGGTTCCCTGTTTGTCCCTTCTGTGTACCATTGCATCTTCCACTCATCACCTGCCCCTGGACCCAGGACCGGCCCAAGACATTTTGGCACCTGAGGGGAACCACAAAACAGCCCCCCCCCTCACCAGAGAAAAAGGGGTGAGGGAAGAACGGGGAACAAAGATGGAAGGAAGCTACTGCGAAAATAGCTCAGTTGGTAGAAAGGGAGACTCTGAATCTCAGGGCTGTGGGTTCGAACCCCACATTGCAGGGGGGTTGAGCTAGATGACCCCTGGGCCCCATTCCAAGATTTATGCCAGAATCTGCTGCCCCTGTAGAACCTGCCTTAGCAGGCCTCTGCCAGTTGGCTTTTTGGGCAGCGCATCCAAGGGGCGATCCAGCCCCCTTGCGCCCGATCCTGTGGGAAACAGAGGCAGGGCAGAGATGGCAGGAGACTCTTCTGGCAGTGGCTCCTCCGACGTGCGAGGAAGGGAGGCAGCTGCGAGGCAGCCTCTGGGGTGGCACAGACTGGCATACTGTCGAACATAGGTGCCGACTCCCTGGGTGCCCGAGCACCCACAAAATTCCCCATGAAGGGGCCGGGCACCCACAGAGGTCGGTGCCAGGGCCGTGCACCTTGCATGGCACCCACGGCTCCGGGCACCCACGGTCGCGGGGCCCAGCTGGCACCCCAAAAAAATACCTTTGCTGCGGCTCCTGGGAGGTGGGTACCCGCACCTCCTTCTTGAAAAGCATACGCAGCACCGGGGATCCCGGAGTTGGCACTTGCCACTCACCTGCCGCCCTCCACGAGTCGGGGCGAGCTCTCTCCGCCGTGCCCCCGGCAGCAGCGCGCCCTCCGACGGCGCAGGGACTTCTTTTGCAGCTGCAGCAGCGCGCGGGGGCGGGCGGCGCGCGAATGGAACGTCGGGGCCCGGGCGGTAACCAGGGGCAACGGCCAGCCTGCCGCTTGCACAACACGTTCTCTCTCTCGCGCGCGCGCACCCAGCACACGTCGCCGCTGGAAGGTTGGGCGGGGGCGCGCGCGCGCGCGACAAGGGGCTGCGGCTCCTGCAGCAGCTGCAGGTGGTGGTGGTTAATAATAATAATAATTTTTATTTATACCCCGCCCTCCCCAGCCAAGGCCGAGCTCAGGGCGGCTAACAAGCAATAATAAAAATAAGTTGAATGAATACAACTTAAAAACAAAATTAAAATACAACATTAAAATATTAAAATGTAGCCTCATCGCAGGAGGAGAAAGGAAAAGAAAGAGGGGGAGGGAATCAAATTGGCTCCAAGCCAAAGGCCAGGTTAGAGCCCCACCCCGCCTTGCTGCTGCCAACCTGTGCGGGAGTGAGGTGCCCTCCCCGCAATGGGCACGGCGCTGTTGCATGCCTGCATCACGCCACACAGCCTCCGATGGAACTCCCAGCGACTTTGGTAGTGGTAGCCATCGCTGCAGGTGGCACAACCTTGATGGCAGAAAGTGAGGAGGAATTAAAGACCCTTTTAATGAGGGTGAAAGAGGAGAGCACAAAATATGGTCTGAAGCTCAACATCAAAAAAACTCGAAGCTCATGGCCACTGGTCCCATCACCTCCTGGCAAATAGAAGGGGAAGAAATGGAGGCAGTGAGAGATTTTATTTTCTTGGGCTCCATGATCACCGCAGATGGTGACAGCAGCCACGAAATTTAAAAATGCCTGCTTCTTTGGTGGAAAGCAATGACAAACCTAGACAGCATCTTAAAAAGCAGAGACATCACCTTGCCAACATAGGTCCATATAGTTAAAGCCATGGTTTTTCCAGTAGTGATGTATGGAAGTGAGAGCTGGACCATAAAGAAGGCTGATCGCCGAAGAATTGATGCTTTTGAATTATGGTGCTGGAGGAGACTCTTGAGAGTCCCATGGACTGCAAGAAGATCAAACCTCTCCATTCTGAAGGAAATCAGCCCTGAGTGCTCACAGGAAGGACAGATCCTGAAGCTGAGGCTCCAATACTTTGGCCACCTCATGAGAAGAGATGACTCCCTGGAAAAGACCCTGATGTTGGGAAAGATGGAGGGCACAAGGAGAAGGGGACGACAGAGGACGAGATGGTTGGACAGTGTCCTTGAAGCTACCAGCATGAGTTTGACCAAACTGCGGGAGGCAGTGGAGGACAGGAGTGCCTGGCGTGCTTTGGTCCATGGGGTCGGACACGACTAAACAATAGCCATTGCTGCCTCCAGCAGCAGCGAGTTCCGCCGTTTAACTATTCACTGAGGACATCGGAGAGAACGTTCTGGCGGCGAGTGCCCTTTGACTGTGGAATGGTCTCCCTCGGGAGGTGATGGGCTCTTCCCCTTCCCAGGAGGTTTTTCAGCAGAGGTTGGATGGTCGTCTGTCAGGGATGCTTTCCTTGAGATGCCTGCATTGCAGGGAGTGGACTAGAAGACCCTTGGGATCCCTTCCGCCTCTACGATGCTATAATTCTATGGTGCCCACTTTTCGATAGGTGGCAGTAGGCAAGGCTTGCTGCTCGTCTAAAGCATAGGATTATAGAATCGCAGAATTAGAAGGGACCCCGAGGGTTATCTAGTCCAACCCCCTGCAATGCAGGAATTATTTGCCCATGACGCTGAAATTAAGATTCTCATGCTCTACAGCAAGGATCAGCAACCTTTTTCAGCAGTGGGCTCACTGTCCCTCAGACCTTGTGGGGGGCCGGACTATATTTTGAAAGAAAACCAAACACGATTTCCTATGCCCCACAATTAACCCAGAGATGCATTTTAAATAAAAGCCCACATTCTACTCATGTAAAAACACCAGGCAGGCCCCACAAATAACCCAGAGGTGCATTTTAAATAAAAGCCCACCTTCTACTCATGTAAAAACACCAGGCAGGCCCCACAAATAACCCAGAGGTGCATTTTAAATAAAAGGACACATTCTGCTCATGTAAAAACACGCAGATTCCCGGACCATCCGCGGGCTGGATTTAAAAGGTGATTGGGCCACATCTGGCCCCCAGGCCTTAGGTTGCCTACCCCTGCTCTACAGGCTGAGCTGTTTTGTTGAACTTTTGAGTTGCAGTACCTAGAAAACAAAAGACCTAAGATTATAGAATTATAGAGTTCGAAGGCACCTGCTGGTTAATAGCCCTGGCCCACTGTGGCTCCGATATTGACAGGAAAATGGTTGACTCGAAAAATAAAAAAACCATTACTAAAATGGATGTTAAATTCACATTGGTAATGGGTTTATGGGCTTTCCCCCAAGAACCTGAAGGATGAGAAGTCAGTGTATGTTGAGGAACGTCAACTGGCGGAAGACAGGAGGCAGGTGATGGAAGTTAGAAGCGCTAGACTGTACAGCTGCCCACTACAGAAAACAGTAGGTTCTCGATTATTTCCATTCCTGCTAGCAAAATCCACTTGGGTCTCAGTGTACGAAAGAAAAGCACTGCAAAGCTGGAAGAAAACCCTGTGTGAAATCCTGGACAGCCACTGCTGCTCCATGTGGATAATACTGAACTAGATCTGACTCAGTGTTAGAAACACATATATATAAGCTAATCGCCAAATAGCACCTTAAACCTGGGTTATGGCTGCCACAACAGAATGTCTAGGCACCATTCCTCCACCCAACCATATGGGATTTATTTTTATTTCTCATTTCATTTCTACACTGCATTATAAAGGGGGGGGGGAATCTCAAAGTGGTTTACAAGACAATAAATCATCAAACAAAACAGTCCACAGTAAAGGAAATTCAAACTTCAAGGAAAATATTTCAGATCCTTCTCTAAGCGACATTTTGCTTTCCCCATATTTACCTACTTGATTTAAAAAGCTGCCCCATCGCAGGAGGACGATGGAAGGCAGTGCGGTGTGGTGGCTAGTGTTGGACTAGGACAGGGGTAGGCAACCTAAGGCCCCGGGGGCCAGATGTGGCCCAATCGCCTTCTCAATCTGGCCCGTGGACAGTCCAGGAATCAGCGTGTTTTTACATGAGTAGAATGTGTCCTTTTATTTAAAATGCATCTCTGGGTTATTTGTGGGGCCTGCCTGGTGTTTTTACATGAGCGGAATGTGTGCTTTTACTTAAAATGCATCTCTGGGCTATTTGTGGGGCACCGGAATTCATTACAGTGGTACCCCGGGTTAAGTACTTAATTCGTGCTGGATTAATTACAGTGGTGCCCCGCAAGACGAACGCCTCGCAAGACGGAAAACCCGCTAGACAAAAGGGTTTTCCGTTTTGGAGGCGCTTCGCAAAACGAATTTCCCTATGGGCTTGCTTCGCATGACGAAAATGTCTTGCGAGTTCCTGCGGGTTTTTTCCCCTCCCCCCCTTTTTCTAAGCAGCTAAGCTGCTTATCAGCTGATCCGCTAAGTCGCTAAAAGCCACTAAACCGCTAATAGCGCTAATCCGCTAAGCTGCCAATGGGCTTGCTTCGCAAGATGAAAAAACCACTATATGAAGAGCCTCACTGAACGGATTAATTTCGTCTTGCGAGGCACCACTGTAGTTTGTTTCACGTTTAAGAACCTGAAACTGTTCTTAACCTGAAGCACCACTTTAGCTAATGGGGCCTCTCACTGCTGCCGCACCGCCAGAGCACGATTTCTGTTCTCATCCTGAAGCAAAGTTCTTAACCTGAGAAACTATTTCTGGGTTAGCAGAGTCTGTAACCTGAAGCGTATGTAACCCAAGGTACACTGGATTCCCCCCCCCCCAATATAGTCCAGCCTACCACAAGGTCTGAAGGACAATGGACCGGCCCACAGCTGAAAAAGTTTGCTGACCCCTGGACTAGGACCCGGGAGATCAGGGTTCAAATCCCCACTAAGGCATGAAACGCACTGAGTGACACATTGTGCCAGCTGCAGCCTTTTAACCTACCTCACAGGGCTCTCGTTGGGATTAACGGAGGAGGAAGGTGAACTATGTACTCCTTGAAGGTGGGATATAAATGCAATAAGCAAGCTCTTCTGCTTTGTTGCTGAAGAAAGCTGGAGGGGCCAGCCAGCCTAGCATCCAGAGATCTCTACATCCAGGGATCTCGTTGCTTTCAGCCAGAGAAATGCAGAATCTATGAATGACTCACAAGAGAGCTGCAGTGAACACACATTGACTTGTACAAGCCAGACTAATGGGCCACCTGGCCTCTAGTCTCACTTAACTGGCTGTGGGTTAAACCACAGAGCCCAGGGCTTGACAATCAGAAGGTCGGCGGTTCGAATCCCCGCGACAGGGTGAGATCCCGTTGCTCGGTCCCTGCAACCTAGCAGTTCAAAAGCACGTCAAAGTGCAAGTAGATAAATAGGTACAGCTCCGGCGGGAAGGTAAACGGCATTTCCATGCGCTGCTCTGGTTCACCAGAAGCAGCTTAGTCATGCTGGCCACATGACCCAGACACTGAATGTCGGCCAGTAAAGCAACCCCAGAGTCGGCCATGATTGGGCCTAATGGTCAAGGTTTCAAACAGATCAGGCACTGAACCTGGGACCTTCGCCATGCACCAAGCCATGGGCCCTCTGCTGGAATGCAAAAGACTTTTATCATCACTGCGCAAAATAACCAGCTGTCTGCTGAACTAGCCGCTTGTGACAAATAGAAGTCAAAGTGTTGCTGGCATCTGTCTCAGGATGTACAGGTACAACAAAACAATTTTTCATGCTGTCTTAAGGTCTATGAGCTGTCAAGTCTTGAGTTGCCACAGTTGCCACTGAGTGGTACAGTCCAGGGATAGTTTCACCTCTTCATCAGCTGCCTGCATGAACCGGACCTCAGGATAGAATATACAAATTCAGTTTGAAAATTTCAACTTTTCCGTAAGTGACAGGCTTACGGTGAAGCAGCGGCGGTGGAAGAATAGCCTTCGCCTTAGAGAGCGAGAAGCGGAACAAGAGAATTCAACAGCAAAGGCAATAGATAGTGCAGTACATGTGATTTGATAAGTTATGCTTAATGCCCTACAATAAAGACTCTGCTCTTTTGCTGGCATAAAAGATCTAGTAGGTTTAGAAAGGGCCATGGGTTCGGCATGTGTGATGGACAATTACAACTGTGTCAACGTGCATATATTTTCACAGCAGCTACAACACAAAGAATTTTGACATGCAGATTGACAGCTTAAGATGCAAGTTGTTGCAAGGTGCAGAATCCACTGCTAGTTAAATTATCAGATCAACAGCAATTTTGGGATCAACAACACCAACACGATTGCCTTTCCATGTAGATAACTGCCACGGAGGAACACCAATTCCACTGAGAAGAGAATTCGGGACCATTGATGAATGCTGCAGACATCAGTAGTTTATTGGTATGTTTAGTCAAAACACATTCAAAAATGGAAACTTAAAAAGTAAATACTTTCCACCTGCAACAATTAAACTAGATTCTACTAGCATATAATGCTCAACACATTACAGCAATAAAGATGGTAGTCCACTGTCTTGCATACCTACTAAAGCCAAAAGATGGTTAAAGCAAGTTTGTTGAAATAGGACTGCAATTATAGCAATACTACCCCATTGTCAACAAATCAGCAGTTTATAACAGGTCAAAGGAGATCTGTTGCTTTTTTCTTCTAGAGGTACAGTTATTGAAAGGAGGGACAAGAACACTATGAGTCCACAGTACAATAGGCGAACAGTCACCATGTAAACTTCTGTGTATGCTTCTAATATTGTTAATTCATGGCATTTAAAGAAGCCGGCCAGATAGCTGAATGGCTCAGTAGCTCCTCTAATTGTCAGTTACGTATTTTTCTGATTATTTCTCCAGTGCCATTTGCCTTTTAAGAGGTTTTTTTTTAAAAAAAGATCGCAGGGCAATACCATAGCACTAAAAAAAAAGTCAAGGAACACAAAACACTGGCAAGCAAACCACTTGCTGAGAATAGCAGTTTAAAGAAAGGCTTTCATCTTAAAGGTTTATGTTTTTGTGGTGAGGCATTCAAGTACATTTTCCAGGCATCATCTGAAAATGAAACAGTTCAACACAAAACACACCCCCAAATATAACCATGGAAAGAGAGAAATGTGTCCCAGAAAGTGTATGAAAATAGTGCAAGACTTACCGTCAAACATGGAAGACCTCAATTATTATTATTATTATTATTATTATTATTGGGGGGGGGGGAGAAAATGATGCAAACTCACTCCCCCTCCCCCTTAACACACAGGCAAGATTTTCCACATTCATAGGAAACAGCAAATGGTCACTTTTAACCAAATGCTCCTTGCATTAGGCATTTCTGTTACATTAAAACAAGTGAGGTCTTCCATGCTTAGAGCAGCTCTGAGTGGTCACATATTTTTGCCTCCCCTCCTCAAGAGTAATCCCGAGGCTTACTGAGCTGTCCAGCGTGAAGCCGGGGGAGCATCGTTTTGCTACATTTGCAGTTTTCTGGAATGTGCGATCTATGCAAACAGGAACCTGGAAACAGCAAACCTCTCACCAAAATTCAAGACGCTCTAAAAAAAAAATCCAAATACACAAGAGGAGGTCCTCCCTCCATGTAAAAATCTGAGCCGTGTGGGCATCAAAGTCGCTTCAAGGTTGTGCAAAATGGGTGACGACAGTTCAAAACCCGGAAATAGCAATTACTCTGAGCTATTCTCCTGCCCTGTGAAAATTGCAGTATCCTTGAGTGTAACAAGTTTTATGTTAAATATGCTTATCCGAAGTATACTTGAAACAAAGGTACGTGCTTGATTAACTTTGGACTTGTCTATGCAAGAATGCACACTCGCTTTCACAACTCCATTTCTGTTAAAAATGCAGCCATTTCTTTCCTCCCTCCTTCAAAGGCTTCAGTAACATGTCAACTGCAGAGCTAGGCAAATAATATTCCAGTAACCTTTACCGATTTAAAGATACTGCAATTTTTATACAATGATTTTATAAACATTTTTTTTTACAGCTGTTAAAAGTTTTGCAGCACAGCCATTCATACCACTATACTGTACAAAATCACCAGCAACACTGGAATGATGTATTTAATAGAAGGCACCATCATGCTTATTACATTACCAGAGACCTCAATACAGTAGAGACAATTTTTCACTGTACACTGCTTACAGAAAGGGGAAAGGGGAGAAGGAGTGTGTTGAGCAGTTAGCCATCCCTGTTCTGGAGAAAGGCGGGGGAGCTCATTAAATCCTTTTTTTTAAAAAAACTTGTTTCGTATTCAGGACTATGATTTTTGAAGTTTTTACATCTGTGTTTACAGCTAAATGGTTTCCTTCTGGAACATACTTGTAGTCTCGTTAAGGTTTGTGTGTGTGTACATATATTGGTCAGAGCAAAGCAGAGCAGATGCCTGCATCGTTTCACAAGCTACTTTTTCCTTGCTGCTTTCAGCAGATGTCAACGTAAAAGGAGTCAAATACCCATTAGTGCGCTTTTGAGTTCATAAAAACGTGAGTTTTTTGGAGCCAAGTGTTCTATAAGGGGAAAAAAGGGTAAGCTTCTCCAATTGCAAAGATTGCACTAGTTGCGTTTCCAACAGTAATAGGCAGAAACAGTAACACTTACACAAAATGTGTAGCAGGAGGGTGCTTTTTTTTTTGTTTTACTGAAAGGACCTTAACTCAAATTAGGCACGCCCTTGTCCTTTTTTTTTTTTTTAAGTTGCTGCTGCAGAAAGTTTAAATGGTCATTTCTCAGTCCTTAATCTCCAAGTTTAAGTTATACGTTAACAGTGTGACTTCTTTGTGAAATTGGGGAAAGAACGTCCACCTCAATTTAACTGGTAACCAAAGGATGTTTCTCACATCAAAGAAATGATCAAAAAGGCTGTGTTACATTCCAAAGCCAGAAAATTAACAAGAATGCAAACACGACGAATAATGTATCACTGCCAAGACTGCCTGCCAACATTTGGGTCTTCAACGACGTTGACCTGTGAACCGGCCTTCCATCTGCCCAGTTCCTCTTCCGGAGCCAAGTTTGTGGGCCATGCCACCCCTTAGAGGAGGCCCTCTTCCATCGCGGTCTCGCATCATTCCACCACCCACAATGCCACGTGGACCCCCTGGACCTCGGTCGTTGCGCCGGATATCTCTGCGGTCATCGCCACCACCTCGGGTCTCCCTTTCACGAGCAGCTCTGGTCTTTTTTTCTTCTACGTTCAAGCGCACTTCACCACGAAACATAACAGGCTTGAAAGGGCGGGGAGGGAGGGAGAAGATAAAAGTGTTAATACCAAAAGCTTAGCTAGTTTTATAGTGTCCAAAGAGGTTCATTAGCTCACTTAGTAGAACATATGCAGAAGGCTCCCAGAGTGTCTGGATATAATCAAGATCATCATCATCTCCATGTCATGCATGCAACATTAGAGCACTGAGTGTGCATCGCTAACCTAACTGCTGACAGACATTGGCAGTCCAGATCAGAACGCATCGTTTCTTTAGAGTGTGTCAATCGCAATGCTAGTTAGTATTCAGGTGTCTTATCATTAGCAATTCTTATTACTGTTATCTTGCTAGCTACAATACACAGACCCAGTGGACGTTATTTTGCACTGCCTGTGACAACGTTGTTTGTATGGATGGCAGAAATCTATAACAATAATAAATTTTATTTATACCCTGCCCTTCCCAGCCAAGACTGGGCTCAGGGTGGCTAACAACCAATAATAAAAACAAGTTAAAATACAACTTTAAAAACAAGATTAAATACAACATTAAAATGCAGCCTCTTCACAGGAGGAGAAAGGAAAAAAGAAAGAGGGGGAGGGAATCAAACTGATTCTAAGCCAAAGGCCAGGTGGAACGACTCTGTCTTACAGGTCCTGCGGAAAGAAATCAGATCCTGCAGGGCCCTGGTCTCATGAGACAGAGCGTTCCACCAGGCTGGAGCCACTGTCGAAAAGGCCCTGGCTCTGGTTGAGGCTAATATAACTTCCTTAGGGCCCGGGACCTCTATGGTGTTGCTATTTATGGACCTTAAGGTCCTCTGTGGGGCATACGGGGAGAGGCGGTCCCATAGGTACGAGGGTCCTAGGCCGTGAAGGGCTTTAAAGGTTAAAACTAGCACCTTAAATCTGACCTTGTACTCCACTGGGAGCCAGTGCAGCTGGAAAAGCCCTGGGTGAATATGCTCCCATGGCAGAGACCCCGTGAGCCAGAAGCTGCCATACTTTGAACATTCCTTACAAAACTCCACTTTAGAAGCAATGGATATTCTTAGTTATCCCAGATCACTCCTTTCTTCAGGTCTAGGAATCTGGGTGCAAGGACGGCCAATTCTCAATTGAGCTGATTATCCAAACACAGTAAGCAACTGGTCATTAAAAAAAAAATTACAAGAATATGACTTCCTGTCAGGGTCTGTCAGCCTCTCAGGTATGTGCCATTCCCATTCTAAGAGAACGAGGGAGGTGTTCGTCGTGAGTTCTGGCACCTCTTTTTTCTAGAAAAATAGCACTGCTTCCTGTTATCTTGAAATATTGTGAAGTTATTCTCTTGCCACTTTCTACTGTACACAGTAATTCTGTAACCGTTTTGTGCCACATCTAAAGTTATGCCCTCAAATCTCTATCCTGATTCACTTCTTTCAAGAGCGGTAATTTTCAGTAATAACACTTTGCAATTTAGAATACTCTCGGTATTCAATGGTGTTGCAAACAAATAGCTGTGATCTATTTTCAGATAGGAGAGGATTATTTTCACTATTACATTAACTAGGGACTGCTTTACACTGCACTTTGCCTCTCATCAGTTCAGCTATCACTTGCTATGCATTAACTGTGACCTCTTCATAAACCTTCAATTCAAATCCTTCTTCTAATTGAGGTCTGGATTGCGGAGTTAGGGAGATTCCCGTTTTAAAGCCACTACAATAAATGTGCAGTGGGGAGGAAGGAGAGGAAGTGCAAAACTTGTTCCTGGACTTCACTGTGAACTATTGATCTACAAAAGGCAGGCAAGTGCCATCTGAACGGGACTACAGCCAGATCCTCACCCTGTTGAGATTACACTCCTTCTGAGCTGCAGATATGTGGGATTGTTACCATATTTTTCACTCTATAGGACACACTTTTTCCCCTCCAAAAATGAAGGGGAAATGTGTGTGCGTCCTATGGAGCGAACGCAGGCTTTCTCTGAAGCCTGGAGAGCGAGAGGGGTCGGTGCGCACAGACCCCTTTCGCTCTCCAGGCTTCAGGCAGCTATCTGCAAGCCTTCGGAGCAGCCTGAAGCCCAGGGAGCACAGCGGGAGTTGGTGCTGCACTACCCGGGCTTCAGGCAGCTATCCGCAAGCCTTCGGAGCGCGGTGGGAGTTCCTGCCAGGCTCCGAAGGGTTGCGGATAGCTGCCTGTTTTGGGGGCTGGGGTCGGGGGAAGCTCGGGCTTCCCCCGCCCCCAGCCCCACAAGCTCCGGGAGCGGCGGCGAGGTTGCCCCAGCCCCGCGGCTAAAAACGAAGCTGCGTGCAACCTCTCCTGGCTGGAGAGGTTGTGCGTGGCTAAAGAGGAAGCCAAGACAGCCAGCAGGATGGATCCTGCTCGGTGTCTTAGCTTCTTTCCTCTTTGGGGCTGGGGGGGGGGAATAATTTTTTTTTCTTTATTCCCCCCTCCCCCATATCTAGGTGCGCCCTATGGTCCGGTGCGCGCTATGGAGCGAAAAACACGGTACACGTCACATGTCTGTTTACATTCCAGCACAGATTGCTGGCATGATCGGAACTTCCGCTCTGTATTGCTTTTTTCTCTCTCTCTCTCCAAGAAGAACAACAAGGAGAGAGGCCATGTTTTTCTTTGTCCTGATTTATGTATAATAAATGCATAGCTTAGTATCGTATCCACGCCTCGGGCCTGATTCTGTTGTGTGATTACTCTGCTGAGTGATGTGTGCTCCAGCATGCACCACAACTTGAGTCGCAGAAGGACATCGGAGGAGGATGACTGATGGATCTCCACAGCCACAAGGCTGAGAGGGAGACGGCCGAGCCAGCTGGCTTTTCACCCCTCGGTTCTGACACTCCCCACTCCCCTGACAGAATGGACTCTTTATCACTTCAGGCTGCAAGTGGGAAATAGCATTATTAAGCTTTTTCCACACAGAACACTTACCTACAAAAAAAAACCCCATAGCACCTAAAGGAGAAAGGCTTTTAAGCCAGGTCTTTCACTGTTTTATTCCTGGTTCACAGAAATCCATTGATGGATGAATGTGAAGTGGGTGGGGGACTTACAAAAGTCTAAGACAGCAGAATTCAATGTGTCATAATGAAAACAGAATCTAGTTTATCACATGGTGACTAGATTACTTACTTTTGCCAATAAAATCTTCTGAACTGGCTCAGAATCATCAAACACCACAAAGCCAAAGTTTGGGAGTTTTCCTCCAACACCTTTAGTATTGATGCGAAGTTCCACAACATTCCCAAAGCCTGTGAAAGCACGGTGTAGGTGGTTAGGGGAAAATGTATAACATCTATTAAACAGCAAGTCAGTTTGCTCAGAAGGCAATTTCAGCAATGCTCATTAGAGAGGTAACTTAATATGGGACTAGCAAGAATTCCCACCACCTCAAGCTTCACTTATGTGTCACTTACTCATGAAAAACTCTTTCAGTTCATTCTCGTCAATATCGTGTGGTAAATTGCCAACGAAGAGCTGATGACTGTCTGGATAGCGAATTATTCGTCGATTGTCTGATTCGTTTTGATCCATATATCCTTGACCTGCATTCATACAAAACCGGGACGCAAACAGCAGTCAGCTTACAAACACATGGGAGGCTCCTGCTGGCAAAAATGAACTCTGGATTCAATCCCATGTTCAGCTCTATTTCATAAAATGGATGCTGTCTTTGTTATCTGTTGTAGCCAGGAATGTCAAAATTCGGCCAGGGACTTCACAGATAGGAGAAAACGAAGCCTAAAAGGTTTAAGGGGAGGTAAGAGAGAAACCTAACAGGTATCAGCGACTAGAAACTTATCCTGGATTCTATTCCCTTTCTGGCAGGCTAAAAGGTTAGGAGAGAAAGTTGAAGTAACATTATATATATACAGTGGTACCTCTGGATGCGAACGCAACCTGCATCTGTGCGGGTCGCGATTCGCCTCGTCTGCACATGCGCGTGACGTCATTCTGAGTGTCTCCACATGTGCGAGTGGCGAAACCCAGAAGTAACCCATTGCGTTACTTCCGGGTCGCCGCGGGACGCAACCGGAAAAGATTTAACCTGAAGTGTCTTTAACCCGAGGTATGACTGTATATAGGGACGCAGGTGGCGCTGTCGGTAAAACCTCAGTGTCTAGGACTTGTCGATCGTATGGTCGGCGGTTCGAATCCCCACGGCGGGGTGAGCTCCCGTCTTTTGGTCCCAGCTCCTGCCCACCTACCATGTTTGAAAGCACCCCTAAGTGCAAGTAGATAAATAGGTACCGCTTTATAGTGGAAAGGTAAACGGTGTTTCCGTATGCTGCGCTGGTGCTGGCTCGCCAGAGCAGCTTCGTCACGCTGGCCACATGACCCAGAAGTGTCTGCGGACAGCGCTGGCCCCCGGCCTCTTAAGTGAGATGGGCGCACAACCCTAGAGTTGGACACGACTGCCCGTACGGGCAGGGGTACCTTTACCTTTACCTTATGACTGTATATATAGATATACATAGAGGGGGGGAGAGACGAGGGAATTAAAAAGAGCAAATGTAGAGCCCTGAAGATACTAGAGCAAATGTAGAGCCCTGAAGTACTATAAAAGGGGCTGGAGCACTGTGGAAGTTAGAGAGCACACTTGGAACTAGAAGAGGAACTCCAGCAGAAATGGAAATGCCTATTTATTAACTTAAGACAGGTAAATAGTCAGGTTCAGATTTAGCTGGATATGTTTTCTTCTTGTTCTTATAGGAAAAGAGGTGGGCTTTTTTTAAGAACTTATTTTCAGAAACTTGTTACTTTGCAAAAGCCTTTGGGGAAAACCTCTCTCCCCCTCTCTCTGTGTGTATGTGTGTAATTGTCATGTACCTTCAAGGCCATAAGGGCCTTTCACATTCAAATTTAAAGCTAGAGGACTTAGGGTAGGCCACAGAATCATTGGATTGTGGAGTTGGAAGTGTCCCAGAGAGTCATAGAGTCCAACTCCCGGAAATGCAAGAATCTCAACTAAAGCATCCATAACAGATGGCCACCCAACCTGTCAAACCAGGTGAATGACCTGATTTTCTAAGGAAAACCCAGAAAACTCACTGTAAGCCAAATTTGCAATACTGGTGCTTGGATTTTCTTACCTGGTCTGGGGCCCCTTGAGGGAAAGCCTGGCCGCTCCCGCGGACGCTGTTCACGCACACGAGGAGGTTGAGACTGGGTTTCAGGTTTTGTTTCTACTCTTTGCTGGAACGGGAAAAGGCACGGTTAGCAAAAATTCTAAAGATAACTTGGACAGCCGAAGCAGAGCAACTCATAAATGCAGAATAAAGCTGTTGGGGTTTTTTTGTTTGTTTGTTTTGTAGCTGGAAAAACATTCCACTTATGAATTCCTCTGTACCAATCCAGGACTGTAGGGCTTACTTTTCGTTATAAAACAAAAAAAGTTGAGTTCTGAACTACATCTTATTCAGGCTAGCTAAGGCCCAAAGCACTAGTGGTGATGAGGGTTTTTAAGGGTTGGCCCCTGGCAACCCTGAAAAGCCGCCCCCCCCAAAGGTCAGGGGCCTTCTTAAGCACCATGCCGTGAGAGCTACTATCAAAGAGCAGCTTAAGCACTGGGAGAGCTGAGAAGCAGAGCTCCCCGCACTGGCTCTGCTGCAAAAGGCTAGCTGCATCAGGTCTCCTCTTCCCTCAGCTGTCATCTGTGGACAGCCATTTCATCAGGGTGCCTTGGTGGGAGAGACAGGAAGCCAGGTTCAAGGCATCTGCTTTGCTGGAGGCCAAGCTCCATCAGGCACCTCCTGCCACTGAGCTATGAACTAAGCTAGCTGGTCAATATAGGAACAACTGCTGAGAAATTGGGGCCTGGGTTTCGAATTTTATATTCCTCTTCCCCCCTCATCCCTTTTCCCTTGTGTGCTGTATCTTTATTGTTAGACTGTAAATATTGGGAGTATAGGGACGCGGGTGGCGCTGTGGGTTAAACCACAGAGACTAGGACTTGCCGATCAGAAGGTCGGCAGTTTGAATCCCCGCAACAGGGTGAGCTCCCATTGCTCGGTCCCTGCTCCTGCCCACCTAGCAGTTCAAAAGCACGTCAAAGTGCAAGTAGATAAATAGGTCCTTCCGGCGGGAAGGTAAACGGCATTTCCGTGCACTGCTCTGGTTCGCCAGAAGCGGCTTAGTCATGCTGGCCACATGACCCAGAAGCTGTACACCGGCTCCCTCGGCCAATGAAGCAAGATGAGCGCCGCAACCCCAGAGTCATCCGTGACTGGACCTAATGGTCAGGGGTCCCTTTACCTTTACCTTTTAAAGCTACGGAGTGTTTGTTTTTAAATGGATTTATTATTGTTATTTATTTCTACAAGCCAATACCTCCCTCTTATTTCTCAATGACCCAACTTTGCCTTCATTCCTGTTGGTATTCAGTGTTGATGACAATAAAACATGTGGCTTCTTTCTACACTAACTAACCGACTCTACACTAAACTACCGACTCATTAGTGGGAGAGGCCATGTCCTGGCCAACTTGAGTATAATATTTTGAGGAGTGGGCAGATAATCCCCACCCCACATAATCGATCACATGACACAACAGACACACACCATTTAAATGGCAGTGCCCATCAATTTTGAGAGGGGGGTGGCCCCCTCAAATATTTTATGACATGGGCACAGGAGACAACTCCTATGCCCATGTCAATAGATGGTTTTACACACAATGATTTTAACACTCTGGAAAACTATACATCTTATATACACTGCCAGCAATGTTTTACTGTAAAGGTTTTCAACCTTTTTGAGTCCACAGCTGTCTTGACCAACTACATTCTATCTGTGGCACCCCTGTGGGGCTCACCCCTTGCCTGAAGAGCTGGCAGCCCCTCACCCTTTTTCAAAACCCTTCCTTGTGGAGTGTTCCCTCAGCCTCCTCTACTCTCATTGGGAGTCCTCCGGGCAGCCGCCGCTGCTGCCCCTGATCTCTGAGCTGCCCCCAAAGAGAAGTGCCTCTTTACATTGCTCCATAGGGGCGTGGGTCTGTCCATTTACAACAGCAAGGGCTGGCGGACTGGCTGAACTGAACTGCTTGCTTGCTTCGAGGCCGCCTCAGCTCCTGGCAACCAGCACCCCCTGGCCAGCCCCAGAGGCACCATTCGCCTGCGGAGCTGCTACAACAAACAGCTGTGCAAGCCTTTGGGAGGCAGAGACACGAGAGGACATCAGAGGAGAGGGGGACAGAGGCCAGTGTTGCCCGCGGCAGCCCTGACCATCATTCAAGGCACCCCAAGGTGCCACAGCACACTGGTTGAAAACCACTGCCCTGTTCATTTCAACTAAGCTTGCAACAGTGGGCTGTGTCAAAGGGTCTGATTATGCTGCTAGTGTGACATCTTTAAATGTCTACTACCAGAGCTGGGTTCTTCACCTTACCTCTTGGTATGGTAGCTGTGTTTACGCAGATTTGCTAAGTTTTTTTTTTAAGGGGAAAGCAGCAGCATTGTGCTTAAACCTATCTCCGTGTCCTCCACGAAACATTCTCTAGTAATTTTAAGGTGCAGAAAGATGAACTCAACTACCTTTTCAACTACCCATGGCTCACTCTGGGATAATCTGTTAAGACGGAGAGTAGAAGACCCTTAACTGCTATAATCAGCTCTAAACTACTGTACAAACCTGCTTAATGTTTGACTGTATCATTTATTTTGCATATGCATGGAATGTTTCTTGGGGGTGGGGGTATACAGGGATTGTTTATTATATGTATTTTTTGAAACAGAAAAATAAAGAAGTTTTTTTGTTTTAAAGAAGGTAACTGGGTATGATATCCTGTATATTGAAATATACACTTCTCAGATTTTCAAAATACAGTTCAAACGAAAGTGTGGATGATCCCCAAGGGATCCCTTCTACACCTTTGTTCCAGACAATTTATGTATCACACTGCCACAAACATTCTGGAAATAGGAGTAACAATAATACTGGTAAGCAGGGCTTTTTTCAGCCAGAACTTGCCAGAATTCAGTTCCAGCACCTCTCAAGTGGGCGCCACTGCCATTATAAGAGAACAAGGGAGGCGTTCATGGCAAGTTCTAGCACCTCTTTCTCTAGAAAAACATCACTGCTGGTAAGAAATGAATGAACCAGTCTACAAAACAGTCATAAGTTGGTACAGGGTGCTGGGATATATATTAAGCAGCCAATTGGCACAATTCGAGGAATTGTAACTTGCTTTGTTAGCGAAGCAGTTTGTAGATGTAAACAAGCAGACAATCTAAGGTGTTCACAGACTGGTTACCTGTGAGACTGGTGCTTTAACATGGGGTGGAATTCCAGAGGAAGAAACAGTACCACTAGGAGGCAGGTTTTTACTGGTCACTGAAGCCCAAGAGAAAGCCTGCAGGAAATGCAACAAACCTGGGCTGCTCATCATGGAAAACCACGGACATTTCTTATGGGAAAACTAGACCAATAGAAAGATTTGTTCTACGGCAAGACAGTCTCAGAATTAAGTGCAATCATAATACGATGCCAGCAAAACAGATTATGAATGTTTTTACCATTTTAGTTATCTATTCGTTTCAACAGATCATGTTCATTCACCTTAGCCTGCAATCCTATACTCACTTAACGGGGGGTGAAAGAGAGGGGAGTTTTGTATGAGTACATTTTTCGTGCTTTATCATTCTTTGGGGGCTAGTACAGACTTAGTATTCCCAGAGACTGGAAACAGGCCAAACACAGGCACTATCCACAATCCTTTTGCTCTCAGGACCAAATTCCCTCACACTTTCCCTGTCAGTCTTAATTGTGGTAGCATGTGATATCATTTCTGTCATGAGCTGCAATTAGGACCAACCAGGGTCTTCCCTAACTAGAAGAAGAAGAAGAAGAAGAGTTTGGATTTGATACCCCGCTTTATCACTACCCAAAGGAGTCTCAAAGCAGCTAACATTCTCCTTTCCCTTCCTCCCCCACAACAAACACTCTGTGAGGTGAGTGGGGCTGAGAGACTTCAGAGAAATGTGAGTAGCCCAAGGTCACCCAGCGGCTGCATGTGGAGGAGCTGAGACGCGAACCCGGTTCACCAGATTACGAGTCTACCGCTCTTAACCACTACACCATACTGGCTCTCAGGGCCACACTAGGACCTCTCCCCCCTAGAAAAGAAAGTTCAGTTTAGAGATGCTACTGGGTTCTGTTCTCAATTTTTACAACCCAGTGGCATCTGCAGCATGAAGTGCCTTTTACCAGCTTGGGCTGGTTTGCCAGCTATGATCCCACCAGAAAGGAAATAGGCAGATCCCGTTGGTAACTTCCCATTTAGACTACTGAACAGTCAAAAGCTTCAGATGATTCAAAACAGGCTAGAATACTGACTGGGACCAGTTATATGGAATTTACCTTGTCTGTTTTGAAGCAGTTAAAACTGATTGCTGGTCCACTGACAAGCACAATTCAGAGTGTTTGAATTGTGCTCGTCAGTGGACCAGGAATTACTTTAACTACCGTATTTTTTGCTCTATAAGACGCACCAGACCACAAGACGCACCGAGTTTTTGGAGGAGGAAAACAAGAAAAAATATATTCTGAATCTCAGAAGCCAGAACAGCAAGAGGGATCACTGTGCAGCGAAAGCAGCAATCCCTCTTGCTGTTCTGGCTTCTGGGATAGCTGCGCAGCCTGCATTCGCTCCATAAGACGCACACACATTTCCCCTTACTTTTTAGGAGGGGAAAAGTGAGTCTTATAGAGCAAAAAATACGGTATTTCAGGTGTTGCCTTTATGACTTGGACTAAAGTCCTCCAAGGACCACCTCCTCCAAATCAACCTATCCCAACTGATCCAAGATCCTTCTACAGGTGCCCTTATAGCAGAGGTTAGGTAGGCACCATTAGGGAACAGGTCTAATTGGTTGTGATCTCTATTTATAGAATGTTCTCCTGAAGGAGTCTCATCCAGAGGCACCAAACATGATTACTCTGTAATAGCTAAGTATGTCATAGCTAAAAAGCAATAGGTGTAAGTACTCAAGATCATAACCTTGTGGGTAACTTTACTGTGACTTCTTCCCAAAGCTCTGAAATTAATAGGCTGTCATAACAGAACACAGTGACTGCAATATTTTTCCCTTCTACTGGGAGGGAAGGGAACCATGGGACTAGATGCATTTCAATTTACATTGTAAGATAGCAGTAAAGAATCAATTATATTAAAAACTTGCTGTCCTATATCAACAATACTAATGAGTTTTGATTTTTAAGAAGGTTCTTAAAATACATTTACTAGCCTGAGTACCCATTAGAAACATTTTTCATTTGGCTTTGGACTATAAGTAATGTGAATGTCCATTTGTATGGACGGGGCAATGGGAACACTCATTTATACTGAATACTCAATGCAGAAAGCTACTCCCACCAGTTCTGTTTTGATTATAGCTACCCAAGTTTCCTCACAGGGACGCAGGTGGCGCTGTGGGTTAAAGCCTCAGCGCCTAGGACTTGCCGATTGAAAGGTTGGCGGTTCGAATCCCTGCGGCGGGGTGCGCTCCCGCTGCTCGGTCCCAGCGCCTGCCAACCTAGCAGTTCGAAAGCACCTCCGGGTGCAAGTAGATAAATAGGGACCGCTTACCAGCGGGAAGGTAAACAGCGTTTCCGTGTGCAGCTCTGGCTCGCCAGAGCAGCGATGTCACGCTGGCCACGTGACCCGGAAGTGTCTCCGGACAGCGCTGGCCCCTGGCCTCTTGAGTGAGATGGGCGCACAACCCCAGAGTCTGTCAAGACTGGCCCGTACGGGCAGGGGTACCTTTACCTTTTTTAAGTTTCCTCACAATCCGAGTTTGATAGCCATCTTCAGTCTAGCTACACAAAGCATTGAAAATTAACCAACCTTTGGTGGTTCTTGTGGTAGAGAAACTGTTTCTACAGGAGGTGGGGATGGGGATTTTTCTTCTAGCTCTTCAATATTTTTTTCTTCCGCTTCAGGTTTTAGTTCCTCAGCTTTTGATTCAGATTCCAGCTCAGGCTCAGGTTCGTGAGTAGATTCTTCCAACGTTTCTTCTATTCCATTACTAGAAGAATTGGATGCAGCTAAATTAATTCTAAAATGCTAACAGATAGCAGAACCAGATATACTGACATAATAATAATAATAATAATAATAATAATAATAATAATACATTTTATTTATACTCTTGGCCAGAGCCTGACTCAGGGCGGCTAAGACCAATAAAATCACAGTAAAAACATAATGGGGGGAAAGGGGGGGGGAGAACTCAATTTAAAATACAGGTTAAAATGCAATTTAAAATGCAGCCTCATTTTACAGTACCGGTAGCTAATAAATCAAGACCATAAGGGAAGAGAAACATAAGGGTCAGACCAAGTCCAAAGCAAAGGCCACGTGGAGCAGCTCCGTCTTGCAGGCCCTGCGGAAAGATGTCAAGTCCTGCAGGGCCCTAGTCTCTTGTGATAGAGCGTCCCACCAAGTTGGGGCCAGTGGTGAAAAGGCCCTGGCCCTCGTTAAAACCAATCTAACCTCCTTGAGGCTCGGGACCTTTTGTTATTTGTGGACCTTAAGGTCCTCCGCGGGGCATACCAGGAGAGGCAGTCCAGTAGGTACATGGGTCCTAGGCTGCATAGGGCTTTAAAGGTCAAAACCAGCACCTTAAACCTGACCCTGTACTCCACCGGGAGCCAGTGCAGTTGGTAAAGCACTGGGTGAATATGCTCCTATGGCAGAGACCCCGTGAGGAGCCTTGCTGCAGCATTCTGCACCCACTGGAGTTTCTGGGTCAGCTTCAAGAGCAGCCCCGCATAGAGCAAGTTACAATAATCAAGCCTGGAGGTGACCGTCGCATGGATCACTGTGACCAGATCAGGGCGATGAGCAACGGTAGCTATCGGTGGGGGAAAGCTGACTGTACATCCTACCAGCCTTTCCCCCATGTTGCATATGCATCTCAACCGTCCTGCAATCCATGATTTTGCTGAACTCTTTTCTGTTGAATCACAATTTCACTGGCCCCTTAAACTCTGACTACTGGTAGCTGGACAAATCCATCATTCCTATACAGTGGTACCTCAGGTTAAGTACTTAATTTGTTCCGGAGGTCCGTACTTAACGTGAAACTGTACTTAACCCGAAACACCACTTTAGCTAATGGGGCCTCCTGCTGCTGCTGCACCACCGAAGCACAATTTCTGTTCTCATCCTGAAGCAAAGTTCTTAACCTGAAGCAATATTTCTGGGTTAGCAGAGTCTGTAACCTGAAGCATATGTAACCCGAGGTACCACTGTAGTGCCATAAAAAAAGTACATAGCCATTCTTCAACTAGTGTACTCACCAAGAAACACAGTTTAACAAATTAATTTCCTTCCGAGATGACTCCCAAGAATTGCCTTAAGTTTGCCTTATCAATTACCTCATCCCCTTACAGCCCTAGCACTTACTTCTTGTATACATAAGCCAGTAATTTTTGATTATAAGTAAAAGTAACTACCGTATTTTTTGCTCTATAAGACTCACTTTTCCCCTCCTAAAAAGTAAGGGGAAATGTGTGTGCGTCTTATGGAGCGAATGCAGGCTGCGCAGCTATCCCAGAACCCAGAACAGCAAGAGGGATAGCTGCTTTCACTGCACAGCAATCCCTCTTGCTGTTCTGGCTTCTGGGATTCAGAATATTTTTTTTTCTTGTTTTCCTCCTCCAAAAAATAGGTGCGTCTTATGGTCTGGTGCGTCTTATAGAGCGAAAAATACGGTATGTATCTCAGTCACACCCTTCCTCCCCAAAGCCCAGGGCAGCTCACACACAAGTGACAAAACATCTAAAAAAAACATCTCCAGCGCGGACGCAGAGTGGGAAAGATCTCTACTTAAAATGGCTTGTTGAAGGAGGAAGGATTTCAAGTAGGCACTAAAAAGACAACCGAGACGAAATCTGCTGAATATTTAAAAAGAGGGCTACACATTAATGCGTCACATAAATTCTATTCTGATTTCTCTATACACTACAAGAATCACTGTAAGGCAATAATCCTTATGAAAATCTTCCAGAGGTAGTATGTTGTTGCTCAGAAATACAACATGGACAGTCTTTCAACGCCTTTTGATTATAAGTTCCATACATTAGATTTCATCACAGGCTAAAGATAAAAGACCTGAAAACAGGATATTGTTAAACGGGATTTGTATAATTTTAAAAAATGAAACGTATTTTGCATAGAGTGGTTGCAATGTAAGAATATAAAGTTGTCTTACGTTACAGGGTGATTATCGTAATAAGTACTGCTTGCATTCTCTTGAGCAGGTTCAGGGGATGGCTGCCTTTCTTCATGCTCTTCTTCTACTTCATCTTCTGACTCTAAAACATTAGAGAGAAAGTCCTTTTAACTATTGGTAATTAGGTAGGAAAACAGCACTTTTAAAGGAATGTGCCTCTTTACTGACAGCAACAACGTTGTATATACAGTCATACCTCGGGTTACAGACGCTTGAAGTTGCATTTTTTCAGGTTACAGATGTGCCAGAACCCGGAAGTACTGGAACGGGTTACTTCCAGGTTTCAGCGGTCACGCATGCGCAGAAACGCTAAATCACACTTTGTGCATGCGCAGAAGTGCCGAATCGCAACCCAAGCGTGCGCAGACGTGGCACTGCGGGTTGCGAACGTGCCTCCCGCATGGATCACGTTCGCAACCCGAGTGTCCACTGTAATGTGGAACAATGCAGACTGAAGTAGAGCAGGAATGCTTAGTTAGATTAACATATTAAAGTCTTTTAACCAATGGACACTCCTTCATGGATCACTGCCTTGTCATGGCGAAGGGGCTTGAATAACTCAGAGAAGCTATGACCTATGCCGCGGAGGCATTATGGTGCTGTAGGAGACTCTTGAGAGTCCCATGGACTGCAAGAAGATCAAACCGATCCATTCTGAAGGAAATCAGCCCTGAGTGCTCACGGGAAGGACAGATCCTGAAGCTGAGGCTCCAATACTTTGGCCACCTCATGAGAAGAGAAGACTCCCTGGAAAAGACCCTGATGTTGGGAAAGATGGAGGGCACAAGGAGAAGGGGACGGCAGAGGACGAGATGGTGGGACAGTGTTCTCGAAGCTGCCAGCATGAGTTTGACTAAACTGCGGGAGGCAGTGGAATACAGGAGTGCCTGGCGTGCTCTGGTCCATGGGGTCACGAATAATAATAATAATAATAATAATAATAATAATAATAATAATAATAAATTTATTTGTACCCCGCCCATCTGGCTGGGTTTCCCCAGCCACTCTGGGCGGCTTCCATAGAAACAAAAAATACAGTAAAAAGAGTCACGAAGAGTCAGACACGACTAAACAACAACAAACCAATGAACAAGTACCCTCCAAGTCACAGAGCTGCAAAATTTGGTAGGTAAGGAGGCTAGCTAGGCAATTTTTCTTGCACCTCAGAGACATCAAATGCCCCCTAATTCAAAGTGGACTAGACAATCCCCCACCCAACCCCTGAGCTTTGAACTGAAAGCTCCAACATCCATAACCATGAGCTGTGTGTAGAGTGCCTCTCAAGATCAGCAAGCTGGCAGCGACAAGGCCCCACCCCAAAAGCTGGGAAGACCAGGGTTGTCATGTCCATGTCAACTTTAGGCTGATTACCAGAGCCAACCAAAGTATTTCAATCATGTGCATAGGGGTCTATAGAGTTTGAATCACCCAGTTAATAGGCACCAAGCAAAATCATACTCGATTGTTCACTTTAAATGACTAAAGGGGAAAGCTATGATTGAGGGCTGGATTCAACCAAGCTGCCGCCTGCACAGAACGTGGCCTGCTCACACGGTGGTACTTTCTCCCTTCTCCTCCTTTTGTGCACCCCCTAAATCTGCACCGGAAGGGTGGAGGAATGGAACACGTATGGGGATAGGGGGTCTTATTGTGTGAGAAGTCCTCATTTTCCACATGCACAGCCCAGGGACTTGGCACTATGTTGAAATCCACCCACAGCTTTCACTGGTTGTACATAGGTTTATAATCCAGAATAGATACACCTGCTGTGCATTGTATTACTGTAAAAAAGAGGAGCTCTATT
This sequence comes from Podarcis gaigeae, assembly GCF_964106915.1. Taxonomy (NCBI): domain Eukaryota; kingdom Metazoa; phylum Chordata; class Lepidosauria; order Squamata; family Lacertidae; genus Podarcis; species Podarcis gaigeae. Next base: position 47,623,601 of record NC_139689.1, read on the forward strand.
AAGATCAAGGCACTTTCATTTGCAACTATAAGATCAATTAAAAAGGTCAGGGTACCCCTGACCATTAGGTCCAGTCATGGAGGACTCTTGGATTGCGTGCTCATCTCGCTCTATAGGCTGAGGGAGCCGGCGTACAGCTTCCGGGTCATGTGGCCAGCATGACTAAGCCGCTTCTGGCGAACCAGAGCAGAACACAGAAACGCTGTTTACCTTCCCGCCAGAATGGTACCTATTTATCTACTTGCACTTGAGGTGCTTTTAAACTGGTAGGTGGGCAGGTGCTGGGACCGAAGAACGGGAGCTCACCCTGTCACGGGGATTCGAACCGCCGACCTTCTGATCAGCAAGCCCTAGGTTTAGACCACAGCGCCACGCACGTCCCTTCATAAGATCGATTACAGTACACTAACTGAATAATCTGCCACAAATTCCGAAAACCGTCAAATTAAGACGAATCCACCACAATGCAGCTGGATACATAAATGCATCCTAAATGGTACTCTTTATATGTCAGTCACATGCTCTATTTCAGAAATCCTTCCCATTCAAAAATAGCTGATATTCCTTTATTTCTTTGCCTCATCAAGCCTTTCTTTGCATTCAGCCAATCTAGCCTCCAAACTGACAAAGTAGAAAGTAATTTAGTTTTGAAGTAACCGACTCGATAGCAACAAGCACAACTGTGGAAATAAACTGTTTACTGAAGAGAGGAGTCATAGAACATTGCAGTTCTCTTTGGCTCCACCTCCATCACTGTATAGTCACTGCTCCCTTTTCTCGTTCATCTTTCCTGAGGAACATGTGCTTGGTCTCTGAATGAAATCTGACTCACACGGCACAATACTACTGCAATGCTCAGCTTAACCACCCCCACACCACTGCATGTCTGCACATAGGAGACTTGCTCTTTTTTAAACAGACAAAAATTTTCCCCAACTACAATTTATTCCTAACAGCCATCTCTCTGATCTTTCCTTACTGGAAACTGAAAGAAAGAATTCCGGTCAAGTTGATAGTTATATGAAAGGGTAACAGAACGGTCAGCCCCCTGGGGTCAACAACAGCCATGATAATATCAATCAGATTCATTCAAATGTCATTTAAATTGCCCTTTGTGGGAACTGGCTTAGGATAACGACAGGCAAATAACTGTCAGGTTAGAATCTTGAATAATCTAGTCAGGCCCTGCCAAGTGCAAAATTGCTTGCAGGGCTTGTTACCAGGCAGGATTGTGGCAACAATAACCCAAGTAGGATTAGGCCACACCGGCACAGATACTAACCTGAGCAGCACTCAGATAAGCATACTTTTATTCAAAGGCTAGGGTGTTATCCCTTCAACCTGGAGCACAAAATGTTTGTGGAAATATGTGCTAGCTCAGCTTGGATTGCCTCTAAAATGGTACCTCTAGTTGTGGACACGCTCCGTTCCGGGGTGCCATTCGCACCCCAAAAAGTCTGCAACCAGAGCGGTGCTTCTGCACATGCGCGGAGCACGACAGAGTGCTTCTGTGCTTGTGTGAAGCACACAGAACACTTCTGCGCATGCGATGAAACCCGGAAGTATATACCTCCGGGTTTGCCGTGTATGCAACCCGAAAATTCACAACATGAAGCGAACGCAACTAGAGGTATGACTGTATGCAGTTTCCACAGTGAGTTGTGCTCAGGTTCATCTCCTGAATTTCTCAGTTCCAGCATGAGGTCCTGCTTTTGGACTTCCTATAGGTATCTTGTTTGGCTTCTGTGAGATCACAGAGAGAGCTGGATCAGAGAGGCCTTTAGTCTGAGCTAGCAGGGCTTCCTATGTTCCAACTCTGACCGATTCCCTTACCTTCATCTAGTTCAGCTTCAGAGTCACCAAATACTTCATCTTCATAACGGAATATGTCGTTGTGTACATAAAACTTATTTGGAACAGATCCCTGTAAAAACAAACACACCATGGGTAAAAACAACAACAACTCAACTGTTGATTAACTAACTCTCTGGCAATGCTACATATTGCTTTCAAATTCAGTTGTCCTTTCCCTTTTGCATTCATGTGTCTACCAATGCAATGACACGAAATGTAAGACTTCTCAGCCATAATGTTCAATTCATTTGGAACACCTGGCATCTCATATATATGAATGGCCCTTACCTGGAAGCTATAATTGCAACTATGTACACCTAGATAAGATTGCTGGTGGAGGGACCAAAGCAAGCTTGCAGAAATAATTGCTATGTCTAGGAAGCTTTGTTCCAGCCACAGATGGTTGAAACATTTCTGAAGTGAGGGCGATCGTTTGGGATCAACTCGTGTTTAGGGCCCTGCTGCTTGAAGTCCACGGTGGCTACTTACTTCTGGAGCCAGTACGAAGGTTTGCATGAATTTCCTCATCGGCTGCCCATTATTTGTCAACTCCCCCATGACTTGCACAACTACTCCATCGTTCAGAGTTGCATGAGCGTCCACATGGCGGATCTTAGTGCGGCATTCACTAAACTGCAGGGACATCACCTTCTTGTGTATGTCCTAGAGACAAAATAAGAGAAACTTGAATCCCACTTAGCCAAAAATGAAAAATAAAATCCCAAGCTCTCAGTACCTGATTTTGATAACTACAGTCATACCTCAGGTTAAAGAAGCTTCAGGCTGAGTGTTTTCAGGTTGCGTTCTGCGGCAACCCGGAAGTAACAGAACGGGTTACTGCTGGGTTTCGCCGCTCGCGCATGTGCAGATGCTCAAAATGACGTCACGCGCATGCGCAGAAGCGGCAAATCGCAACCCACACAGACGTGGGTTGTGTTCTGCTCAGGATGCGTAAGGGGCTCCGGAACGGATCCCGTTCGCATCCAGAGATACCACTGTATAGATATTTTCCTTTGTTAGGTAGGGCCTCTTAATACTGAGTGCATTGTTTTAAAAATGCTGAATGTGGAAATGCTTTTCCTTCAATGTAGAGAGCATGGGAGACAAATTCTTCCTTTTCTATCTGTACAAGTGCTCTCTCTCTGTGTGTGTGTGTGTGTGTGTGTTTTGGTCAATAACAGGTAGATACAAGCTAGTTGATAAAATTCCATAATGCTATATAGCTTCAGAACTAAGTTTAACATAAATTAAAATGTGGCAGAGTGAAGATGTGACTCTTTAAGGTTCCCTCCCTCTTCCAAGGTTCCTGCTCCCCTGTACAGCCACTGACCTACTGCCCTGGTGCCTCACTCTATGGCTACAGCTAAGGCTGCTGCAATGTTCCATTGAATGCATTTGAGAGAGAGCCACACAGCTGGTTAGTTTGGCCAAGGGTGGCACTATCCTGACAAGCAAACAAAGCAGCCATTCCAGCTACCAGTTCCGCCTCAAATAAGCCTTTCTCAGCACAGGCCAAGAACAGGCTGCAGCAGTACTTGCAACAGCAGTGCCTGAATGGTGGAGCCTGGTTAAACACTAGAAAGAGTAGGGGAAAAGTCCTAGGGAAGAAAGGTAGTAAGGGGGGAGGAGGAGGAGAACACACATACACTTTCACTCACTAGGAGGTTTGTGAAAGGATGGAGTGAAGAAGGAAGGGGCAAGGATTTTTGCCTCCACCTCCATGAAATTCCACAGGCCTTTCACAAGTAATTTTGTGAAACTCTGAACCTTTTGCTTCGGCCCCAGCCATGAGCAACTCAAACTGCCTACATCTTCTCTGTTCAAATAATCTAAAGGGGAAGCCAAGAAATTCTCAGACGTTTCTGCACATCAGATGCTGGTAACGTAGCTCAACAGCTATTGTGCCACATTATGTGGGTGAAATGCACTTCTGATAGAAAATAATAATAATGATGAAAATAATAATACAGCCATACCTTGGGTTGAATGTGCTCCAGGTTGAGCGCTTCCGGGTTGCGCTCTGCAGCAACCCAGAAGTAACAGAGCGAGTTACTTCCGGGTTTCGCCGCTTGCGCTTGCGCATATGCTCAAAATGATGTCATGCGCATGCGCGGAAGCAGCAAAACGCGATCCGCGCATGCACAGATGCTCCATTGCGTCTTACGTTCCATTCAGGATGTGAATGGGGCTCCGGAACGGATCCTGTTCGCATCCCGAGGTACCACTGTAATAATTTTTAGAGAATGCTACAGTGTTTTCAAGAAAACCCAAAGCTCATGCCCATGGCTAATTTTCTCTGTTTTCCAGTAAAAACTAGGTATATTTTTTATACTTTTATTTACATAATTAATATAAGGAGGATTCTGGCTGCAGGCCAACGGACTACACTGCCGCTCTTTCATGTGGTCATAAACTAGTATTTTTAAATCCTGGGGGGGAGGGAGGAGGAGGACATGTAACTGGGCTAAGTTTTGCTTTAGGTTTTTTTTTAAGTGTCTAATTAGGAAAGCAAGAGAGCAATGCAATAGTCTTTAATATAGTTTTGAAAGCATGTGCCTCAGGGCAGCAACCATGAAATCAGGGATCCTTGGCTGTCTTAAAACATTTCAAGGAACGGGTTGGTCATTTCCCTGAAAATACCAAATCTGGATGACAACAGAGAAAAACAGAAGACTATAGGTGTGGAACTACATCATATTCATAGAAAATGCATCCAATTCAAATGTGTAATATGCAACTATCCCAGCAAGCGCTGAATAAATATTTTGAAACTCTGGGTGCATCTTTTAAAGACTGAAGCATGTTCTACTACATCACAGCTGTATCACTGCTAGGGCAGAGGTGGAGAGCCTAGAGCCTTCCAAATTGCGGTTGGATTAAAACTCCCATTACCCTGGACCATTGGCCCACATCTAGAAGCCCTAAGATTCCCCCATCCTTTTATTAAGAGCATATTACATGAATACAAAGACACGGATTACTATCTACATGTCTTGATGCTGGTTCAAGACTAGAGCTCTTTTTCTGGCAGTTGCTGAAGTCAAAAACTGGGATCACATATTGCTAAAGTAACAGAAATGAAAGAAAACGAAAAAATGCATAGACATCCAGTACAGTATTACCAAGAACACTGAAAAACCAAAAGCCCTAGGCACTTGATAATCTCTATGCTGTCTTTTTAAATAGGTCACTATTATTCATTTTTGCACAGAAGCCTCTGAAGTGCATAAATAACTGACCTGACCCAATGTCACACCATGAGGCCTTGAAAGACGTGGTCTCCCACATCCAAGCCCAATATTTTCTGTTGGATATCAGCCTCTTACATTAGCACTGCCAAGCAAGAAACTCTATGGGAAATCAAATGTATTTGAAACTTTTCAGAAGCCTTGTCTGTCTTTTCCCAACTTTAACAAAAATACGCCCACGAAGGCTCCGGATAATCGTGCCTACCATCTTTGCTTTTTCACATTCCTATGTGTGTTCTATGGCACAGCACTCTGGGAAACAAATATGTCGGACACAAATGTCCACACCTTTGCTTCGGAGGACACCCTATCTGTTAAAAAAATAAGGTAGGGGAAATGTTAAATGCAACAGGATGTGCCCCATCACTTGACCCTAGTGCAGTTCAGGGTAAAAAATTAAACAGGATTCACCATTTCTGGAGTTCTCCCTCAAAGTCCATTTATATCCCTATTCCTCCTTGAACTTTGATTGTATGGTATATCAGCCATATCCCATATTTTTACACATCGCAGGGGATAATTGTTTCCAGCATCTGGCAACTAAGGGTTGCATCCAACTAAGCCAAACTCAGAGAAGGCTATAGAAATCAGCATACATGAAAAAAAGCACACCATAGGTTTCTGCTCTGCATTGGAAACAACCCTAATATGTTTGCTGCTGCAAACAAATGGCTATGCTCTCTCTGGATTACTGCTTGATCTAATGGAAACACCATATTTAACATTATGTATTGCCAAAGGCTATGCCTTTATTTATTGTGACTGAACGCGATAAAATAATTGGTTGGGTACATACAGCCTGGCCATAGACAGCTTCCTGTGGTTTGCCACTGGCATCCAGTCCACCATGCACATAAGAAGAATTCCTGCCATAAAACCTGCAAAGACATTCGAGCATGAGGTTTTGGACAGTCATATAGGAGCACATCTGGTTTTCAGCAAATTAAAAAAAAGAATGCTAAGAAGTTTAATGTAAGCTTTAGATAAGAGGACTATAGGGTTTTTAAAACCTGGTATAATCAATAAAATTCTGATGCAGTTCAAAAGTCCATAGCAAATAAATAATAATAATAATAATAATAATAATAATAATAATAATGTTATAAGATATAAGGTAACGCTAAATCTGGTTTGTATCCAGTTTTGGTATCTAGGCACCTTACAAAAGTTTATTTTAAAATATATCCCACCATTCTTCCATAATGGTACCCAAAGTGGGTATTGTTTTTTTTTCCTTTTTTTATTATGTATTCTTGTGTTTACATTTTGTATTTTTATGTTGTGAACCACCATGTGATCTTTGGAAGAAGGGTGGTATACAAGTTTAATAAATTAATACATTAAAAAAACGGTTCCCAAGAATTCTCCTGTTCTGGAACTGACCAGATCTTGACCTGCTTAGTTTCAAGGGAAACTACTGGGGTGCAACTTCACCCAAAATCCCTTTCCAGGGGCAATAAAGCTACATGGATAAAACAAACTGCATCTTTAAAGGATCGGTGTACATAATTCCAGGTTATCTGTGGGTACAGTCCTAAAGGAGATCACTTAATATGGTCAGAGCCAGAACAATTTCAACTGTAACCATGAGAGCTCTTTCTGCCATTAAGTTATCAAAATACAATGCTGATAGCTACAGTTCTGAAATCACTAAGGATTTTTTTTTTTTTGCTATTTGTTGTCTGTATTAAAATTATGATTACTTATTAAATTTAATATACCTCCCTTCATCAGATCTCAGGGTGGTTCACAAGATAAAAAATACCAGGAAAGAAGCATAAAATAGTTAAAACAAAACAAAACAATAACCCCACCTCCCACAAACACATTTCAAAGGCCACATCAGCCGAAGGCCTGTATAAAGAGGAAGAGTTTTGCTGGGCGCCTAATGATGTATAACATAGGCCCCAGCGAAACCACATTGGAGAGCACATTCCACAAGCGGGGAGCCACTGCAGAAAAGGCCCTTTCTTGTATTGCCACTCTCTGGACCTCTCATGGAGGAGGCACGTGAAGAAGGGCCTCAGATGATGATCACAGAGTCCAGGTCAGTTTATATGCCTTTAAATTGGAAATATTTTTTATTTATCCCTAAATAAAACAATTAAAATACAGTACTCTGAAGCTCCAATACAATCTCCCTGATCTCCCCTGCCCACATCCAACCACAAGGCACCAGTAATTTCAAAGCCATTACAGTGGTACCTCGGGTTACAGACCCTTCAGGTTGCAGACTCCCCTAACCCAGAAATAGTACCTCGGGTTAAGAACTTTGCTTCAGGATGTGAACATAAATTGCGTGGTGGCAGCAGCGGGAGGCCCCATTAGCTAAAGTGGTACCTCAGGTTAAGAACAGTTTCAGGTTAAGAACGGACCTCCAGAACGAATTACCGTATTTTTTGCTCCACAAGACGCACTTTTTTCCTCTTGAAAACTAAGGGAAAATGTCTGTCTTATGGAGCGAATGTGTGGGGCTGGGGGGAGAAACCTGGGCTTCTCTCGCCAGCCCCGACAAGCTCCTGAGCAGCTCTGGGGAGCCCGTGAAGCGCTCCCTCTACCTGTTTTAGCTTCTGCCTTAGCGGCACAAAGCCTCTGCAGGGCAGTGGGGAGCCTTCATCCTGCTGCCCTGCAGAGGCTTCACACGGCTATCCCTGGTTTTTGCGGGAGGTGGGGGGAGAAAAGCCCCCAAGAGCCGCGCTCCCTTTAAAGAGCGCGCGTGTCAGGGGCTCAGGAGCAGAAGCACAGGAAATGGAGAGCGAAGGGGAAGAATCTGAGGGCAGCGTAGGAGAAGATGACAGTGGCCCGAGAGATTCCATGAGCCTCTCCAGCGAATCGGAAGATTCACAGAAGGGGGCGCCGGTGGCCAGGGCAAGGGGGGTCCCAAGGGGGACACTCCAGAAGCAAGGGGCCAGCGGGGACTCCCAGAGCAGCAGTTGGAGATCAGGACCAGCTTCCCCACCAGAGCATAGTGGGGGGGGAAGAGTCCCAGGTATCGGGGCCAGCATATCCCCACGCCTCCATCGGAGAGTCAGGCAACGGAGGGGAGGTCAGGTCCGGCCAGCATCCCGGAAGAGGGAAGCAGTGATAGAAGCAGTGTAACGGTCAGGAGGAAGGTCACTGGGTTGGCGCGAGAGCCAAGTTCAAATGTACAGGCGCGCGGGACAGCAGAGAACGAGGATTGGGAACCAGGTCCTAAAGCCCGCCGGAGGCAGGAGGAGGAGTCAGGAGACTCAGCGTCAGAAGAGTCCAGAAAGGGGAATGCCTCAGCGGACAGGAGGACCCAGAGGAGGAGAGAGCAGAGGAAGAGGTGGAGCAGGGCTAGAATCTTAAACTGGTGTCAGGGGGGAGGAGATTCAGACGGAACTTCGGCGGTCTAGGGTTTAAGACGTAGAGCTGCGCGCTACGGCTTTGAAATGGAAACTGAACTTCAATAAAGACTTTTGTATATAACGACGATCTGGCGTTGGTCCTCTGTGAGCTGGGACCTTGGGGCAGCTCTGACAGCGCGGCTCTTGCGGGAGGTGGGGGAAGTGACAGAGAGAGGCTCTCTTCCCCCACCTCCTGCAAAAGCCCCCAAGAGCCACACACACACTCCATGCGGCTCATGAAAGGGAGCGCTGAGCAGAGCCTGGGATGCATACAGGCTCTGCTCAGCACTCCCTTTAAATAATTTTTTTTTCTTGAATTCCCCCTCTAAAAACTAGGTGCGCCTTATGGTCAGGTGCGCCTTATGGAGCGAAAAATACGGCAGGTTCTTCACCCGAGGTACAACTGTACTGCAGTAACTTTTTAAGTGGAGCCAACAGAATACAAAACTAATCAAACAATATATTGGTCTCCAAGAGCAGCCTGAAACTGGAAGCAGCTGTAAGGAGTACATCAATATGCATTTATGATTCAGCATTTCTTGTTCACGAAATTCTGAAAGCTTCCAAGAAGCTAATACCATCAAATCTAATGGCAAGAGATGCAATGAGAGAAGCAATGACTCCTGAACTATTGCCCAGATTCTTCACACATTCAGATTGTGACCCAAATCCTAAGACAGAGACAGAATGCTTAGGTCATCATCACAGTAAAGGGGTATATGATGACCCTTGACGTTCTTAATTTTCTTGAGCATTGTGTCAGCCACCACAATGTTGAAGTAAAGGTAAAGGGACCCCTGACCATTAGGTCCAGTCGTGGCCAGCTCTGGGGTTGCAGTGCTCATATCGTTTTATTGGTCAAGGGAGCCGGCGTACAGCTTCTGGGTCATGTGGCCAGCATGACTGCTTCTGGAAAGCCAGAGCAGCACACGGAAACACCGTTTACCTTCCCGCCGGAGCGGTACCTATTTATCTACTTGCACTTTGATGTGCTTTCGAACTGCTAGGTTGGCAGGAGCAGGAACCGAGCAACGGGAGCTCACCCCGTCGCAGGGATTTGAACCGTCAACCTTCTGATCGGCAAGTCCTAGGCTCTGTGGTTTAATCCACAGCGCCACCCACATCCCTTTGTTGAAGTACAGACCTACTAATCATTTGATTAGCAGCAGACTACCCCAGTGGGAAGAAAACCTGCATCAGTGTTAGTTGTATGCATTTTCTAGGGTTAATTATGATGCATATTTATCTCAACACTTATCAATGGGAAAGAGATGCTCCATTTCACAGTTCAAAACTGTTGCTTGAGGACCTCACTGCCCATGTTGAATTGTTTGCAGCACTTGTCATTCTCCATAACTGTGTGGCACAGGAAGCTGAGAAACCACAGTTGAGACGCTTAACCATTTACAGTTCCCTCTCATAGGCTGTTGTCAATAAGCAGCTCTTGGGTCAGAATAACTTAAATCACTTCAAGGTATCCAGGATGTGACAGGTCTTCTACTGCTTCTCAGCTATGTATCATGGAGAATGAGCTACTAAATGGAAATCTCAGGACATACCGACAAAGGAAGAGTGGATTCGTAAATTAAGTGAGTATATAGAATTGGCAAAATTAACTTCAATTATAAGATATCAATCAAATAAAAAGTTAAGAATGGAGTGGAAGCATTTCGAATATTATTTGTCAAAATATTGTTCTAAAAATGACATGTTAATAGGCTTAGAATAAAAAACATAAGCAATAACAAAACAAAGAAAGAAAAATCAAAATTTAACGAAAATAATTTATTACAGAATGCAAGGCAAAAAGGTAGAAAGAAATATACAGAAGTTGAATTGCTGTGGAGGGAAGCAGAGGGTGGGTGGTTTTATAATTAAGTGTATAATTATGCAACTGTTGTAATTTAGATATTATATTTTATGTGAGGGAATCATTGGGAATTTTGGTTATTATGTATATATTAAGTTTCAATAAAGATCTTTGAATATAAAAAAGAGAGAGAATGAGCTTTATTGCAAGGAGTTTTCTTGCAACAAAAGATTTATCTGGCAAATATAACAGAAAATCAAGGCAATAGAAAAGAAACTATGGCTAATGGAGAGTAACTGAAAAGCTACATCACAGTGTTATAATCCTGTCAGTCAACAGGAGGGTATTTTCAGTCTCTGCTGTTGGTAGGCAAACTCTGAAGTAGCTTTTTTGAAAGCTGGTACAATAGTGGAGAACCTTTGCCCCGCAAGTGAAATTAGGTCCAGTGGGAGTCCTAATTTGGCCCACAAGGCTGCTTTCTCCAAACTATACCCACATGTTCCACATCCACCATCATGGAAACAATTTGGAGCAAGGCTTGCTGTAAATGTTGATCAGCTGATGACTACTGACAGCAAGCTCCACTGTGATCAGCTGCAGTATGGAATTCCCAATCAAAATATATGTTTACTGTATTTATGAGATCACTTAAAATAACTTCTCTACGTCTCTTACATGTAAACAGAACATGTGTATGCTTAATTTGGCATCATTTGGAACATGAGATTGGCTGATGACCGCTTGTCTTTGTAGCTACCTACCCATATATTTAGATCCTTGATGAAGGACCTCTTGTAAACGTCTCTCTAATGTAATGGGGGAGGGTATGAGAAGATTTCTCAGCAGTGGCAACTGCAGCACAGAACACTATCTCTAGAGAGGTTTGCTTGGTTTCTTACCTTAACATCTTTTCAGCACCAGTAAGGACCTTTTTATTTTTCCAGCTTTTAAAGAAACAATTTTAATCCTGCTGTATCATGCTGCTTTTATGATTTGGCGGCTTTTTCATTTGCTGTAATTTCTTGCATTCACACTGTAATTGTTTTTGCAAACAACCCTGGGAGTATAATTGTATAATACGGTACTTTCATAGAGTTGTATCTGGGTAAGCCATGTCCAAACTAGGCCCACTGAAATCAATGGAATTGTTAGTCATGAGCAACTGAAGTCCAATGATTTCAGTGTGTCAATACTGAATATGACTTAGCTGAACAAAGCCTTCAATAAATAAATACACAGGAATAGGAGGCAGGGTATCTGTGCTTTGTTTCTTCTCTCAACGCTCCCAATTTGCATTGTTCAGCTGCTTCTTCAATTGCTTCTTCTTTATTAATGAGGCCCATAATTATTATTTTTTAAAAAAACCACTTCAAATTTAGATAGAATAGCTGTTTCAGTCAGAACCTAAATTAAAACCACACTTCGAAATGTATTTTTTTATGGCCTGAAAGGGTGGGTTTTCTTTGTGCATGAAACAAATTATGGGACACAAAATAAACATAGCCCAAGTTGGCTATGCTTGTTGTTTACCGTATTTTTCGCACCATAGGGCGCACCGGACCATAGGGCGCACCCAGTTTTTTTGTGGGGAAATAAAGGGGGAAAAATTATTTCCCCCCCAGGCACGGGGCTGGGGCGGGGGAAGCTCGAGCTTCCCCCGACCCCAGCCCCCAAACAGGCAGCTCTCTGCAAGCCATGGGAGCGCTCCCGCTGCTTGCGGAGAGGTCCGCGAAGCCTGGGCGTGCTGAGCTCAGCGCGCGCAGGCTTCGGCATGCTGGCAACTCTCCGCAAGCAGCGGGAGCCCAGCGCTGGGCTCCCGCTGCTTGCGGAGAGGTGTGCGAAGCTTGGAGAGCGTGAGGGGTCGGTGCACACCGACCCCTCTCACTCTCCAGGCTTTAGCGAAAGCCTGCATTCGCACCATAGGACGCACACACATTTCCCCTTCATTTTTGGAGGGGAAAAAGTGCGTCCTATGGTGCGAAAAATACGGTATTTAAAGAACACCCATTTAATATAAAGATTTTAAAGCCACCCTTTAGTAAACTATACAATAAAATAAAAACATCAAGGCGGAACTAGTCCATACAGTCAAGTTAAGCTGTCCATAAGAAGATAAACAGTTACATTTGGAGGAAGTGGGGTCAATTCAACTTGCTACTTTTGTCAAGACAACACCAGCTATTGATATATTTTAGAAGTTACCTGTGTAAGAAGTCGGGGGCTTTATTTAGCAGGGTATAGTACTGCCTCACGAACTCCCGCCCTACAAGCAGCGGACTTGGCTTCTCCATCACCATTTCTTTGGTAGACAGTGTCAAAGGCTGTAATACAAGAGAACACACACAACGTGAGATGAAATGTACAGTACTCTATTGGATGATGAACATTAAACGCAATAGAACCTTATAACTGCAGGGAGGGAAAGAACCACAGTTATTCCTATCCAGCAAAATTCAATTTCAAAAGAATTGAAGGTTTCTGCAATTTCCCCTTCCAAGTGTTCACTTCACTTACATAGGAGTGATAAAAGTATAAAAGCTGGGATGGGCAGGTACAGCTTTTACAAGCAGCAGCTGCAATTCTTTATTTTAAAATATTTGCCCGATATCCTGAGCCCTCTTTGGACCCAGAACGCAAACTGTACTGAAGGTTTGACTCATACAGCAGCCCAGCATGAGTCTACAGGTTACAAGCCATTAAAGCATGGCAGAGTACCAAGATACATGGCTAGGCTTATCTAAGATTTGATCCTACACTTGACGTGCTCCCTGCCCTCTAGGTTTGAAGACTGAAGCAGGCACATTCGTGCATTTGACGTCCCAAGCCTTGGGACTGAGAAGCAAATGGGAACTCCTCTGTAGAGGCTGGGCATATATGGTCTGCTTGCACCAGAGCTGTTGCCTCCGCATCCTTGGAGATGACACAGCCAACTCACAGGGGAGTTCTCTTCACTTTCAGGGTTTGGTGCTGCTGGAACCACCTCCACAGCTGGTGATGTATGGCTTGGGAAGTCCACCTCTGACAAGCCACTAGGCCCTTCTCCTGAATCTGGATCCCCTCCTCCTAATCCACTGGCCACTTCCCTGGGGCTGCAAGTCCTCAACCCACTAGAACCTTCCCTTGAGTTGGCCTCTCCCAATTCTCATCAACATCTGACCACCCTCCCCATGACATGTCCATGGGACGCACATCCTACGTGGGACTTGCACTATTTGGATACACAGTTTCAGGAATGTACTACTTTGACCAACGTTCTGACCCAATGCATGTTTACTCCAGGGTAAGTTTCACCATGTTAAAAGGGGCTTCTTCCCAGGACTGCAGATTTAGAATCTAAATCAGGAATGGGAAACATGTGGTCCTCCAGATGTTGCTGCATTACAGCTCCCTGATCATTGGCCACACTGGCTGAAGTTGAAGGAAGGTGGAGTAAAACAACATGGCTTTGGCAAAGTGGAGTCCTGTGCTGCCTTGCCAACCTTTCATTTTCTACAATCAATCATTTATTATTGAATACTTATATACCACCCATCTGACTGGGCTACCCCAACCACTCTGGGTGGCTATCAAAAAATTAAAGCACAATACATCAAACATTTAAAACTTCCCTGAACATGGCTGCCTTCAGATGTCTTCTAAAAGTCAGATAGTTGTTTATTTCCTTGACATCTGATGGGAGGGAATTTCACAGGGCGGACTCCACTACCGAGAAGGCCCTCTGCCTGGTTCCCTGTAACCTCACTTCTCTCGGTGAGGGAACCACCAGAAAGCCCCTCCAGGCTGAATTATGGGGGTGGAGAAGCTCCATCAGGTATACAGGGCCAAAGCCTTTTAGGGCTTTACAAGCATGTAGATATGAATGATTCAGTAGAGATTTTGACAAAGTACCTCACCAAAGTCTTCTGAGTAAATTTAGCAGTCATGGAAGAAATAACAGAGATTCATTAATTTGCTAAAAAAAAGGAAGCGAAGAATTGAAATAACATAAAATTATTTCAATGATGGGAAGTACAATGAATCATTACGTAAGATACTGATACTATTAAATTTGTTCATAAATGATCTGGAGGAAAGAGTGAACACTAAAATGGCCAAGTCTGCAGAGAACAGCAAATTATTCAGGTTGCCAACTAACAGAAGCTCAAAAATCTCTCCCAACTGCATGAATAGTAAATGAAACCTAGGTTCAATGCAAGTTAAGTGAAAACTGATACATGTTGGAGGGGGAAAAACCTGTATATTGATGAGATCTGAACACGCGGTGACTAAACAAAAAAAATGTATATTACAACCACAGTGGATATAGCTCTGTGAAAATCATTAACTAAGAGCATGGTAGTAATGGAAAAGGAAAATACCGTGCTCAGAATTATTACAAAAGGAATTTAAAATGAAGCAGTTGTTATCATATCACGTTTATATAAATAAACCTATAAAGCACTTGCATTTGGAATACTATCTACAATTTCAGTTCCTCCAACACAAAAATATGATATAGAGTTGGAAAAGATATAAAAAAGCGCAGCCAGGAAGATGACAGGGTTGAAGCACCCTACTAAGAAATGCTCACGCATTGGGGGCTTTTCAGTTTATCAAAGAGATGGCTAAGGGTGCAAGCCTATATTTATGCTGGCTGGAGAGCTTTAGGGTTTGATGTTATGCCCCCTGCATCAATGCACTACCCAAGCTAAACCACTGTTGACCCCACCACCCCATGCAACTAGTCAATTGTTGTTGCTGGCATCTGTCTGTCTCAAAAGACAATGAAATGCACCTCTGGAGGTGAAGTCAAACCGCTGCTCTATCTTCCTGACCCCCACTGTGTCTCCCTTTAATCTTATTTTTTCCAGGCTAAACATACCCAGCTACTTCTGTCTAGCATGTGTTTCCAGACTGACCATTCTAGCATTCTAGTCACCCCCCTCTGGACACATACCAGTTTGTCAGTGTCTTCCTTAAATTTGGTATGTCATGTAACATAATTAATACAATTCAAATCAAACTGAACAATTTGAATAGATACAATACTCTGGACCATAAAGAAGGCTGATTGCCGAAGAATTGATGCTTTTGAATTATGGTGCTGGAGGAGACTCTTGAGAGTCCCATGGACTGCAAGAAGATCAAACGCATCCATTCTTAAGGAAATCAGCCCTGAGTGCTCACTGGAAGGACAGATCCTGAAGCTGAGGCTCCAATACTTTGACCACCTCATGAGAAGAGAAGACTCCCTGGAAAAGACCCTGATGTTGGGAAAGGTGGAGGGCACAAGGAGAAGGGGACGACAGAGGACGAGATGGTTGGACAGTGTTCTGGAAGCTACCAGCATGAGTTTGACCAAACTGTGGGAGGCAGTGGAAGACAGGAGTGCCCGGCGTGCTTTGGTCCATGGGGTCACGAAGAGTCGGACACGACTAAACAACAACAACAACAACAACAATACTCTGGAATAAGGTGACTGTAGGAAGCACACTTATTTGTTCTTTAGGCATGATGAAGTTCATATGTTAACATTTGCAGTGCCTTCTTCCCTCCTCTACCACAGAATGTAAGTCTATGCTATTGAATTGTTAAACCTTAAATTATTTACAAATATTCCAATAAAAATAATTTTCAAGTGAAGTTTTGAATCTGCTTGACTACAACGTTTCAAACTACATTTGGAGCACCTGGGGGGGATTTCCATTCTAATACTTCTGGAGATTGGAAAACCTTTGGAGATGTTCATACAGCATGTAAAATTAATACAGCACACATTTAATAAACAAAAATAAAAAGTAAGTCAAACAAATGGGCTAAATCAGAACTCAAATGCCTTAGGGCAACAAAAATTTTCCAGTCCAAAATTTTCTGGAAAACCTGTACCACTGAGATTCACCTTGCTGGTGGGAGCTACGCAAGGACAGTAGCTCAGTGGTAGAACATCTACCGGTCCAAAAAGAACTTCATTGGCTCCCAGTACGTTTCCAAGCAGAATTCAAAGTGTTGGTGCTGACCTTGAAAGCCCTAAATGGCCCCAGTCCTGTATACCTGAAGGAGCGTCTCCATTCCCATCATTTTGCCCGGACACTGAGGTCCAGCTCCAAGGGCCTTCTAGCGGTTCCCTCGCTGCAAGAAGTGAGGTTACAGGGAACCAGGCCGAGGGCCTTCCCGGTAGTGACGCCTGCCCTGTGGAACGCCCTCCCAGCAGATGTCAAGGCAATAAACAACTATTTTACTTTTAAAAGACACCCTGTTTAGGGAAGTTTTTAATGTCTGACGCTGTATTGTTTTTGATATTTGGTTGGAAGCTGCCCAGAGTGGCTGGGGAGCCCCAGTCAGAAGGGCGGGGTATAAATAATATTATAATTATTATTACATCTAGGTCCCAAGTTCAATACCTGGCAACTCCAGGTAACATGGTGAGTGTGGTGGAGAGGCTCCTTCCTAAACACAGGAGAGCTCCTGCCAATTGGTGGAGACAGTAGGTGAATCAACGATCTGGCTCAGTATAGCACAGTACCGTATGTTCCTAAAGTGAAAGACCACTTTCCACAAAAAGCTTATCCTCTAAATAGTATTATATGGGAACTCCAATGCAACAGGAACTGCTGCTCTGTTACCCCAGCAAGGGAGGAAAGGACAAGGGACCCCACAAAACCAAGCAAGGGATAGGAGGTAACATGCTTACTCGACAACACCTTTTTGGTTAAACGTTTTGCATTACAAAGCCTTCCTCTCCCAAAGCTAGTAATGTTGTCTCCATGCAAATCTGAGTACACACACTTAGTGGGGTGGGGTAGTGACACAGACTCAGGTGCAGGTAAGCTTTGTGTTGCCACTACTGCTAGTGCCAGCCAAACAATCATCATTCCTTTTGCCTTCCAGGATCAGAGTCTGAAAAAAGTAGACATTGCACAAAGAACTCCACAGCAGCTCCCCACAGGAAAAAGAGCAAGTACTGTCTCGGTGATAGCTCCCTTCTGAAAGGCTTGATGAAGCTGAGACTAGCTAGAGCCTATGGTGCAGATTCCTGACCATTGCTCATTAATGTCCCCAACTCTTCCTGGCTCACAAGCAGTCCTCTAAGGAAAGTTCCTACTAAGACTACACGATAGGACTACAATGTTAGTAACAGCAGTGACCGGTGCTATTCCTTGTGTTTTGATGACTTTCCTGTTCTACTAAGCTCCTGTATTTTTTTGTAAGCTGCTTGGGAGACAGCTATGTATTGTTGAAGCCCTGGCCAACACAGAGATGGAGCAGTATGGAGCAGTACACCTGTTCCTTTGCTGTTGGCCACATAGCAAAGGTGAAGGAGCCCTGCTGAGACAAGGTGACTGGCAGCTATGTTCATATTTTCTGCTTCCAGGTCTCATTCCACTTTGTTACAGCTGCCACTTCTGTGCTGATGGGGTTTAGGAGCTGTGGACCCTTTCCCATCAGTGTTAGAAACTGGGATATGGCTCCTGGGACCTGGGTTGTGGGTGCCAAAACAGAATATCTAGTTGCGATTAGGGGTGGGTCCAGCAACACTTTCTATTTATTATTTTGATAAGCATGAACTAATATGCAATTCACATGAGTGACACATTGTTAATATCCCATTTTAAAAAGAAATACATGTTTAATTTGGTGTTTACAATAAAATACTGGTACCAGACTTCAGTTTTCAAAACACACTATACTCTACATTAAACTCCTTAATGTACTGTCTGTTCTTAACATATGCTTTCAGGCTTCAAAGCACATACATTTCAGTAATCCTTGAGTGTCATCCAAGTGCAAAAAAAAATGGAACCCAGACCTTTTGCAGTGCTCGTAAATGGAGTATCTTTAGGCGAGAAATGTGCCTGGCGCCCTGCTAATTTCAAACCCTGCTTCCCACGCCTGCTGGTTCTTATTCACAGGAGCTCGTGTCAGGATAGAATTATGAAGAGAAAGGGGCTCAAAGATTTCTTTTCCACCAGGTCTTGGTGTAGTTTATTCCTTCTTTGGCCATTTGAATTCCAGTGAGGTAAGGGGGTTGAGACCCCTAACAATTGAAAAACCTCCTGGTTACTTCTGATGTGATGAATTATGCAGTGGGCATGTGAAGGAATGAGTAAGTCTGTTGTTAAGGGGAAAGAATTGGGGACATGTCTTTCCTCAAGAAATAGTGAGGAAATAAACAGCAGTACCAGACAATAATGCATATGAACATGTCGAATAGTGTGGCTAGGTTATATGGCAGGGACTGAGTGCTGCAAAAGCAAACTGGGTCACGTGGGAGTCATACAACTGACTGATGTGGTATTTCCTCAGAATGGCTCAAGACACTACATTCACCAAGGCATCCTAGGGATACAAAGTCCTTCCAGAATTCTCTAGTGGGAAATGACAGTCAAGGTTTGAGCTTGGGCCACTTGTATGTGAAACCTGGGGTTCCTGGTGCAACCCTCTAGGTGTTTGCTGGTTCAGGAAGCTGTGCCCCATAATATGCCCTCCTGCTGTACCTGAGTGGTTGGAAAACTGTTTGGGGAGAGTGAAGGTTGGATTGCAGTTTTGCTTGCTTCTCCTTTCCCCACTTATCTTTTGGCATGACCACTTGTTGTCTGACATGCAAAAGGTGAATTTGGCCCCAATTCAAATACTTCCCTCATGGGGGTTTGGGCCTAATTCACCTATTTCCTGCCCCTATGCCCTATAGGAAGAGCTAGCAAGAGGCTCTTGTAAGAGCACAATTGCAGCTTCACACTGTTAATGAGTTTGCAACTTAGCCTTCTAAGTAAAAGTAGCCCACACTCTCCTCTTCATCTCTGCTTGGGGGTTTTCCATTAGCATTTGGTTAGCTACAATGGAAAACAGGATGAGGAACTATATGGATCTTTTAGCATGCATACATGCAGTAAAGCTGCTGCTTTTTTCTGAATGGAAGGAAGATCTATTTTTGTCTCTAGGATATTTGCATATGAATGCATTGGAGTAAACATTAAGGTGGCTAGTTCAGAACTATGATAATACATCTTAAGGGAATTCTATTTTTTATTATCCTTTTAACCAAACAGAGCTTTGTTTTCAAATCAGGTCTAGGACCAGCTATAATGCACAGTAAATAAGTACATCTGTCAACAGGTAAAAGAAAAGGTTAAAGCAATTTGTTACAGTGGGGTTGACAAGCTCAGCAATCCTTGATGTGTCAGTAGGGACAAGACAGGTTCACAGCACCCATTTTGACATGTGAAATGGAAGCTGATATAGCATAGTAGCTAAGTGTTATTAAACAGGAAATCCCCACTTAAGATCTTAGCCACTGCAAGTCACTTTCACTCTTGTAAGATTTAAGAGGAGTCAGCTGCAACAGGCCAGTGCCTTATCTAGTCCAGCACCTTGTTCTCACAGCAGCTGACCAGATACCGATTATGGGAAATCCACAGGCAGAATTCAAGCGCAATAACCTTTTCCCCCTTCTTGAAGCTTCCAGCAGCAACTAGTATTCAGAAGCTTGACAGCCTGCAACTGCAGAGGCAGTGAATATCCATCATAGTTAGTGGCCTTTGATAGCCCTCTTCTCCACAAATTTGACTAAATCCTCTTTGAAAGCCATCTAGGTTGGGTGAGCATCACAACCTCTGCTATGGGAGTGAGTCTGTCCTAGCCTAACCATGCACTGTGTGGAGAAGTACTTTCCTTTCCCATCCTGAAGCAGGGGTTGGACTAGATGACCCCCCAGGGTCTCTTCCAACCCAACCATTATATGATTCCTAACACTCATATTACCTGGAGGTCGCAGGTGGCGCTGTGGGTTAAAGCCTCAGCGCCTAGGACTTGCCGATCGAAAGGTCGGCGGTTCGAATCCCTGCGGCGGGGTGCGCTCCCGCTGCTCGGTCCCAGCGCCTGCCAACCTAGCAGTTCGAAAGCACCTCCGGGTGCAAGTAGATAAATAGGGACCGCTTACCAGCGGGAAGGTAAACGGCGTTTCCGTGTGCGGCTCTGGCTCGCCAGAGCAGCGATGTCACGCTGGCCACGTGACCCGGAAGTGTCTCCGGACAGCGCTGGCCCCTGGCCTCTTGAGTGAGATGGGCGCACAACCCCAGAGTCTGTCAAGACTGGCCCGTACGGGCAGGGGTACCTTTACCTTTAACCATGCACTGTGTGGAGAAGTACTTTCCTTTCCCATCCTGAAGCAGGGGTTGGACTAGATGACCCCCCAGGGTCTCTTCCAACCCAACCATTATATGATTCCTAACACTCATATTACCTGGAGGTCCACACGCTTCCAGCAGTGCCACCCCTACCTTACAGGGCTGTTTTTGCCAGGAAGCATGTTATTCTGGTGTGCTGGGAACTTGAAAGGTGCCACATGAGCGCTAAGTATCTGGGAGTTGTCACTGAGCCTGCAGTGAAGGAAGCTGTGTGTGTATGTGTGCATGTACGGGGACACACATAACTGTACATGCACACATTAGAGAGAGAAAGAGAGTGAGTGAGAGACGTGCAAACTCACAATCTTACTCTTTCAAAGGCGGGCTTGTGTACCATAGAATCTCAGAAGCGAATAGACAGAAGGGGGCCTTCGGGGGGGGGGGGGTCATCCAGCCCACCCAACATGCAGGGAACCTCAGCGCGCGTTTCCCTCCCCCTCCCACCCAGTCTGAACCCTGCTTAGCCTTGCAAACGGGCTAGGGGTTTCGTAGCTGCAGATGTTGCCGCAAGCTCCGTGGGCACCTAAAAGAGGACTTATTGCACATTATTATTATTATTATTACTGCCACTACTTACACACACACACAGAGAGAGAGACCTGCACACTCACAATCTTACCCTTTCAAAGGCGGGCTTGTGTACCATAGAATCTCAGAAGCGAATAGTCAGAAGGGGGCCTCCGGGGGGTCATCCAGCCCACCCCCCGCCATGCAGGGAACCTCAGCCCGCGTTTCCCCCTCCCTCCCACCCAGTCTGAACCCTGCTTAGCCTTGCAAACGGGCTAGCGGTTTCGTGGCTGCAAGCTGCGTGGGCGCCTAAAAGAGGAACCTATTGCACATTGTTATTGTTATTATTATTATTATTACCGCCACTACTTGCACCTCCTCGGCCCATTCCCCCCTCAGGGCGAGGCCGGAGGGAAGAAGGTCGCGCAGCCACCGGCCCCGCACCCCTCTGGGCGCCCAGGGAAGGGGCCTGCGGGGCTGCTGACAGCCGCCAATCCTCCTTCTCCCGCTCTCTTTCTCTGAGGAGAAGCTGCCCCGTTTCCCCGCTTCCCACACACCCCCTCACGGGGGAAGGCGGGAGGGAGGCCGGCCTTCCCCGCCCGGCCCGGCCCTCTCCCCCCCGTTACCTAGACGCTCTTCTTTCTCCGTCTCAGGGTCCGGGGTTCGCTTCCCGGCCGAGGGCGCGGGGGGGGGGGAGGAGCGACTGGGGCAGCGCGTCCGTCTCTCTCTTTCTCCCTCCCTCCCTCACAAGCACGGATTCGGGGCGGAACCGGATGTCTCGTCCGCTCTCTCGCTCTAATAAGGAGGAGCGGGCGGGGGGTGGGGGGGGAGGAAAAAGGAGGAAGGTGGCGCGCGCGCAGCTTCTGGAAGATCGGCCCGGACGTGGGCGGGGTCAGAGGCCGCCGGAGCGGAAGGCGCACGCGCGTGCGCACGCGCACTCGGGCTTTTTTGTTAGGTAGGGCCAATGGTAGCTTTTTCGAAATTTTGACCGGAAGTGGCGGGTTCGTCTCTATGGTTTCCGCCCGCTTCCTCCCCGATTGCGTTTCCCAGGTCAAAGGGTTTACAGCGCCGTCGCAGGACGAGTGACGAAGGGCGCGCCGAGTGACGACATTATAAATTAATTTAAATTTGAATTGACTTAATTAATTTAAATTTAATTCTAAATTATGTACTGGAAACGTGGGAGGTTACGAGGGGTCAAAAATAAATAAATGGATGTGTGGTGCCATATTGGAAGCAAAAAAACCTGTCTTGATGAATTGGAAGAGCCGCAAAAAGATCCCATTGAGCACATGGATTGACAATATTGACAGACTAAATACCTACGAACGAACTACATATCGATGCAAATTAAGAATGGATAAATATGAAGAAATCTGGAAGGAATACTTAAAGTGATAAGGCGGACAGGGGTGGTGTAGCACCCTGCTTGTGGTTAACGCTTAGCTGGAATGAAATATTCAACGCAGCAATAGAGAAATTAAAATAATAATTTATTTGTCAGACAAATAAATGAGAGGCTCAGTGGTATATGGTTACCAAGCTCTGGCCTGGCCTCTTGCCATCCTGGCCAGCACTTATATTCCCTTAATCCAGCCCCCTTTGCTCCTCCTGTGGCTGCCTCTGTCCAATCAGCCTGGTTGAAATTCCTATTGGCTGTTTGGTAGAACCAATCACAAAAGATACACCCACAAAAGATACACCCACTTCCTTGCCCTTATAAGGGAGACAAAGAGCTATATATAAATGACAAATAAGTAATAATATATCTTACATGGAATCTTAATTACCAGCTCACCTCTTGCCCTCCTTGCCCTATTGCCTTCTAAAACAAATGTTTAATCTTACATTTTTATGTTCAACAGATGTCAAGGATCTTGAGTTTCACATCAATATTGAAAGATTTCCTTCATTTGAAAGTTTCTAAACAAATGCCTGACAACCATATATATCAAGAGTGCTTGGATGGCGTCTTCTGTCTAGCAGGGGGGCTAGGCTGGTGGCTGACTTAATTTCAGGATAAATACAACTCTTACAACCATATGAAATAAGAATCTAGCATTCCTTAAATCCTTTGCATAATTACATTTAAGCCAATATATTTAAGCTAATATATTTCATTCACTTATCATAGGTAGCCTTTTAAAAGAATAAAGCCTTTGTAAAGTAAAAAGGAACTCAGTAAAAAACAGCTTTTAAAAAGAAGCCTCTTCAGTTTACACCTCCCCCCTTTCCCCCTCCTTTCCCAGCCAGCTAGATGCTTCTCCCATTAGCTCTTCCCAACAGCTTTAGAAAATTTCCCAAAAATGCTCTCTTTTCTTCTAGCCAAGCCAGTTGCCTTTTTCACTGCTCTTGGCCTTTCAACCTTGGAAAGAAGATCTGGCTCATTTTACTGAGAGGCACATTGGTATTATTTTACTATTTACCCTTGCCTTTAATTGTGTTTTTTCAGCCTTGGGGCAGCATATGTAATTCTCCCTTTTTTATGACTTTGAGAATTGTTTTTCTACTATAAATCAATGGGGCCCCCTTGTCTTAGGAGAAAAACCTCTTGCCAAGGTTCTTTCTGCCTGGCATGAAACATTTGAAAATCCTTTTTTTAAGCTCAATTTTTAATACAAGCCTTGATTGCAATATATAGAAGCTCTGATAAAAAATGCAGGCTTATGACTAGATGCCTCAGTGGGAAGTAGGGGGAGGAGAGGTGGGGAAATATTGTTTAAAAGGTGTAGTTATAGGTATATCAGTACTCAAATCGGAATTGTTAAATTGTGTTATTAGTGTTATTGTGGTTTTTGTTGTATATATATTTTTGGTTGTTGTTTGTATTGAAAAAATGATTATTATTTTTTTTTAATACATTCTCTCTTTCTTTCAAGAAAAGGAAAGCGTTTTCGTTTCTACCACACTTCCGGCCGCTGTCAGAGCCGGTCTTGAACCTGGGTGGACTCTACACACGTGTTAAAAACGTTGTGAAAATGCTTTTTTAAAAAAATCATCGTTTTGAAAAAGGCATTGAATTTGCTTTAGCTCACAGTTGCCATCTAGTGTAACAAATTATATATCACACTGTAAACACACTCAAAATGCTTTGTTTGCAGCTGTATAGCTGAGTCCCTGGGCTCCGCATTGGCTGCGGCGTTTAGAAACATAATCATCAGTATTATTATTTTATTTTATAGCTATATGCCGCTCTTCAGCCCCTGCACACAGTTTAAAATACCATTGTTGTTGTTTAGCCGTGTCCGACTCTTCGTGACCCCATGGAACAGAGCACGCCAGGCACTCCTGTCTTCCACTGCCTCCTGCAGTTTGGTCAAACTCATGCTGGTAGCTTCAAGAACAGTGTCCCACCATCTCGTCCTCTGTCGTCCCCTTCTCCTTGTGCCCTCCATCTTTTCCAACATCAGGGTCTTTTCCAGGGAGTCTTCTGTTCTCCTGAGGTGGCCAAAGTATTGGAGCCTCAGCTTCAGGATCTGTCCTTCCAGTGAGCACTCAGGGCTGATTTCCTTAAGAATGGATGCGTTTGATCTTCTTGCAGTCCATGGGACTCTCAAGAGTCTCCTCCAGCACCATAATTCAAAAGCATCCATTCTTCGGCGATCAGCCTTCTTTATGGTCCAGCTCTCACTTCCATACATCACTACTGGGAAAACCATAGATTTAACTATACAGACCTTTGTTGGCAAGGTGATGTCTCTGCTTTTTAAGATGCTGTCTAGGTTTGTCGTCGTTTTTCTCTCAAGAAGCAGGCATCTTTTAATTTCATGACTGCTGTCACCATCTGCATAAAATACCAGATTGTTTTAATTAGCCAAATGCCTGGAAGAAGAGGAATGTTTGTGCCCGGTGCCTAAAGATCTATTCGTGATCTTATAAATGTGTACACTATTTGACTGCAAAAAAGACTTCAGAGCAGCTTACAAAAGTTAACAGTAAAGCCAAGAAAGAAACAACTTCAAAAGTTAAAATACCAAAACAGGTTGAAATTACTTCAACTTTCTAAGCATATCTTGCATTCCACACACACCAGGAAGGTAACCCAATTTATTTTGCTGAGTGGGTGCTGGAAAAGAGGCCGGGGAAAACTCAAAAGTTAATGTTCTGTGTATGTTGACAGTTTGACGGACATTGCGAAAGGGAAAATAGGGTATCTGAGAAATAAAGCAAGCTTTGAAAAAAATAGCAGGGAACTGAATTCACAATTGTGGGTGGGAATAGGCTATTCACATTTAAATGCATGTATTTCATGACTAAAATACTATTTATGTGTGTTTAGTACACCCCGTTTTTTAAAATTCTTTAAATGAAATATCTGTTCCGGCAAGCTCTATTCTGTTTATGTGGGACCAAGTGAAAGGGGTAATAAACGTATACTATTTCAAGGGTTTCTCTAGCACATGGCATTATTTATTTTTATCGTTTCATTCCATCCTTTACACTGTTAGCAAAACAAAACCAATTAAAAAAACCTTTTAAAACGCTTTTAATGTAATGAAATAATAACTGGAGCCAAGCCATGCCTTCTCCATGAGGAATCACAGCCAGCGCTGGGGAAAAAAAACAAAAAATCCTCGATTTCCCTTCGATGGGCTGGTTTCTACTCCTAACCTCGGGGAGAAGAGAAATGAAAAAAGATAAGTAAGTCTACAGAAGCCGGAAGTTGAGGCGGTGTGTCACTCTACAAGTTTCCTCTCTCTAGGGTGGCTACCTTTGTGCCCGACACCGGAAGTTCAGGCGGGGTGTCTCTCCGGCGCCTCTCTCCGTAGGATGGCTACCTTTGTGCCACGTCTTGGCGCAGGCGCACTGGCGGCGCTGCTGGCTGCTGACGGGAGCTGACGCGGCCCGAGGAGAGAAGCCGCGGCCTAGTGAGCCTGGCGAGGCGGGGAAGGCCGGCCGGGGAAGATGAACTTCTTGCGGGGCGTCATGGGCGGCCAGAGCTCCGGGCCCCAGCCCTCCGGATTCGAGACGGTGAGTTCGCTTAGGTCCCCCCCGGCGGCGGCGACGCGTGTCGCCCTTCCCCGGCGAAGTCCCTTCCTTGGGACGCCCGGTTGCCTGACGGCCGGCTCCCTTTTCCACTCGCCCTTCCTCACCGCTCATCACGTCATTGGATCTGATTCACACGTTACGTGTAACACGCGTGTTTTGGGCTTGCGTGTACACAGCCTGTTTGTCACTATGCTTTTCAATGTGGTTTTTAATAACAGTGATTCTCGGGGGAAGGGCGGTATGCAGGCTTGATATATGGCGATGGTGTTATTATTTTATTTCTGTATTGGGCCGATGAACATCTTGTTGTTGTTTAGTTGTTTAGTCTCAAGAGTCTCCTCCAGCACCAGAATCCAAAAGCATCAATTCTTCTGCGATCAGCCTTCTTTATGGTCCAGCTCTCACTTCCATACATCACTACTGGGAAAACCATAGCTTTAACTATACGGACCTTACATCCGTTCTTTTTCATGTGTTCTTATGCTGTGAGCCAGCCTGCGATCTTCGGGTGGAAGGCAGTATGCAAATTAAATAAATAATGTCACTTTGCCATTTATGAACCGCTGTTTGACCTCATCTGCTTTTTCAGACTTGTTTTCCCACCCACTGTCATGTCCACTTAGTTGACATGAAGTATATTTGTGGTCTGTATACTTAACCAGGCCTATCTATTTAATAAGAGAGAGTTTTGGTAGCTACATCTTTGCTAGCTCTACGCTTCAGTCTGCTAAAATGCTTTCTCTGTCAGTACAGTCATACCTCGGGATAAATGTGCTTCAAGTTAAATATTTTTGGGAGCGCACTACTTTCGGGTTTTGCCACGTGCGCGTGCGCATGCGCATACGCATACGCGGGTTGTGTTTACATCAGGATGCGAACAGAGCGCAACCCACCCAAAAATATTTAACTTGAAGCACATTTATCCCGAGGTATGACTGTACTGACATAACTTGAATACAAAATACCAGACTGACTTCTTGTACATTGCTGTGTAACTTGTTTGTGGGAGTTTGGATTTATGTCACACTATAAATGAGGGTTTAGTAACCTGTGATTCTGCGTATGATGCACACCCAGCACATTTCAGATGTACATCAAATATGATACCAATAACTCCCCAAGAAGTAGTACAATCGAAAAATGGGGGGGGGGTTCCCTATAAAAAGGTCAACAACTTTCAGATTTTCCTAAAAAAAAAAAAGCTGAACAATTAAAAGCTCAACAAGTTTTGGGTGTCCTGGTTTTTACTTTTTGAAATATAGCAACCCTGCTGTTGGATGATTTGTGAAAGATTTCTGTTTCCCAGTTGTTTAACAACAGTGTGGTTTCCATACTTGCAAAGGAGACAAAGTCATTACAGTAGGGCCACAGATTTTTCGTTGCCCAAGAGCTCTCACCCTTAGCATCTTAGCTTGTTCAGTTCTTCACCATGTTTCAGACCAGGTGAGTATTTCTCAACTGCAAGAATTTCCTTTCCATTCAGAGCTATATGAAAGTTATCTCAGTGCAGAGGCTTCAATAAAAGATGATGTTTTGTGGCCTTTGATCGCACTGAAGAGTCAAAGGAGAAACTAACTCCCTGTATTTTCTGAGTGTTCCCAGTATGTATCACTTTGTTTCTCAGATATGCTGCCAGGAAAGTAGCCACTGCTTTGCTGTGCTAAAAACTTTTGAGAGATTATATGCATCTTCATGTTGAGTACTAAACAAAAACCTATTGTCTGCAATTAATAGAGTGTGTGGGTGTAGGTCTTAACTTGTTTCACTGAAAAATCAACTGTTTGAGACGTTGGTGTGTACTGTGTATATGCACATACATACATACACACACAGGAACGCGGGTGGAGCTGTGGTCTAAACCACTGAGCCTCTTGGGCTTGCCAATCGGAAGGTCGGCGGTTCGAATCCCTGCAACGGGGTGAGCTCCCGTTGCTCAGTCCCTGCTCCTGCCCACCTAGCAGTTCGAAAGCACACCAGTGCCAGTAGATAAATAGGTATCGCTCCGGCAGGAAGGTAAACGGCATTTCTGTGCGCTGCTCTGGTTCGCCAGAAGCGGCTTAGTCATGCTGGCCACATGACCCGGAAGCTGTACGCTGGCTCCCTCGGCCAATAAAGCGAGATGAGCGCTGCAACCCCAGAGTCGGTCACGACTGGACCTAACGGTCAGGGGTACCTTTACATACACACACATGGGCATAACTTGGGTAATCAAGCTATATTATTAATAAGCATAACAGGAAAGCACCTGAAGGAGTGAAAATACTTTGTAGAAATATATGCTTCTAATATCTTAAAAATAAAAAACTTGTAGTCTTCCTTGGTTCTTGATCTGCATCATCTTTTCATTTGGCACATGCTGTTGAGTAGTTGATGCTTTAACAAAACAAGTGAGTCTTGGCACGCGCAAGTTCAAAATTCATTGTTTTAAAAAAATATTTGGATGTAAGGTAAAGGTACCCCTGACCGTTAGGACCAGTCGCGGACGACTCTGGGGTTGCGCGCTCATCTCGCTCTATAGGCCGAGGGAGCTGGCGTTTGTCTGCAGACATGCTGGTCACATGACCTGCTTCCAGGTCATGTGGCCAGCATGACGTAAGCCGCTTCTGGCGAACCAGAGCAGCGTACGGAAGCACCGCTTACCTTCCTGCTGGAGCAGTACCTATTTATTATCTAATTGCACTTTTGACGTGCTTTCAAACTGCTAGGTGGGCAGGAGCTGGGACCAAACAATGGGAGCTCACCCCGTCACGGGGATTCGAACCACCAACCTTCTGGTCGGCAAGCCCTAGGCTCTGTGGTTTAGACCACAGTGCTACCCACATCTTGCATGTGGGTTAAGCATTCCTAACTATAATTCTAGGTTTGCTCCTTTTTTCCAGAGTCTACTGGTAGTAATCAGCTATGTTTTACTCAGAAATTAATGGGTCTAACTTGGCCATGGTCATGCATTCAGTGGGTCAGCTCTCAGTCCAACTTAGTTGAATGCCACCCTGTGGTGGTGGGGAAGGGTTGTAGCTGTATTTTTGGTTTTTTTACTGTATTTTTTGTTTCTATGGAAGCCGCCCAGAGTGGCTGGGGAGGCCCAGCCAGATGGGCGGGGTATAAATAATAATAATAATAATAATAATAATAATAATAATTATTATTATTATTAGCACAGTGGTAGGGAAGATGTTATGGATACAGAAAGTTCCAGGAGTCAGATTTTTGCATTTCCAGGAAAGGCTGAGGTTGTTGTTGTTTAGTCGTTTAGTCGTGTCCGACTCTTCGTGACCCCATGGACCAGAGAACGCCAGGCACTCCTGTCTTCCACTGCCTCCCGCAGTTTGGTCAAACTCATGTTAGTAGTTTCAAGAACACTATCCAACCATCTCGTCCTTTGTCGTCCCCTTCTCCTTGTGCCCTCCATCTTTCCCAGCATCAGGGTCTTTTCCAGGGAGTCTTCTGTTCTCATGAGGTGGCCAAAGTATCGGAGCCTCAGCTTCACAATCTGTCCTTCCAGTGAGCACTCAGGGTTGATTTCCTTCAGTATGGAGAGGTTTGATCTTCTTGCAGTCCATGGGACTCTCAAGAGTCTCCTCCAGCACCATAATTCAAAAGCATCAATTCTTCGGCGATCAGCCTTCTTTATGGTCCAGCTCTCACTTCCATACATCACTACTGGGAAAACCATAGCTTTAACTATACGAACCTTTGTTGGCAAGGTGATGTCTCTATTTCTGAGGACTCCTGCCTGAAACTGACCACGGTCCGACCTTGATACTTGCTTTTGCATGAGGCTGATGGAACAGTTTGAGCTTCAACTCGGGTAAAGTTTTAGCGGTGGAACAGATCAAAGATGAAGTGAGGAGAAGATGTTTACAAGCAACAGAGAACTTTTTGAAATATTTCCATTTTATTTCTCTTATAGATTCAGAAATTATGTGATAGAGTAGCATCTTCAACCTTACTTGATGATCGCAGGGATGCTGTACGTGCACTAAAATCTCTTTCAAAGGTATGTATGTTTTGTCCCTTACATGACATTTCAATTGTGTATGACAGCTAATAGTACTTGGTGGCAATTTGAGAGTTCTGTAATTTTCTTTTAGTTGTTACTTCTGTTCTTCAATTTCACAGAAATATCGCCTGGAAGTGGGGGTTCAAGCTATGTCTCATCTTATCCATGTTCTCCAGACAGATCGGTAAGCATCTTACGGAAAATCTAAAAGTATCCAAGCAACTGTTCCGCATTAGTCACTTTTTCTGTCGTGTAGCATGAGCTGCAATTGAATTCAAATTAATGTGAAAATGATGAAATTGCACGGGTTTTTAAATAAGAACACATTTACCAAAAGCCAAAACATCAATTTGTTTTCAGTTAACCTCAGCAAGTCCAAAAAGCTTTTAAAAATATCAGTTTTGTATTTGAAAAGATGAAGAGCAATAATGGCTAATAAGACCGGGGTAGGCAACCTAAGGCCTGGGGGCCGGATGCGGCCCAATCGCCTTCTCAGTTCGGCCCACGGACAGTCCAGGAATCAGCGTGTTTTTACATGAGTAGAATGTGTCCTTTTATTTTAAAAGCATCTCTGGGTTATTTGTGGGGCCTGCCTGTTGTTTTTACATGAGTAGAATGTGTGCTTTTATTTAAAATGCTTAGGAATTCGTTTGTTATTATTTTTTTCAAAATATAGTCTGGCCCACCACATGGTCTGAGGGATGGTGGACTGGCCTATGACTGAAAAAGGTTGCTGACCCCTGAATAAGACAGTCACAGCCCCATAAGAGATACCATATTTGGATCTTTGCAGCCTTACATCAATGCTACAGCCTTTTATTTTACTGCTGCTAATTAGGCCACTTTTACTATTTGTGTGGATGATTTTATTTTTATTTTTTGGAGTGTTAGTGTTGCTTTTCATTTAGTGAGAGATTGTGCTTGTATTCACAGTTCAGATTCCGAAATAATTGGCTATGCTTTGGATACGCTCTACAATATCATTTCGAATGATTTGGAAGAGGAAGAACAAGGTATACACTTGCTTTTTTATATTAGCTTCTTAACAACTAGATGAATAAGCATGCCCCATTTTTGGGTTATCTAGGGCTCAGTAAACTTGTCAGAACACATATGCCCACTTTCTGAATACTTGAAGTAAGCAGGACAATGAATGCTCTTTCCATCCGTATGGTAAAACCAGCAGCTGCTTGGTTGCAGCTGTTGGATTTGTAGCAACACTCTGTGGAGCACTGTAAAGTTACTGATCTTCAGACAGAAGGACACAGATTTAGCTGACCTGATCATTTCAGAAGTCAGTGAAGGACTTTTCTCAAAAGGAAATGAGAGCCCTTCATAGGTTACACAAATAAGAGGAAGACAGAAGGAAACAAGTGACTTGAACCACAGGAGTTTTTTTTGCTTGTAATTGTGGAGTAGAGTTTGCAGATCTCTCCCAAGGTCACATTCCTGAGATCCAAATGATGGCTCGTTATGAATGAGATTATGAGTTTCTCCACTAAAGAAGTGGGAAAACAGGAGTTGCAAATGCTACTGCTTCCTCTCACAGTTTGCTAAGATCTAGGGATTGCATTAAGATCTAGGGATTGCATTAACATGTGACAGGGCCAAATGTGGCCACCCACTCTTCTGTACCTTGTCCCTATCTATCGTTCAGAGCCTTTGGTCATGTTCTTAGTGCTAACGCACTGAGAACTACTGTACTTCCCAAGACCTGTACTAGGTGCCAGGTTAAAAAGGTAAAGGTAAAGGACCCCTGACAGTTAAGTCCAGTCGCAGACGACTCTGGGGTTGTGGCGCTCATCTCGCTTTACAGGCCAAGGGAGCCAGTGTTTGTCCGCAGACAGTTTTTCCAGGTCATGTGGCCAGCATGACTAAGCCACTTCTGGCACAGGGGAGCACCAAAACCAGATCAGCGCAAGGAAATGCCGTTTACCTTCCTGCCAGAGCGGTACCTATTTATCTGCTTGCACTTTTTGGCATGCTTTCAAACTGCTAGGTTGGCAGGAGCTGGGACCAAGCAACGGGAGCTCACCCCATCGCGGGATTCAAACCGCCGACCTTCTGATTGGCAAGCCCCAGAGTCTCAGTGGTTTAGACCACAGCGTCACCCACGTCCCTTACAGATGCCAGGTTACACACCACCAAATATTTTTCATGTCCCTGCTGATTCTCCAGATGTGTACAAGTACAACAGCTTATGGCAAGCATAGGCAAACTCTGCCCCCCAGATGTTTGGGACTACAATTCCCATCATCCCTGACCACTGGTCCTGTTAGCTAGGGATGATGGGAATTGTAGTCCCAATCATCTGGAGGGCCGGAGTTTGCCTATGCCTGGTTTATGGGCTGACTTGGGCAGGAGGAGCAACTCTGGAGGATCACGAGTTCTTGCAGGACTTTTAATCCTTTTCCTGATGAGTTGGAGGTCAGCTAGATTTTGTGAGAAGCTGTACAAAGTTTACAAACTAAAACTAAGAAAATCATGATGAAAATAGCTATACAGAGCTTCTTATATTTTACGTGAATTCAAGATAGAAATGTTTGCAGGTAGTTTTCTAGAATATTTCATTTAATGTTGAATAATGGAATGTGATTGACAGAATTTTCAATTCAGCCTTGCACTGTATAGACATATTTGAATGTGCCAAAATATTTACTTGCATGAGTATATCTTGCTGGTTCTGGTATTGATTCTTCACAAGTAATTTTCTGAATTTTTAGCTAATAGGTTCTGAAATGTAAACCGAGGAAGGAATGTTGAGAATACTTTCTACCGTATTTTTCGCACCATAGGACGCACTTTTTCCCCTCAAAATGAAGGGGAAATGTGTGTGCGTCCTATGGTGCGAATGCAGGCTTTCGCTGAAGCCTGGAGAGCGAGAGGGGTCGGTGCGCACCGACCCCTCTAGCTCTCAAGGCTTCAGGAGAGCCCCACCGCCAGCCCCACAAGCTCGGGGGACAGCGGGGAGGCGGAACGCCGCCATCCCGCTGTCCCCCAACTTGGTTAGAAGGGGGGGGGAATAATTTTTCCCCCTTTATTTCCTCCCAAAAAAACTGGGTGCGCCCTATGGTCCGGTGCGCCCTATGGTGCGAAAAATACGGTATATTATGCGAGCAGATGATAATTTGCTAAATGCTTAAAATTGAATTTGGCTTTAAACCACCAGGATGCCTTACAAAACAATAAGAGAAAGAAGGGACATAGGCAAACCAGAGGATTCAGTTACGTTACAGTTATATACTACCCAGATTGGAATGATAACTTTTACAGGCAATCCAGAGAGGGAAGAAACAAGGGGCAGTTGCCCCCAGTTAGGCCAATTTTGGAGAGGGCTATGCCAGCATATTCACCATCAGGAGGGCTGTCTCCTCACTCTTGATGGCGAATATGCTTTGATGACAGTTGGCATCCCATGGGAGGCGGGGAGAACAGGGACACACCTGTTTCTTTAGAGAGTGTAGAAACATCAAGGTTTAGGGAGGACAAGATTGTGGAGTCTTAACTGGGCCTCCAGAGGATGTTTTTAACTACATTTGTTTAGGGGAGCCTGAGTTAAACTAATCAAGTAACCACTGTAGTGAGCATTGATCTGTAGTTCTTCCTTTTGAAATCAATTTTATGCCATTAACCGATCTTTTGTGCCGTACTAAATTGAAATCTGCTTCATTTTTGAATCTTTCTCTCTTCTTGTCTGCCTTTACAGATGATTCTGAAGGTAAAGCAACCTGAATTTATATTAGCATGGTGTGTCTTTAGCCATAGTTCTAAGCATTAACTGACTCACAGCACCATTAATCGGTTTTTAAAAGGATACTGTGTAGACTTTTGCAAGTGTTTTAGCCTTCTCTTCTTAACACTTTTAAATTTTGCATCTGTTTTGGCCCCTTTCATGTCAAAGGGGAGCCATGTGACTGCTCAAATTGATAATTGATGGAGAGAAATGTGTCTTGTAACGTTAGATACTGAATTAAAATACCTGAAATACTTTTCCATTTGTTACTAAGATTGCTGAGTTCATTATGAAGGGGACAATATGAACACCCAGTGTTCAGAAATAATTGCTGAATTGCAAATATTTTATAGCAATTGAAGTTCAAAAGTGTATTTTTTGCAGTGTCCTTTTTAAACAACGCTGTGTAGATGAGCATGCATTTTAACAGCCCTTTGATTCCAAGGTCCACTTGGAATCATGTTGCAAGGCATCTTCTGTAATAAAAACTTTTATATCAAATGGCTAATCTTAAAATACTTCATTGCAATACTGTACTAATGATGTCGAATACATTGTAACCTGGTTAATAGCATAATATTGATATGCATATGAGGCTTTCTTGCTATTAACATATTATTTTGCCTGTATCTTTTCCTGGATTTTCTCGTCAGTTTATTTTAACATTTTGGAAGATAAGGAATATAATGTTGGAATATGGCATTGGCATATTGGTTGGGTTTTAGCCAGTGCTAGTCCTACTCAGAGTAGACCCACTGAAGTTACTTTACATGACTAGCTTAGGTTGATTTCACTGGGTCTATCCGTGTGTAGAACTTGATTGGCTACAGCCCACTGGATTTGATGTCAACTTTGATGATCAGTGTCCTCAAAGCTGGGGAAAAATTGATGGCATCGAGGAATTTTAACTTTCAGATTGGTGTGTCCAGTGAGACAAATGGACAAAATTGCATGCTTCCATTGGCTGTGGCTGCCAATACTGTCTTCATTCTTCTCCTCCTGTGGCAGCCCCTTCCTGGCTTTTCCCTAACCGTTACTCCTACAAACAGAGTGGTGGAGTGGAGCAGATTGAAGAGAGGCTTGCCCTTCAAAGAAGGGTTATGGCTAGCAGGAAAGAAGATTTGCCTGAGGAATAGAGGTTAAAAGGAGCTAGAGGGGATAAGGAGGAAAATAGGATGACGGCTCCTCCTGAACCTGGTGCGACTTAGAAGAGCAGAAGATGGGACTTCAGGGGAACAGAGTCTGCCTTACAAGTCTCAAAGTGAACTAGGTAGAGATGTAAAAAGGTAAAGGGACCCCTGACCATTATGTGCAGTCGTGACCGACTCTGGGGTTGCGGTGCTCATCTCGCTTTATTGGCTGAAGGAGCCGGCGTACAGTTTCCGGGTCATGTGGCCAGCATGACTAAGCCGCTTCTGGCGAACCAGAGCAGCGCACAGAAATGCCGTTTACCTTCCCGCCATAGTGGTACCTATTTATCTACTTGCACTCTGACATGCTTTCAAACTGCTAGGTTGGCAGGAGAGGTAGAGATGTAGCCCAGCAAAAAATAAGGAAGTAGAGACACAGGGCAAGCCAAAAGGGAGAGGTCCACTTTCTTAACTCCTGGAACGCCTATCTCTGAAGTTGCCATTGGAAGACCAAAGTCCTGCAACTAGACAAGAAGGCAATAGCTAACAAGAGGACTGAAAAAAGCTACTGCTTGAGGGAGAAGTACATACTGCTTGAAGTAAATGTGAGGAGAATCAGAAGTTACAGGGTTAAACAGTTCTGAGTGACGTCTGACGTGTGGCTATGTTCACAGAGGGGAGTGTTTCTCTGTGTGTCTTTCTTCTTTCGTTTCTGCCGAGAAGCAGAGAGGATGCCGGGAATTTACGATGTTATTCTACTCATTAAAGGCTATTGGAGATAAGAGAAAAGCCTGCCTTGCAGTCTGAGTTATTACCCACACAAGCAACAGCTTTCCCCGCTGTGTAAACTCTGCTAAGAGGGCCAAAGAGGCTGGAAGAGGTTTTTACCAGCACGGACAGCAGTGACGCAGCTAAGAGTGCCGGGCGCCATCTTGGCCCCATAGTAAATACGCAGTCTAGAAGTATACAACTTACCTATAACAACCTGCAAGAAGAAATAAAAGCCCTCAACACTTCAGACTCGATTCTCAGGTGTGCTGGCTGGGAGCCAGTGGGCCTGGTCTTCATAATTCCTATGTATAAATTCTGAATGCCTTATTTGGAAAGGTTACACCAGCCTTCTCTGATTCTGTACCATTTGTTGTTGTTGTTTAGTCATTTAGTCGTGTCCGATTCTTCGTGACCCCATGGACTCAAGCACGCCAGGCACTCCTGTCTTCCACTGCCTCCCACAGTTTGGTCAAACTCATGCTGGTAGCTCCGAGAACACTGTCCAACCATCTCGTCCTGTCGTCCCCTTCTCCTTGTGCCCTCCATCTTTCCCAACATCAGGGTCTTTTCCAGGGAGTCTTCTGTTCTCATGAGCTGGCCAAAGTCTTGGAGCCTCAGCTTCAGGATCTGTCCTTCCAGTGAGCACTCAGGGCTGATTTCCTCCAGAATGGAGAGGTTTGATCTTCTTGCAGTCCATGGGACTCTCCAGAGTCTCCTCCAGCACCAGAATTCAAAAGCATCAATTCTTCGGCGATCAGCCTTCTTTATGGTCCAGCTCTCACTTCCATACATCACTACTGGGAAAACCATGGCTTTAACTATACGGACCTTTGTCGGCAAGGTGATGTCTCTGCTTTTTAAGATGCTGTCTAGGTTTGTCATTGCTTTTCTCCCAAGAAGCAGGCGTCTTTTAATTTTTTGACTGCTGTCACCATCTGCAGTGATCATGGAGCCCAAGAATTACACGTGGTCAAAATGGATACGTTCTCCTTCCGTATTGAAGATCATGCTGCTGTTTCTTCTCCATTGAGAATGAAGAATTAGCTGACCCAAATGGGAAGTTGTGACTAGGACAGGCCACAAGTATAGCATTGTCCAAACTGCATAAAATATTTGGGCTTAGTTTAATGATATGTTACAGCTGAACCAAGCCATTCTGTCATTGGTGTACACTCGCTTATGGAGGACTGTCCCCACCAGGCTTTTATGGTACAAAACTCACTATTTTCTTTTCATAGCAAGATACACATGGAATGGGATATGGTTAAAGTCAAAGGAGTCTTGGATTCTTCTTCAAGTAGCAGAGCAAGAGTATATAGCTCAGTGAACCACAGGAGCTAATAAATGGGCAGTTTTTCTTGCACCTGTTTATTACAATACACAAGACAATGTTTCTCCGATGCTTCAAGAATAAAGGAAGTTCTACAAATTGGGAATGTTCTTTACTCATGAACATGTATTCAAAATGTGAATCCTATGGCACATAGGATATCACTTCTGTATGGTAGTTGCTTCTTCACATGGCGTCCCACGTGCGTGTTTTGTGCCTGCACGGTGCAACAGTTGGAATCTGGGCAATGAAACCCTTTGGCAGCAGGCCTGTCCCCAGCCACAGGTCAGATCATGGTTGCTACAGTGGTAGCATTGTCAGAACTTTCTCTTCATTTTGAGCTTTTTTTAAAAAAAACTTCCCCTCTTTTTTATTTAAGCTTTCTCTCTTCAATTTTGCATTTTACTTTACCTTGGTACCATGTGCCTGCTGTGATAATAAGTTCCCCGTTTGGTCAGATCACAGCTGTTATCATTTCTTTCTGGGGTGGTGGATAAAGGTAAAGGGACCCCTGGCCATTAGATCCAGTCATGGCCGACTCTGGGGTTGCGGCGCTCATCTCGCTTTACTGGCCGAGGGAGCCGGCGTACAGCTTCCGGGTCATGTGACCAGCATGAATAAGCCGCTTCTGGTGAACCAGAGCAGCACACAGAAACACCGTTTACCTTCCTGCTGGAGTGGTACCTATTTATCTACTTGTACTCTGACGTGCTTTCGAACGGCTAGGTTGGCAGGAGCAGGGACCAAGCAACAGGAGCTCACCCCGTTGCTGGGATTCGAACCCCCAACCTTCTGATCGGCAAGTCCTAGGCTCTGTGGTTTAACCCACAGTGCCACCTGCGTCCCACTGGGGTGGTGGATACTTGCCACAAATTCATGAGACAGGCATGTTTCGCTAGTGTTGGGCAATGCTATGGGAGCAGGCCCTCTCTCTAGTAGACACTACCTAAGTGAATGTGCCCTGTTTTTGCATCACTGTTTTTACTACTGACAATTGAGGCAGTAATCTTGGCCTGTCTGGCCATTTTACAAGCTCCCAGGCCAGTTGTGGGTGCCATGGCATTGTCCCCTGAGGTTCTGCACCTGTGTCTTTGATATAGAAATGCTTGTTTCATTTTGTGAATTCCAGAAGCCAGCCTTCCTTTTACAGTCGTACCTTGGTTGTCAAACACCTTGGTACTCAGATGTTTTGGCTCCTGAACGCCGCAAACGCCGCAAACCCGGAAGTGAGTTTTCTGGTTTGTGAACGTTTTTCATAAGCTAAACATCCGGTGCAGCTTATAATAATAATAATAATTATTATTATTATTTATTTATACCCCACCCATCTGGCTGGGCTTCCCCAGCCACTCTGGGCGGCTTCCAAAAAAATAGCTTCCAAACCGGGAAGCTCCTGCAGCCAATCGGAAGCTGCGCCTTGGTTTTTAAACCGTTCTGGGAGTCAGATGGACTCCCGGAACGGATTAAGTTCAACAACTAAGGTACAAGTATGTTCATTTTTTCTCTCTGAATTTTTTAAAAAAGGAACTGTTCCAAGATAGGCTAGATTTTCATACTTCACTGCAGGGAACTGTACGTGTGATCTCATATTAAAGGTATCATCCTTTGAGTATGGTTCTGCTTTGAGCATGAATATGCATTTCTATCATATCTGCCGTGTAAAGCATTGCACATCTCGAATAATTGTGTTTGTCATGAACATGCAATTATTAACGCATTGCCTCTGAGGAAGCAAAGTGGAGGTCTCAGATTTTCTTTCTGCATGTCACACCACTGAATACATATGCTATT
This sequence comes from Podarcis gaigeae, assembly GCF_964106915.1. Taxonomy (NCBI): domain Eukaryota; kingdom Metazoa; phylum Chordata; class Lepidosauria; order Squamata; family Lacertidae; genus Podarcis; species Podarcis gaigeae. The sequence continues at coordinate 47,662,295 of NC_139689.1, forward strand.
TATAAAGTTTTTGGGGAATAATGTAGAAAATAAATGACTGGGGTGGTCAAAAAACAAAGCTCTTATCAGGGTGAGATAAACCAGGCATGTCCAAAGTCCGTTTCGGGGGCTTAATGTGGACTGCTGATCAATTTAATCTGGCCCCTGTGGCAGTATATGTCCTGGTGCAAAATCCTAAAAGCTCAACAACTTCAGTCCTAAGAAATTGGGCCCTCTTTGAAAATTGTTTGGGCAACCCTGTAAAGAGTTCAAAGTGAATAAATAATACTAGCTAAATGTGCCAAGTACATTGCTAAACAAAACACTTGACCTCTTAGAGGCCTTTTTCTTGATGTGAGCTTCAGGAAGAACTCCCCCTGCTGCCACCTGATGTGAGATTCTCCCAAATTTGCTGTCAGTGGTGGGTCAGACAGCAGACTCCTACAAGCTATGTTTCTAGCAGATTTGCTAACAGGGGATGAAGGCTTGGAGCAAATATGCTTTGGATTCATAAATAGACGCAACATATGCCACAGTAGTAATATTGCCATGGTTGATGCCTTATTCCTAAATACCCATATGGTTTTTTTTTAAAGTTTTTTTTAATGTTTTCAAAGAGCAGGCCCAGTGAAATTAATGTGAACATCTGGAAGGATAGCTGGGATAGAAATACTTCTATTAAATAATGAACAATTTATTGGTAAATATAGCTCTCTCTTGACTGGTTGTCTTCAGCATTTTTCAGCAAGTCCACGTTAACTTTCACGCCTGAAGTTGTGAAATGTTCTAGTGCACATTAAATATGTTCCGTAACATTGATAATCTGGTGGATCACAATTATTTCTTAAGCTGCATTTTTTATTACATTTACTCAAATAGTACTTGTTGGCATTTACGGAGCTGATTGGAGCTTTGCTGTAATTGAACCTTTGTTAATGTTACAGAAGAAAATTCACAGAAACAAACAGAAGACCTTGGAAGTCAATTTACAGAGGTTTTCATTAAACAGCAAGACAATATCACTCTTCTGCTGACCTATTTGGAGGTGAGAACTGTTACTCTTTAGTCATAGAATAAGCATACAAATTTGTTGGCTGATATTGCCGTGAACAAAGCTGTATTAATCTGGGTAGGGTGGATCTTGTCCACTCCTTTTTACTGCTGTCTTCCCTACTTGACCAGCAAATCCAGTCACAGAGCAGGCTGGGAAAAAGTATCATTTGAAGGGTTGTAGAGGAAGTGATAGGGACGCGGGTGGCGCTGTGGGTAAAACCTCAGCGCGTAGGACTTGCCGATCGTCATGTCGGCGGTTCGAATCCCCGCGGCGGGGTGCGCTCCCGTTGCTTGGTCCCAGCGCCTGCCAACCTAGCAGTTCGAAAGCACCCCCGGGTGCAAGTAGATAAATAGGGACCGCTTACTAGCGGGAAGGTAAACGGTGTTTCCGTGTGCTGCGCTGGCTCACCAGATGCAGCTTGTCACGCTGGCCACGTGACCCGGAAGTGTCTGCGGACAGCGCTGGCCCCCGGCCTCTTAAGTGAGATGGGCACACAACCCTAGAGTCGGACACGACTGGCCCGTATGGGCAGGGGTACCTTTACCTTTAGCGGAAGTGATGTTTGACTAGGACCTGGGATGTCAGGGTTTTTACCTTCATTCAGTTGTGACACTATCTGGGGGATTGGCTCAGTGTCACGTGGGGATAACATGGAAGAGAAGAGCCATGGTAGTTTGAGCACTTGGGAAGAAAGGCAGGATATAAATGTAAAAAACAATCCTTTCATTTAAGTAGCATAGCAACTTGTTCTCAATTTCAGTGCGTGCCTTCAAGCTTTGTTAGATCAGTCCAATGTTTAAAGTAGAGTACCCAGGAATAGTAATTGAATTTTCAAAATTATACATTAATTGCACTAAAGTGGCTAAGCTATGAACCAGAAAGTCCCTGCTGCAAATTTTGCCCCTGTTGTGAGCATACTAGGTAAAGTTAAAGGGACCCCTGACCATTAGGTCCAGTTGTGACCGACTCTGGGGTTGTGTGCTCATCTCGCTCTATAGGCCGAGGGAGCCGGCGTTTGTCTGTAGACAGCTTCCGGGTCATGTGGCCAGCATGACTAAGCTGCTTCTGGAGAACCAGAGCAACACATGGAAACGCCGTTTACCTTCCTGCTGGAGTGGTACCTATTTATCTACTTGCACTTTGACGTGCTTTCGAACTGCTAGGTTGGCAGGAGCAGGGACCAAACAACGGGGGCTCACCCGGGGATTTGAACCCTGACCTTCTGATCGCAAGTCCTAGGCTCTGTGGTTTAACCCACAGCGCCACCCGCATCCCTCAGCATACTAGATGGCTGAAACATGGGAATAATACTGGCCTGCCTTGCAGTAAGGATTATTGATTATGTGTATGAAGTTCTATACAAATGTTGGCGATGTTATGATTATCTTAATTTGGCTGTCATTTAAACCAAAAAGTAAATTTCCTTTGACAGAAGCGGATCATATCATTTTGGTGCTGTTGTTGTTGTTTTTGGTAAAATAATCGCACAAATATTGGCAGAATAACCGTAAGCAATGAAATACAGTGGATTTTAATGCTTAGGCATGTTGACTTGCAGGAATTTGATTTTCACGTCCGGTGGCCTGGAGTGAAACTTCTTACAGTGCTGTTAAAACAGCAGGGCCCCCAAGTGCAGCAGATAATACTAGTCAGCCCCATGGGTAAGTATTTATTTTATTTTAAAACATTTCTATACAGCTTTTCAGATGCAGTGACCTCCCAAAGCAGTTTACGATATAAAAAAAATCAATAAAAATCCATACATTAAAGCAAGGAAAGACCAGCAAAAGAAAAACTTCATAAGAACCAAATAAAGCCCTCCTTCAAAGGCGTACTAAAAACCCTGGACATATGAAAATATTTTTATCATCATACACTTTATTGCACTAGCCAAAGGCCATGGCATCATTCACAAAGGAAACAAAAAGAAAAACAGCAATAACCATAAAAACCATAAAAACATCAGGCACTGCAAATACAATAAACCACAGTCACGTCTGCTAGAAATTATTTGTTGCATACGATAGAATAGCAGGTGGTTCTCAGATAGAATGTTGCAGCTTAAATATCTGAATCACCTTTGCAGTTGACCAGTATTTTATCTAGTTCCTTTCTCCTGATCTTCTTAGCTGCCAACGCATATAGTGCTACATTATAAGTTATGATGTCATCAGTATCACTCAGCAGCCATTTCACCCTTTCCGCCCTGTTCAAGTGTGTTGAGTTCGTTATAAATCAGCCTCTTGGTTCTATATACAGTGGGCATTGCAATAAATAGTGGTACAGGTCCTCTACGCAAGGTTGCCCACACAGACAAAGTCTCTCCTTGTACTGTACTTTGTCGTACTGACCATCCACCACTGCCAAGGGCATCGATTGGAATCGTAATTCTGTAAAAGCGATTCTTAGTACGGCAAGTGGGAGCTTTGACAGATAACTAGCTTGGATGTGCTCCATTTTCATAAGTGGGAACCATGGTGAACCTTTGGTAGAGGCAATCGTGGTTAAATCCCTTTCTGCATCGGACCTGAAGAGACAATCTCTTAAGTGCCTCTTATCCATCATCATGATCACCTGAAGATCTTGTAATTGATATTGGGTCAAGAGGCATTAAGGGACGCGGGTGGCGCCATGGGTTAAACCACAGAGCCTAGGACTTGCCAATCAGAAGGTTGGCAGTTTGAATCCCCGCGGCGGGGTGAGCTCCCGTTGCTCGGTCCCTGCTCCTGCCAACCTAGCAGTTTGAAAGCACGTCAAAGTGCAAGTAGATAAATAGGTACTGCTCTGGCGGGAAGGTGGGACGCAGGTGGCGCTGTGGGTTAAAGCCTCAGCGCCTAGGACTTGCCGATTGAAAGGTCGGCGGTTCGAATCCCTGCGGCGGGGTGCGCTCCCGCTGCTCGGTCCCAGCGCCTGCCAACCTAGCAGTTCGAAAGCACCTCCGGGTGCAAGTAGATAAATAGGGACCGCTTACCAGCAGGAAGGTAAACGGCGTTTCCGTGTGCAGCTCTGGCTCGCCAGATGCGGCTTTGTCACGCTGGCCACGTGACCCGGAAGTGTCTCCGGACAGCGCTGGCCCCTGGCCTCTTAAGTGAGATGGGCGCACAACCCCAGAGTCTGTCAAGACTGGCCCGTACGGGCAGGGGTACCTTTACCTTTACCTTTACCTTTACCTTTACCTGGCGGGAAGGTAAATGGCGTTTCCATGCGCTGCTCTGGTTTGCCAGAAGCGGCTTAGTCCTGCTGGCCACATGACCCGGAAGCTGTACGCCGGCTCCCTCGGCCAGTAAAGCGAGATGAGTGCCGCAACCCCAGAGTCGGTCACGACTGGACCTAATGGTCAGGAGTCCCTTTACCTTTACAAGAGGCATTGGATGCCATCCTTCCAACATTTGGTCCCTTCTCGTTCTGTGTGGGACATAGCGGGGAATCTCTATTCCGAGAGAAATTGAAGTCTTGAAAAGATTTTCGCTGGTGCAGAAAAGATAAAATTATGCAAAAGACAATCCTCTATGGGGAGCACATTCCATTAGCAAGTGCCACAACCAAAAGAAAGTCCTATTCCGCTTCTACACCCATGCCACCAAGGAGTGTGGTGTGGTCCAGCATCAGGGCTTCTGAGGATGCTAATAGTTAAGTCAGATACTCTTCTGGTAGGTGGTCCTTGAAATACTGTGCTCTAAAGCCATTTACGGTTTTAAAGCTAAAACCAGCACCTTCAATTTGGCTTAGAAACTGATCCAAAGCTAGTTCAGCTGTTCAAGACTTACTGACTGTTGTTGTTGTTGTTTAGTCATTTAGCCGTGTCCGACTCTTCGTGTCCCCATGAACCAGAGCACGCCAGGCACTCCTGTCTTCCACTGCCTCCCGCAGTTTGGTCAAACTCATGTTAGTAGTTTCAAGAACACTATCCAACCATCTCGTCCTTTGTCGTCCCCTTCTCCTTGTGCCCTCCATCTTTCCCAGCATCAGGGTCTTTTCCAGGGAGTCTTCTCTTCTCATGAGGTGGCCAAAGTATTGGAGCCTCAGCTTCAGGATCTGTCCTTCCAGTGAGCACTCAGGGCTGATTTCCTTAAGAATGGAGAGGTTTGATCTTCTTGCAGTCCATGGGACTCTCCAGAGTCTCCTCCAGCACCAGAATTCAAAAGCATCAATTCTTTGGCGATCAGCCTTCTTTATGGTCCAGCTCTCACTTCCGTACATCACTACTGGGAAAACCATAGCTTTTACTATACGGACCTTTGTTGGGAAGGTGATGTCTCTACTTTTTAAGATGTTGTCTATGCCAAGCAGGGCACCCAAGATTGACTGACTAGGTATGTTCAACATGCCTGATCCCACTGAGCACTGAATACAGCAGATAAGTTACTGTCTAGTTTCTGAACTAGGCTGCGTTGCAGTAATCCAAACAGGATATTACCAGGCTATAATTACTGTGGCCAGGCTATTTACGTCCAGGCTATATTCATCAATGTAAACAGGTGAAAGGTGCCTCATGCCTTCAAGGCCACTTGACCTCTCAGAGATTAGGCCAATAGCATCCTCCAACACATTTCTGCGTCTGAAATGTAGCCAGAACATCTTCTAGGCTGTAGTGATACAAAGGGGAGCATCCACAGCTTTTAAAGTTCTCTGAATGCTGGCAAGCCATTCCAGAAGTTGCTGTTTTCACAGGTTTATTAAGTGTGACACATCTCACACTGTGAATGCAGAAATTCTTAGGTTCAGTTCTTGGCATTTTTAGTTAAATGGATCTTCATTTGTAGGGCTGGGAAAGGCCTCTTGGCTGAGACTCTTGAGATCCATTGCCCGTTAGAGGAGAAGGTGTTTGGCTTCTAGCAGCAAGTTAAGGCTTTTGAGGAATTATGATAATTGTGTGTGTGTGTGTTTGGAGGAATATTGTTTTGTTAGGGGTATATTGTTTTGCTTAATAATAATAAGAATAATAATAATTTATTATTTATACCCCACCCGCTAAACATAAAACAGTGGTACCTTGGTTCTCAAACTTAATCCGTTCCAGAAGTCCGTTTCAAAACCAAAGCTTTCTAAAACCAAGGTGTGCTTTCCCATACAAAGTAATGCAAAACGTTTTAATCTGTTCCAGACTTTTAAAAACAACCCCTAAAACAACAATTTAACAAGAATTTTACTATCTAACAAGACCACTGATCCATAAAATGAAAGCAGTGAACAATGTACCGCAGTCACACAATCAATCAGTCAGTAGCTGAACTGGGTTCCACACAGCCGCAAAAACAAAAATGCAAAATAAATAGCAAAACCAGACAGACCTCGGGGCAACTCTCAAAACAGAAGTGTGGCACTCAAATCGGAAGCACAACACTCAAAACTGAGCACGTTTGGCTTCCAAAAAAAGTCTGCAAACCGGAACACTTACTTCCGGGTTTGCAGTGTTTGGGTTCCAAGTTGTTTGAGTACCAAGGCGTTTGAGGACCAAGGTACCACTGTAGTTGCTTTTGTTGTATATGGGAGCCACCTGAAGACTTTCTGTATGGCAAATAAGTTGAATAAATAATAGCAACAGCAATAATAATAATAATACTGTATTTTCTGGCGTATAAGACTACTTTTTAACCCAGGAAAATCTTCTCAAATGTCGGGGGTCGTCTTATACTCTGGCTACAGCAGCAGCTCCTGTAGCAACTCCCCACCAAAGGACAAAATGACAGCAAATTAAATCAGAGGACATCAAGCTCTCTAGATGAAGCAGAAATATGCTTGAAAATTGGCCCCAGAAGCCCCCCGGCCACTGGGAAGTGGAGCGGATTTCCGAGCCGGACTGGAGACTGGTTTTTAAAATTTTTATTTGATGTGCATTGGAAGAGGGGTAGTCTTATACGGCGAGTATATCCCAAACTCTGTATTTAAACTGGAAAAGTTGGGGGGGTCGTCTTATACACCCAGAAAATATGGTAGTAGTAGTAGTAGTAGTAGTAGTAATAATAATAATAATAATAATAATAATAATAATAATAATAATAATAATAATTGCATACCTTTTGACATGTGTTAAGGCAGCTTTATATGCCTGGGCATAATAATATTTAGTCATGGTTCTCTCTTTTAGGCGTTTCAAGGCTGATGGACCTGCTAGCAGATTCTAGAGAGGTCATACGGAATGATGTAAGTAGAAAATAACAGAGTGTACCGTTGTATCTAATCATATTTTTATCGCAAGTACAACAGATAAAAAATAGGGATGGCAGCTTACATTAACAATAAGAGCAACGCATCAGTCCTAATTTATATATCGATATAAGCAGTCCATATGTCCAAATAGATACCCAAACTAGATTATTGATTGTAAGATATTTGTTCAAGTTTAGAAAGCGCATTAAGATCTTCAGGGCATTGCATGATGGATAGTGGGTGTTGATCCTTCCAATCTCGACAGTCACACACACAGCAGCACACGCCGGGGCTCGCCTGATTCTGCTGAGTGGGACCTTGCTCACTTGAACATTGGTGTATCATTTAAAGCATGGGTAGGCAAGGTAAAGGGACCCCTGACCATTAGGTCCAGTCGTGGCCGACTCTGGGGTTGCGGCACGCATCTCGCTTTACTGGCTGAGGGAGCCAGCATACAGCTTCCGGGTCATGTGGCCAGCATGACAAAGCTGCTTCTGGCGAACCAGAGCAGCACACGGAAACACTGTTTACCTTCCCGCTGGAGTGGTACCTATTTATCTACTTGCACTTTGACGTGCTTTCGATCTGCTAGGTTGGCAGGAGCAGGGACTGAGCAACGGGAACTCACCCCGTGGCGGGGATTCGAACCGCCAACCTTCTGATCAGCAAGTCCTAGGCTCTGTGGTTTAACCCACAGCACCACCCGCGTCCCCATGGGTAGGCAAGGTAAAGGTACCCCTGCCCTGCTTTCGAACTGCTAGGTGGGCAGGAGCTGGGACCGAACGACGGGAGCTTACCCCGCCGCGGGGATTCGAACCGCCGACCTTACAATCAGCAGGTCCTAGGCACTGAGGTTTTACCCACAGCGCCACCCGCGTCCCTTATGGGTAGGCAAGGTAAAGGTAAAGGTACCCCTGCCCGTATGGGCCAGTCATGTCCGACTCTAGGGTTGTGCGCCCATCTCACTTAAGAGGCCGGGGGCCAGTGCTGTCCGGAGACACTTCCGGGTCACCTGGCCAGCGTGACAAGCTGCTCTGGCGAGCCAGCACCAGCGCAGCACACGGAAATGCCGTTTACCTTCCCACTATAAAGCGGTACCTATTTATCTACTTGCACTTAAGAGTGCTTTCGAACTGCTAGGTGGGCAGGAGCTGGGACCGATGACGGGAGTTCACCCCGCCGCGGGGATTCGAACCGCCGACCATACGATCGGCAAGTCCTAGGCACTGAGGTTTTACCCACAGCGCCACCCGCGTCCCATATGGGTAGGCAAACTAAGGCCCAAATCCAGCCCATTCGCGTTCTAAATCTGGCCCGTGAACGGTCTGGGAATCAGCGTGTTTTTACATGAGTAGACTGTGTGCTTCTATTTAAAATGCATCTCTGGGTTATTTGTGGGGCATAGGAATTCGTTCATTGCCCGCCCCCCCAAAAAAAACATATAGTCCGGCCCCCGCATAAGGTCTGAGGGACCGGCCCCCTGCTGGAAAATTTTGCTGACCTCTGATAAAGAAACCATTCGTTCATTCCCCGCCCCCCCCCAAAAAAAACATATAGTCCGGCCCCCGCATAAGGTCTGAGGGACCGGCCCCCTGCTGGAAAATTTTGCTGACCTCTGATAAAGAAACCATTTTTTCCCAGAGTGAAAGTTTTGCTGGTCACTTCTGTCTGCCTCTTTCTCCCATAGGGTGTCTTGTTACTTCAGCAGTTGACAAAAAGTAACGCAGCCATCCAGAAAATAGTCGCTTTTGAAAATGCCTTTGAGAGGTTGTTGGATATCATAACGGACGAGGGAAACAGTGACGGAGGTATGCCTTGAAAGATGTGCTCTATCACCATAGCTCATGCAGCACTGAATGTCAAACATGAACCTGTTCAGTTTCAGATCTGGGTTAAGGAATCCTGGTTAACCCTTTCCCTACTTTCTTTCTTGCAATGTCTTACTGAATTCTAGGGAACAACGGGGGAGAAAAAAGAGCTTGAAGAGCTTGTGGATCAAAACCTAAACCTTATTACCTCATTTTGTGGTGGGATAATGAAACTTAATTTTAAATAGCCAGTATAACACAGTTCTCATAGCTTGCTTCATAGCCTAAAAGTGTGATGAGGAAGCCATTCGGCAGCATGTCTGAGACTAGTTCTTTCACCCGTTTATTCTACTCCTAAATTTCTGTGTTTAGTCCTTTCTGACTCCCCGATCCGTTGGGCTGCATGAGAGCCATTATTCCAATGGCATTTAATTAGGGTATAGCAGTTTTAATTTTACACTATTTGCTCTTCTTGCTCTTCACCTTGCTAAATATTGCTTTAATTGTTGTTTGAAAGGTCTTGACTGCTTTCAGTATCCTTGTTAGGGTTTGAAAACAGTCCATGAATGTTCTTATAACTGAAATAAATAAATAATCTAGACAGATGGGCTCCGTACATCATAACATAAGAATTGGTTCTAAAATGTATTTACATAGTGAAGGCCTTTTAGTATCTCATAAAATTTTAGTGCCACAAAATACTCACTCTGCATTTGTAAGAAATCATTCTTTTAGTGTGTCAGCCCCCACACTTTGGAGCTCCCTAATTCTTGATAACAGACGCCTTCCCTGTAGTCTTTTCAGTGCCTAGATGCTAGCAATAGTATTATGCGGCACTAAAATTCTGATTGTTGAAACTAATGTGCTTTGACGCTTCTGTCCTTTCAGGCATAGTTGTGGAGGATTGTCTTCTCTTGCTGCAAAATTTGTTGAAGAACAACAATTCCAATCAGAATTTCTTTAAGGAAGGTTCCTATATTCAACGTATGAAGCCGTGGTTTGAAGTTGGCGACGACAATTCTGGGTGGTCAGCTCAGAAAGTAACCAATCTTCATCTGATGCTCCAGGTAAATGCTTCTCAGCATAATGTACCGTATTTTTCGCTCTATAACACGCACCTGACCATAACACGCACATAGTTTTTAGAGGAGGAAAACAAGAAAAAAATATTCTAAACGAAACAGTGGATGTATGATTTTTGTGGTTCAAGCTGTGGCCACAGACATGTGATCTGACGGTGAGTTTGGGGTAGCCCAATGCAAAAATCCTGAGGATCCATGTGGATCCATGCTTTGTAACCACTTTTTTGCACCATTGTGGCCCCATGAAACAGTGGGTGCATGTGTGTATTTTGGTGCAGGCTGTAGCCATGGACATGCTATGTGATCTGATGGTGAATTTGGGGTGACCCAGTGCAAAAATCCTGAGGATCCATGTGGATCTGTGCTTTGTAACCACGTTTTAAGTGGGGAGGGAAGGAAAAGCACTCAAGGGACAAGGAGCACGCGTGGGGTGTGTGGAGAAGGATGCTGCTAATAATGCAGGAAAGGGGTTTAAGGGGCGAAGGAACACGTGTGGGGGGGTGTAGAAGGATGCTACTAATAATGCAGGAGAGGGGTATAAGGGGAGAAGGCTCCTCTCCTCTCCCGCTTTGCTCCTTTAAAACAAGCAGGCTCTGCTTCTCTCCCTCCTCCCTGGCTCGGCTTGCTGAAAAGCTTTGCTGCTACTTAGCAAGCTCAGTGGGGAGGAGAGAGGGGTTGTTTTAAAGCAGCCAACCGGACAGGAGCCACTTACACTCATGTAAGCGGCTCCTCTCCTCTCCCGCTCTGCTTCTCTCCCTCCTCCCCGGCTGGGCTCGCTGACAGGAGCCGCTTACACCCGCTTTGCTGTTTCAGAGCAAGCCACGGACTGCTCACGACGCGCCATCCGTAGGCATTCGCTCCATAACACGCACAGACATTTCCCCTTACTTTCTAGGAGGAAAAAACTGTGTGTTATGGAGCAAAAATTACGGTAATGGTCAGCAAAGTGACTTGAGGTCAGATCTGTTGTGTTCACCTCTGTATCATTATGAAGGTGTGCTTTGACTTTCATGTAATTCTACATAGTTCTGTCTTGTGAAAAAGGAACGTTCCTCGGGTAGATTTTTAGCATGTGTATATGACGCTATATGAAATCCTTTTCAGCTGGTCCGAGTGCTGGTGTCCCCCACGAACCCCCCTGGTGCCACAAGTAGTTGTCAGAGAGCCATGTTTCATTGTGGGTTGCTGCAGCAGCTTTGTACAATCCTGATGGCAACTGGAGTTCCTGCTGATATTCTTACTGAGGTAAGAGAGTAAAAGGAAGGTGGTGCATTTAGTAACAATAAACTCTGTAGCTGAGAACAGATGTTCCAAGATCTGATCAGGCAAGGAGAGGATGACATGGATTTGCATGCTTTTAAGAGCAGGTCAGGGACACGGGTGGCGCTGTGGTCTAAACCACAGAACCTAGGGCTTGCTCCTCAGAAGGTTGTTGGTTTGAATCCCCGTTACGTGGTGAGCTCCCGTTGCTTGGTCCCAGCTCCTGCCAACCTAGCAGTTCAAAAGCACATAAAAGTGCAAGTAGATAAATAGGTACCATTCTGGCGGGAAGGTAAATGGCGTTTCTGTGCGCTGCTCTGGTTCGTCAGAAGCAGCTTAGTCATGCTGGCCACATGACCCGGAAGCTGTATGCAGGCTCCCTCGGCCAGTAAAGCGAGATGAGCACCTGCATGTTTTATAGCATTGCATAATTCTGAAGATCTGAAGCTGGGACCAGTTCATTGTACTGCTCTCGGTTTTGATGGTTCAGTAACCTGCTTTTGCCTTGTTGCCTTCTAGACCATTAACACTGTGTCGGAGGTCATTCGCGGGTGTCAAATGAATCAAGACTACTTTGCTTCAGTAAATGCACCTTCAAACCCACCAAGGTAGGGTAAGGAAAATTTTGATGCCCTTTATTGTAAACATAAACCAGAAATGTGATCAGAAATGGGCAAAAACAGAAGCCTCTGGCATTTCATGAAGCTTAATTTCCAGCGACCTTGTGCAGCTTTTTCCATGACAAGGCTGACCATTGATCCATATAGCTCATTGTTGTTGGGCCCTTTTGTTTTGTACCTCAGGAACGAGAACTAAGAGCGTTTTGTTTCTTGACATAAGTTATATCCACCAGTGGCACCACACCGCCATTTTCTTTTTCAGTTAGAAGTACTTGGGATTAATGGTTGGCGCTAGTTCTGAAAGGTTTTATCAACTTTTGCAGAAGCTTTCCAGGGCCCTTTGACAGGGATCCATCTTAGATCTGCTGCCTGAGAGCCTCAACTGGGGCAGCCAGGTATTGAACCGGGGACTTCTGAAGGTAAATGTGCTCTGCTACTGAGCTGGGGATCCTCCTCCAGTTTCTGTATAGCCCATCCTGGATCACCCCCTCTAGTTTTCACCTAAGAGTGTAGCTCACTCTTGTGGTTTGGAAATGCAAGCAGGGGCACTGGCTGCTTAAGCAAAGCTCCTTGCAGGTAAGTGTGCCAGCTTCATGTTATGAGCATAGCTACTTGGGTGGAAGAAAAGCAATGACAAACCTAGACAGCATCTTAAAAAGTAGAGCCATCACCTTGCCAACAAAGGTCCGTATAGTAAAAGCTATGGTTTTCCCAGTAGTGATGTATGGAAGTGAGAGCTGGACCATAAAGAAGGCTGATTGCTGAAGAATTGATGCTTTTGAATTATGGTGCTGGAGGAGACTCTGGAGAGTCCCATGGACTGCAAGAAGATCAAACCTCTCCATTCTTAAGGAAATCAGCCCTGAGTGCTCACTGGAAGGACAGATCGTGAAGCTGAGGCTCCAATACTTTGGCCAGCTCATGAGAAGAGAAGACTCCCTGGAAAAGACCCTGATGTTGGGAAAGATGGAGGGCACAAGGAGAAGGGGATGACAGAGTACAAGATGGTTGGATAGTGTTCTCGAAGCTACCAGCATGAGTTTAACTAAACTGCGGGAGGCAGTGGAAGACAGAAGTGCCTGGCATTCTCTGGTCCATGGGGTCACAAAGAGTCAGACACGACTAAACAACAACAACAACTTGGGTGGAAAGTCGACTTGGCATGTGTGCTTGGAGTGCGCAGACAGAGAATCCCTATATGCAAGGGGGAAAGAGCTTAAGGAAGCATTTTCTTGCCAGCTAACGAAACACCAGCAGTGAAATAGATTTCTCTTTGATTCCTAAGTGGGTTAACATTGCATTCTGGCTTTGAGTGCTGTTAGCATTTGATCTGAGCTGTTACAGTTGTTACTTGGAAGAACTTTGGAACATAAGAAGGTGCATTATATATACCAAGACTAGACCACTGATCCATCTAAGTCAATATTTTCTACGCTCACTAGCAACAGACAAGGGTCTCTTCCTGCCTCACCTGGAGATAGAACATGAGACCTTTTACATGTAAAACGTGTGATCTACCACCGAGCCACAGCCCTTCGTGAAAATAAAGGAGAATCAAGAAGTCATTTGATGGCTGGTGGGGAATCAATCTTCTCCTGTTTTCTAATGACAAGGCTGGCATCTTATTGAGCTGAAACTTTATAGCTGTACAAACAGGCAACTTTGGGTCTAGGGTTGTTGTTGTTATTGTGTAGTCCTCTTAAGTCAGGGTAGCCACGCTGGTGCCCTCTGGATCACGTTGGGTTCCCCATTCCCATCTGCTCCAGCCAAGGTAGCTAACGGTCAGGAACATGGGAGTTGTAGTCCACTGCCATCTGAAGTGCATTCTGTCACTTACCTGTGCTCAAATTTTTGCAAGACTTCCTTTCAGTCTGTAAGAGAGGACTCCCCTAAGCACCTGTTGCAATCAGCGTAACAGTTTCTTTGCTTTGCATAAGAATCTACTGCTGGTGTTTTTATTCATTTGTTTATTCAAATGTATTTTGTGTCCTCATTTTGTGTTTTTATGTTTTGAACTGCCCTATGATCTTCAGATGCAGGGCAGTATACAAATTTAATAAGTAAAAATAATAATGGATGTGCTTATTGTAGAATCACATGGTTGAGCAGCCTCTGATGGTTAATATGTCTGCTCTTAGCTGATGTTTCAGTTTGTTGGAAGCCACCCAGAGTGGCTGGGGGGGACGGGACCCAGTCAGATGGGTGACATATAGATAAATTATTATTAATAATACTCATTCAAGTCTCCAAGAGTATTATTGTTTGTATACTTGCATACATTTTAAACAAAACCCAAACTAATAGATTTTCTTCTTTTAAACATGACAGGCCTGCAATTGTAGTACTACTTATGTCGATGGTGAATGAAAGACAACCATTTGTGCTGCGTTGTGCAGTCCTGTATTGTTTCCAGTGCTTCTTATACAAGAACGAGAAGGGGCAAGGAGAAATTGTGTCAACACTTCTACCTTCAACCATTGATGGTATAGAATTTTAAATATGTAGCTGTAGTTTTATGAGTGAGGTTTTTCAAATGTTCTTTGGAAGCCGAACATCCGATGCGGCTTCCAGTTGACTGCAGGAAGCTCCTGCAGCCAGTCGGAAGCTGCGCCGCTTGGTTTTCAAACGGTTCCAGGAGTCAACCGGACTCCTGGAATGGATTAAGTTCAACAACCAAGGTACGACTGTATTTGACATGTTTCAGATGTACAGTGGTACCTCGGGTTACATATGCTTCAGGTTACAGACGCTTCAGGTTACAGACTCCGTTAACCCAAAAATAGTGCTTCAGTTAAGAACTTTGCTTCAGGATGAGAACAGAAATTGTGCTCCGGCGGCGCAGCAGCAGCAGGAGGCCCCATTAGCTAAAGTGGTGCTTCAGGTTAAGAACAGTTTCAGGTTAACGGACCTCCAGAACGAATTAAGTACGTAACCAGAGGTACCACTGTATTTTAAATGAACTCCCAGGGATTTAGTTTTTTTATACATAATTTAAATACATTTTTTTTTGTTTTATTGTGTGCCTGCTATTGCAGCTACTGGGAACTCCGTCTCGGCTGGCCAGCTGCTCTGTGGAGGACTCTTCTCTACAGACTCTCTTTCCAACTGGTGCGCGGCTGTGGCGCTGGCTCACGCCTTGCAAGAAAACGCCACTCTGAAAGAGCAGCTGCTAAGAGTGCAGCTGGCAACCAGTATTGGCAACCCTCCAGTGTCCTTACTCCAACAATGCACCAACATTCTGTCTCAGGTACAGCGTTTAAGTTTTGTGTGTCTCACATTAATAGTTCTCTTGCTAAGCTGGGAAATAACGGTACTTTATATCGAGAAGTGCCATTCTTTTCAGTCGAAAGGAGGCTGCTGGTCAATTTATATTTCATGCTAATTGTTTTTGTTGTAACAAGTCAAGGTGCCTAGTGAATTATCTCGGACCCAAGAGGTTGCACACGATCTCTTTCGGTTCCTGTTGAATTGCAGTTAACGTGCTGGGCGTAATAGGATGGGTAAAGTCAGGCTCTCTGGCGTAACAAGCAACATCTGTGGCTTATATAACACAAAGAACGGCAGTTGCTGAGAACTAAATAATGTAGTCAAGTAGATCTGCAAGCCTTCAACAGAACTGACAACCAAAATATGCATAATAGATTGGGGGCTTGGGCAGTATTAGCATTTGAGTTGCTTTCTGACAAGATGCCAAGAATTGTGCGGGTACACCAATTCCTGTATTAACTCTGTACATTGCTAAACAAGCGGAGGCCAAACAGGTTCGCATTCTTCCTGTTGTCCCCCCCCCCCCGCCCCATCTGCCCATTACGAAAGATAAATCTGCTCCACTTCCCAGTGGGGAGGAGTTGCAGTGGACCGCGTGGCCACCCACTCTTCACCAGGGGCAGGGGACTTTGTCCCCCATTCCCCGGGGGATCCTGGCCACGTCAGAGCCCAGCCGGCCAATCCGCTGGCCGGGTGGGGCATGGCCGGGGCAGTCTAAACCGAGGAGCGAGCTGGAGGACTTCCTCTTGGCTCGCTTCCTCCCCCTACCGGTGGTTTACCTTTACCGGACTTCCTTCACAGCGGGCAGGAGTCAGATATAGTCTGGTCCAATCAATGCCTAAGCCAATACTGCTCACATTCTGTAATTCAATAGAGTTGTGGCCAGATTTGCCCAATAACATAAACTTAATAGTTGTGTCCTTGTGTGAGTTATTTCCCAACGAGGGGGTGGCTGCTGGGTCTCAACACGCAACTCTGTTCCTCAATAAGCCTTGAAATGGGCTTTTCAGGCTTTTCTCTTGCTTGGTATGGAGCGCAATAAATCACAGTTGCCTACTTATGTAATGAGCAATATCCTGTTTTGCATTTGGGGGAAACGGCATGCGTAGCTGCTTGCATACAAGTTCAATACGATCCCCGTGAGTCAGATTTGACTTATATAAGCTGCAGAGTCACCAGACCTCCGGGCTCCTTGCGCTGCCTTTCATCTCATGCAAAATAGGGTATTAATCAGGCTCCACCAGAAATGGCCACTGCTAATTTATTTAATTTTAATCTGTATGCCGCCTGTGATATAAATATACATGGGGCAGCTCCCGTCAGTGAAAATAAAAACAAAACATCTAGAAGTTAACCCTGCATTGTGTAAGTGTATATATTAGACCTATAACATTCCCTTATCCTTCTTAATGTATGATTCACAGGGTGATAAGATCGACAGACGGGTATGTATTGGTTCGCCTGGAGCTTGGATCACACTAGGGTGTTTCTGCTATCTTAGCTTTGCCGTGTGTTTTATGAAATAACTGCTTTGAAGTTTTTCCCCTCCCCTACTTAACAGTTTGGTGTTGCTGCCCAGTTTTATTTCCAGTAACCAGCTCTCTTTCTCTACTGGTGCTCTTGGGAACTGTGGTGTGGGAAACTTGGTTGTTACGGTGCATTCTTTCTCCGCAGGCGGAGGCTTTGCAAAGCCATGGGTAAACGGCTTTCTCAGTGTGGATTTAGTGTGACTGTGGCGATCACACTGGGTCCCTGGACGTTTGACGGTCTATTGATCCCTGTGCCACCACTATGATCACTTCCCCGCTGCCACCAACCCGTTTCTCTCTGGTACACACTGAGTGCAGACAGTTGTTAACATTAAAAGAAATACAGTGGTGCCCCGCAAGACGAACGCCTCGCAAGACAGAAAACCCGCTAGACGAAAGGGTTTTCCGTTTTGGAGGCGCTTCGCAAAACGAATTTCCCTATGGGGTTGCTTCGCAAGACGAAAAAATCTTGCGAGTTCCCGCGGGGGTTTTTCCGCTTCCCCCCCCTTTTCCTAAGCCGCTTAACAGCTGGTCGCTAAAAGCCGCTAGACCGCTAATAGCGCTAATCCGCTAAGCTGTCAATGGGCTTGCTTCGCAAGACGAAAAAACCGCTAGACGAATAGAATCGCGGAACGGATTCTTTTCGTCTTGCGAGGCACCACTGTAACCAAGTTTCTTTTATAAGCATGAACAAGTTTATGGTTTCAGATAATTTTTCTTGTCAGTTTCTTATCCTTAGTTTCTATACCGGCCTATACCTTCCTAATAACTCCTAACTAATTATCCCAACTGTCTTATCTGACTACCCCTAACAGTTTTGCTCACTCTCACATCAAAACTAGACCAACCCACAGACATATCCTCCCTCTTCCTTCTCCAGCTCCCAAGTGACTCCCAACAACTCTAACTCCTCCCCTTGGGTTCCCACTGGCCAGTCACTTCACACTCATTTAACCCTTTGCTTAGGACCCACCTAGGAGGGCAAACGCCACAGTGACCTTTGCAAGAAGTTTAATCAGCATTTGAAGTTACTGAGCAGTAGTATACAAAAAAAGGAGGGACGCTGGTGGCGCTGTGGATTAAACCACTGAGCATAGGAATTGCCAATTAGAAGGTCAGTAGTTTGAATCCCCGCAACAGGGTGAGCTCCCGTTGCTCGGTCCCTGCTCCTGCCAACCTAGCAGTTCAAAAGCACGTCAAAGTGCAAGTAGATAAATAGGTACCGCTCCGGCGGGAAGGTAAATCGTTGAAGATGACCGCTGAACGGTGTTTACATTGGTGTGTACTGTGTATATGCACACATATACAGATACATAAATACACACACAGGGACGCGGGTGGCGCTGTGGTCTAAACCACAGAGCCTAGGGCTTGCCAATCGGAAGATCGGCGGTTCGAATCCCTGCGATGGGGAGAGCCCCCGTTGCTCGGTCCCTGTTCCTGCCAACCTAGCAGTTTGAAAGCACGTCAAAGTGCAGGTAGATAAATAGGTACCGCTGCAGCAGGAAGGTAAACGCCGTTTCCGTGCGCTGCTCGGGTTCGCCAGAAGCGGCTTAGTCATGTTAGCCATATGACCCGGAAGCTGTACGCCGGCTCCCTCGGCCAATTAAGCGAGATGAGCGCCGCAACCCCAGAGTCGGCCACTATTATTATTAATAATTATTATTAATTATTTTAATGTTGTATTTTATTTTTGTTTTTAAGTTGTAATCATTCATCTTGTTTATATTATTGCTTGTAAGCTGCTCTGAGCCCGGCCTTGGCTGGGGAGGGTGGGGTATAAATAAAATTATTATTATTATTATTATTATTATTATTATTATTATTATTATTATATTATTATTATTATTATTATTATTATTATTATTAATGGTCAGGCGTCCTTTACCTTTACCTTTTGTACAAAAAATAACAATCTGTTCGAAAGTTATATGCAGCACTCTTTCCCCTGCCTTTCCCTGAGAACTTCATAGTGTAAACAGTTATACCCCACGCTGCACAGTCCTCAAATCCTCGGGTGCCTGAGTTTGGTTGAAAAGTGTGTGCATATCTACGTGGGACTAAGTCCCACTGAATTCAATGGAGCCTATTCCCAGATGGGATTGCAGCCTTGGTTTCTGTGGGCTGAGACCTTAATGTTCTGTTGCGGCACAAAGGAAATAATCTTAGAATCACGGAATTTTAGAGTTGGGAGGGACCCTGAGGGTCATCTAGACCAACCCCCTGCAATGAAGGAATCTCAACACACAGTCCTCCATCCGTAAAGGTTTTTGTCTAAAAACAGAGAGCTTGCTTGTTTTGATAAATCATCTCCGGTATAGAAATAGAACAGACAGATTAGTTTGCCAGCTGACGTTTTGACTGCTGCAGATGTATGCAAAATTAAACCAGAGCCTTGGGTTTTGTTACTTGAAGATGAACTCCTTTGGGGGTATGAGCAGGAACCCTCCAGTTAAATGACCAGCAGTCCCAGATCATTGCTTTCTAAATACAGGCAGCAATAAAATCCGTAGGGCAGTGCTTTTTTTTTTTTTTAAAGCCCTCATTTCAAGAGTGTGTGCTGCTTTCTGTTTATTTCCTGTGTCTTTGAAATAAGTGCTCAGTATTCAACAAGGCCCCTTCTCATGCTGCTGCTCTTAAGTTTTTGCAGGGTTTTGCATTGAGCCTCTTGGTTTGCGCTTTTTTTCTCTTGACCCCTCTGTGCAGGCATAGTATTTCCCAGTATCTTAACCATGGTTAAGGTATCAGAAGGGGCTGGCTTGAGCACACCTTCGTCTTTCCCAATGCCTGCTCAGTTCCGCGTTAGGCCTGTGCCATCCTCTCCCACTAAGGGCCCTTCCTTCCCTTTTCATTATCATGATTATTGCGAGAAGTGAGGTTACAGGGAACCAGGCAGAGGGCCTTCTCAGTAGTGGTGGAATGCCCTCCCTTCAGATGTGAAGGAAATAGGCAGCTATCTTATCTTTAAAAGACATCTGAAGGCAGCCGTGTTTAGGGAAGTTTTTAATATTTAATGCTGTATTGTTTTTAACACTCGATTGTGAGCCGCCCAGAGTGGCTGGGGAAACTCAGCCAGATGGGTGGGATATAAATAATAACTTCTTCTTCTTCTTCTTCTTCTTCTTCTTAGCTAGCCATAGTTAACGTTCAAGTCGGCACAGATGTTAAGTGTCCCCCCCCCCCTTTTTGTTTTAAAAAAAGTGTGAAACTCACCTCCAATCATGGTTTTAAAATCCGGCTTAAAGCTATCGAGATTGTTGTTCGACTAGATGCAGGTGGAAGACTCATCGTAGCAACAGGAAGGAGTAATTTGAAGGGAAACAGAACTCATTAACCTAAGGGGGTCTGCTAGTTGCTTAACCATGGTTAAGAAGCTGAGGGGCTTTACATTTGAACCAAGACTGGAAGGTAGCGTTCATTAACTTGGTCATTAATAGGCTTATGTAAAGTGTTGCAGGGTATCTCTGGTGTGCATGTGTTACCTGAGCCTGAGGGACCTGAAAAAAGACAGGAGACCATGCTCTGATTTAGACTTGACTTTTGTATGCAATGTTCATATTATTCATTAATCTATTTATTTTGCTTTTAAACATTTAAGAGGGTTAACCAGTTTACATGCATGCGGCTTCTGCACGCAATTGAGTACTTGGTCTGACCTAAGAGGAAGGTTTGCGGAGGCAATTTGATCTTTGCCGCGATCCTGAGAGGTACGGAGAATTTTTGACTGGGAGCTGAAACCAACCGCGCACCCAGCTTTTGTCCTCCAGCAGTAAAAAGGGCTGCTGCTCTCTAGCCAAGCCCTCAGCCTGATTATGACAGAGTTGTTGTATATTCTTTTTCTCGCTCCAATTTAAGCCGTCTGCTACCTCTGAGCAACACCGCAGGGTTGCCTTAAACCACTCGGAGCCTGGTCTGCAGTATTCAGTGTGTGAACTAAACCGCATGGATGTCACACGCCACTCTTTCCCAGTAACAGCCCATTCTAACCAGTGTGGGGACGATGAACTGCATTTGCACCAGGAACTGTTTTGCACTGAATAGCAATTGAGTTAGAGTGAATTGGAATTATTTTCCTTTCCTGTATCTTTTATTTGGGGAGATGTGGATTAGCACGCTTGGCATCCAATCACAGCTGTGCCAAGATGCTGGATTTCTTCTTTGATATCTACAGACAGCTCTCACCTCCATCTCTGGGAACGTTCAAAAGCAGCCTCTCAGTGCGAATCAGTAGATGACTGATCCGGACAATAATGTGATTCTCTTCTCTTCTCTTCTCTTTTCGTATATGTGTGTCTCTTTTCTGCATCCTCCTGTACTCCTGTTTATCTCAGGTGAGGAAAGAGGAGGAAAGGGAGCACAGGATGATGGCGAAAGATACACACACACACATGTTTAGCTGATCAGAAGTGTTTTTATGCTTCTTGGGTTGCTGCAGCTGCATTCTCGTTTTCGCCAGCTACTTCCCGCCAGGAAATTCCACTCCCTTCTCTCTTCCCCCACTTCAACAATTGACCCAACATTCTGTGGCTACTGCCCATGTTTGGTCCTCATTTACCATATTTTCCGCTCTATAAGACACACCAGACCACAAGATGCACCTAGTTTTTGGAGGAGGAAAACAAGAAGAAAAAAAAATCTGAATCTCAGAAGCCAGAACAGCAAGAGGTATTGCTGCACAGTGAAAGCAGCAATCCCTCTCGCTGTTCTGGCTTCTGGGATAGCTGCGCAGCCTGCATTTGCTCCATAAGACGCACACACATTTCCCCTTACTTTTTAGGAGGGAAAAAGTGAGTCTTATAGAGCAAAAAATATGGTAGCTGTTTTGAGGGGTTCTCCCCATCCCAGCCCTTAAGGTCTTGTTTTCTAACAACAACAACAACAACAACAACAACAACAACAACAACAACAACAACAACTGTACTTCTGCATACTTCAGTTTTCTTCTCTCCATCTCCCGGGTGTTCTCATACCTCCCTCTTGTGTGTGGACTTTGCCAGTTTTGCTACATAAGGATTCACACTCACTCCTAATAGAGGGAATGGTTGAATTTTAATAATTGTATAAAAAGTGCCCGTCTTGTTCTGGACACCCAACATTTAAGACTGCTGCAGGCTTCAAAGTAGAAACAACGCGTGGAAGAAACAGAAAAGCTGTAAATACAAGTAAAAATTTGTTGTTTGTTTCTTTCTTTCTTTCAGGGAAGCAAAGTGCAGACAAGAGTTGGATTATTAATGCTGCTTTGTACCTGGCTAAGCAACTGCCCCATTGCTGTCACACATTTTCTGCACAATTCTGCCAATGTTCCATTTGTATCCTTTTACACGTTAGCAATTAATGTCTCTGAATTATGACAGGAAATGTTCTTTAGGAGTGCAAGTTTCTGTATGCGAATTCAAAGTAAGGAGACTCCACACGCGGTATTTACCGTATTTTTCGCTCTGTAACATGCACCTGACCATAACACGCACATCATTTTTAGAGGAGGAAAACAAGGGAAAAAACATTCTGAATGAAACAGTGGATGTATCATTTTTGTGCTTCATGCTGTGGCCACAGACGTGATCTGATGGTGAATTTGGGGTGACCCAATGCAAAAATCCTGAGAATCCCTGTGGATCCATGCTTTGTAACCACGTTTTTGCACCATTGCAGCCCCAGGCAACAGTGGGTGTGTGATTTTGGGGGGGCAGGCTGTAGCCATGGACATGCTATGTGCTCTAATGGTGAATTTGGGATGACCCAATGCAAAGATCCTGAGGATCCATGTGGATCCATGCTTTGTAACCACATTTTTGCACCATTGCAGCCCCAGCAACAGTGGGTGCGTGATTGGGGGGGGGGGCAGGCTGTAGCCATGGACATGCTACGTGCTCTAATGGTGAATTTGGGCTGACCCAATGCAAAGATCCTGAGGATCCATGTGGATCCATGCTTTGTAACCACGTTTTTGCACCATTGCAGCCCCAGGCAACAGTGGGTGCGTGATTTTGGGGGGGCAGGCTGTAGCCATGTACTCTGATGGTGAATTTGGGCTGACCCAATGCAAAGATCCTGAGGATCCATGTGGATCCATGCTTTGTAACCACGTTTTTGCACCATTGCAGCCCCAGGCAACAGTGGGTACGTGATTTTTGGGGGGCAGGCTGTAGCCATGGACATGCTATGTGATCTGATGGTGAATTTGGGGTGACCCAATGCAAAGATCCTGAGGATCCATGTGGATCCGTGCTTTGTAACCACGTTTTAAGTGGGGAGGGAAGGAAAAATATAGAAGGGACAAGGAGCACGAGAGGGGTGTGCGGAGAAGCAGCTGGCTAAGAATGCAGGAGAGGGGTTTAAAGGGGGGGGGAAGGAAGGCAAAATTCCACCCACCCACTCAAGCCAGCCCTCTCTCTCTCTCTCATCTGCATGTTTTCCGCTGCCTGCCGAGTCCCCAGACGCAGCAGCAGCAGCAGCACCGGAGCAGGGACGCTCTGCTTTCCTCTCTACTTGCCTGGAGGGGAGGGGTTGCCTGGAGGGGAGGGGATTTCACTGCTCTTTGTTCCGTCTGAGCAAACAGCAACCGAAACAGAACAGGGTGGGCAGTAAGACCCTGAGGCAGAATGCAGGAAAGCAGCAGCCTCCTCTCCTCCGTGACGGCGCAATATGATTTTTGCCATGCACTTGGGACCAACGGCTCCAGGGACCACACATTCGCTCTATAACACGCACAGACATTTCCCCTTACTTTTTAGGAGAAAAAATCTGCGTGTTATAGAGGGGAAAATACGGTACCTCCTTCTTAAATACATTTACATCCCTTCTTTCTTGGGACTCAAGGTAGTATATGCGGTGTTTCAGTAAGTATACCAGTATACCTGAAGGAGCGTCTCCTCCCCCATCGTTCAGCCCGGACGCTGAGGTCCAGCGCCGAGGGCCTTCTGGTGGTTCCCTCTTTGCAAGAAATGAGGCTACAGGGAACCAGACAGAGGGCCTTCTCGGTAGTGGCGCCCGCCCTGTGGAACACCCTCCCATCAGATGTCAAAGCGATAAACAACTACCTGACATTCAGAAGACATCTTAAGGCAGCCCTGTTCACGGAAGTTTTTAATGTGTGATATTTTAGTGTATTTTTGGTTTCTGTGGAAGCCTCCCAGAGTGGCTGGGGAAACCTAGCCAGATGGGTAGGGTACAAATAATAAATTACTATTATATTATTATAAGTGTACATGTTGCCCACATTTCACATATTTGCTGCAGGAAACTGTTATACCTGTAGAAATAATATTTTCTGCATAACCTACAGAGCTGCCCCAACACTTTAGGTCACAGGTGGTTTTTATCCTTCACAGGCTAAAGTTGAAAGGTGGGCGCAGCCACTCACCTTTTGGTCTTTTACAGTCATGTAAGGTGATGACTTTTGG
This sequence comes from Podarcis gaigeae, assembly GCF_964106915.1. Classification (NCBI taxonomy): domain Eukaryota; kingdom Metazoa; phylum Chordata; class Lepidosauria; order Squamata; family Lacertidae; genus Podarcis; species Podarcis gaigeae. The sequence goes on from NC_139689.1 coordinate 47,686,447, forward strand.
GACTTCAAAGCACCGCCTGGGGCTTTTAAAAAGCTGCAAGGTGCTTTGAAGCGCCGCTGATCAGCAAGCTTGAAGTCACCACCTGTCTGATGGAAGTATTGTCATTGAAATTCTACTCAGTATTGATCCAGAGTAGATTCCAATATATAGTTAGCAGAGTAAAAACTTAAACACGTTGCAGGGTTCACAGTAAATAGACCAGAGGCAATTATATTTCATCCAGCAGAGCTTTACTGAAGGCAAATGAGCATAATAGTCACAAATCCAATACACTTAGAATTGGCCCTGGTCCATAAGAAATCCAGTTGCAGCAGACTTAACCTAAACTTATAACAAGACTAAACCTTAACACTAAGCTTACTATGTACAGAACACCACACCAGAAGAGAGATAGAAAAAGAAAGTGTGAAACTCAGGCTCCTTCTGGCCCTATTATTATAGTCAGCATGACCTTGACAGAAAGATAACAGACCCAGTTTAAGCCAGCTGTGCTTATCTTCTCTGAAGGAATAACCCAAATATGCACCTTCTGCTTGCTTCTTTCACACAGAGAATCTTCCAGAACCCTCTTGAATTAAGTAGAATAAGGAAGAACTCTACACATCAGATCAATACTTTCTGTACTAAGAAATGCAAACTGACAAGTGTATGTAAATTTCTTAAGGAGTTTTTGACAGGTATAGGCTTGGATGCGTGGATAAACTCACAGGGATTTTAATTTTGAATGTGCACGTGTAAACTTTAATGGAAGGACAGGTGTTGCAATCCTGCAAAAGATAAGTTTTTATTTAAGAGTTGTAACAGACCTTTCAGATTCTGACATTCTTTAGAATATGGTCATTATCTTTCAAGGGAGCTCAAAAGTCTCATACTTTAATCTCTCCTCTCAGCCATACACATATAAATAGCGCATGCTTTACTTAAATTCTATTGATATTTTAATGTTTGCCACCCTGGGCTCCTTCAGGAGGAAAGGCGTACAAATAAATACACTTGTGCTTGATTAAGCTAGTATTAGTAAAAGCAAAAAAAAAAAGTATTGTACAAGAATTAGAATGCTTCTGTCTATGAAATGTCTACACATCCTTAACTCATATTTTTAGCTGACAGGACAGATAGCGGAAAACCTTGGAGAAGAGGAGCATTTAGTCCAAGGGTTGTGTGCTCTTTTACTAGGAATTTCCATTTATTACAATGACAACTCGCTCGAGAATTATAAGAAGTGAGTACTTGGAAGGGTGAACGGGAAACTTGTGTCATGGCCACAGATACCAAGTATCTACTATGTAAAAAAAAAAGAGAGGGATACACCTTCACTCCTCTGCCTACAAATGTGGTTGGTCTATTCCATGGGTAGGCAAACTAAGGCCCGGGGGGCCGGATCCGGCCCAATCGCCTTCTCAGTCCGGCCTGTGGACGGCCCGGGAATCAACGTGTTTTTACATGAGTAGAATGTGTCCTTTTATTTAAAATGCATCTCTGGGTTATTTGTGGGGCCTGCCTGGTGTTTCTGCATGAGTAGAATGTGTGCTTTTATTTAAAATGCATCTCTGGGTTATTTGTGGGGCATAGGAATTTGTTCATTATCCCCCCCCCCAAAAAAATATATAGTCTGGCCCCCCACAAGGTCTGAGGGACAGTGGACCGGCCTCCTGCTGAAAAAGTTTGCTGACCCCTGGTCTATGCTAATATAATTTTCAGGGCAAAGACTAGGAAATAGATTAACACACACACCCCAATATAGTTAAGCCAGAGAAAATTAGACACAGACTTAAACTTATTTTATTATTACAAACTTTGGTAGGGTCAAATGTTTTCTGCCATAATTAGCAGCTAGCAAGTTGTTCATTAGCATGATGAGTCGTATTTCTCTTACACGACTGAACGTTGAGTCTCAACATTAAAATGAAAACCAATCCTGTTCATTTTCACTATATTCTCCCTTCAGCTCATTATTTCCAAGCTCTTGAAACAGTGCTTTTACGGTTTTGCAAACTCGTCTGTTCTCCATTTCGCCCTCTGCACTCCATTCAAACTGCCAAATCTGAGGGCACATCTGTCTCTACCACTTTGTACTACTCTCTATTGCTTTTGATATAACCGATATAACTATTTGTTAAATAGGAATTTGCTGGGGGTGCACTGGTGGGGTGAAATGAAAATAGGGCATCTTTGTGCAGTTCTCAGTGGTTTTACGTGATCCGTCTCTCACCCCCAGGGAGAAATTGAAACAACTGATTGAAAAGAGGATTGGCAAGGAAAACTTTGTTGAGAAATTGGGATTCATCAGCAAACACGAATTCTATTCCCGAGCAGCTCAGAAACCTCAGCCAAGCTTTTCTAGCCCAGACCATATGATGTTTGATCATGAATTTACTAAACTGGTAAAGGAGCTAGAGGGTGAGACATGTTACTTCGCTTCTGTTGAGTTTTGTGTTTACAGTGCTACCTCGGGTTAAGTACTTAATTAGTTCCGGAGGTCCGTTCTTAACCTGAAACTGTTCTTAACCTGAAGCACCACTTTAGCTAATGGGGCCTCCTGCTGCCGCCACGCCACCGGAACACAATTTCTGTTCTCATCCTGAAGCAAAGTTCTTAACCCGAGGTACTATTTCTGGGTTAGCGGAGTCTGTAACCTGAAGCGTATGTAACCTGAAGCGTATGTAACCCGAGGTACCACTGTACTACTTAAGACAATTAGATTTGAAAGGTTTAGAGCCCTTCCTTTTCAGAATTGGATGTAAAGTTAATTAAGTTATACCTTTCAAGGTTTTTAATTTTCTGCAACCCTAAAGCATGTTATGACGCTGGAGGCAAACATTTTTACACAGGAAGTACAATAGGTTTGTTTTGTTCACGGTGTGCTGTAAGACCAGTTAATCTGCCTTCTTAATATTTGAGAGTTTGCTGAATCATCTGTGTTTACTATGGTGAGAAGGTGATGGTGCAATTGGTCACAGCACAATGAGGCTTACCTGCTGAAATTCTTGGTAACATGTTCTGATCCATTCTGCATCTGAGAATGTGATTTGTCATTCATTTTTCCTGGCAGCTAGTCGATTGGCTCTTACAAAATTAGGCTACATTATCTGCTGTAAAGGTTGTAGTTGATCTATTAAATAGTAAAATTACTATGCTTTGCGAAATAAGATGGACTATGCCTGTGGATTTGCAGTCTATAGATAAATAGATGACACACTAGGGAGGAAGAAAAGGGAAAGTGAACAAGGATCAATTGAGAACAGCAACAATGAACAGAAGTATCTTACAGAGGGGCTTGGATTTAAAAACCAGGAATATGTCAGTTGGAAAGGCATTTCATTGATTGGGAGCTAAGAAAATATGCTAAGAGGGAACCCCAACAAAGGTCATGTTCTCGATTTACTGAAGTGCTTGCTTACACAAGTGATTTTTCCATACTACAACAACGCATTTATTGCATCTTGAATGGCTTTTTCGATGATAGAATCCCTAAAATGGCTAACTCCTGTTAAACTTCTATATCCGAACAGGCATTGGGATTGCTTCAAAACCATGTGGCTTAGAATGTCTAATAAAAGAAATGATTTATTTTTTTTGAAACAGGCATTATAACAAAGGCAGTTTATAAGTCTAGTGAAGAAGATAAACAGGAAGAGGAAGTGAAGAAGTCCTTAGAACAACACGACAACATAGTGACACGCTACAAAAGCATCATTAGAGTTCAGGTAAAAAAATGCAAACATCTTAGCTTCATTTGCACTAGTGGACCCTGTATCTGCTTAAGGTGGTATATATTAGGGCCAAACTACCCATTACTGTAATCGTGCTATTTAAACATATTATTAGAACTTGCAACCCTCTCAACAAAAAGCAGCTTGGGGGTGGCACTAATCCATTGCACTCTGGGTGTGCTGACACCTGAGATTCCCCAAAATTCTGGAAATAGGCAGTTTTGTTTGTATCTGGGAACGTTGCACTGACTGCTTATACCATAAAATATATTGCACAATGCTACTAGTTTAATGCAAAAGGGATGTGGGTGGCGCTGTGGGTTAAACCACAGAGCGTAGGACTTGCCGATCAGAAGGTCGGCAGTTCGAATCCCCGTGACGGGGTGAGCTCCCGTTGCTCGGTCCCTGCTCCTGCCAACCTAGCAGTTCGAAAGCACTCCCAAAAGTGCAAGTAGATAAATAGGTACCACTCCGGCGGGAAGATAAACGGCGTTTCCGTTCGCTGCTCTGGTTCGCCAGAAGCGGCTTAGTCATGCTGGCCACATGACCCGGAAGCTGTACGCCGGCTCCCTCGGCCAATAAAGCGAGATGAGCACCGCAACCCCAGAGTCAGTCACGACTGGACCTAATGGTCAGAGGTCCCTTTACCTTTTTACTAGTTTAATGCACTGGCAAACACAGGCACCCTATGCAAAGGCACAGGCATGTGCAAGCATTATTTTAGACCAGTGGCATTGTGTGGCACTCTGTATAGCATAAGCAGTTAGAGCTAAGTCCCTTTGCAAATGGTCTATAGGTAAATGCCTATGGGTGCTTAATTTTTGTGGTGATTTTTTTTTAAAATAACAGTAGCAATCAACAGAATTAAAAAAATGAATGTAAGATACCATTAAGTAGATTCTTATTTTATTTTCCAGGATCAGGAGCTTGAGGAATTGAAGAAACAAGTAGAATCTATAAAAGCTCAAAACGAGCAGCTTCAGACAACAGTCACCCAGCAAATGTCGCAGATCCAGCAACACAAGGACCAGTACAATCTCCTTAAAGTACAGCTAGGTATGACTGCTAGCTGTGTCCTGTCTAAGTTTTGCTGTCAGATGCAGATTGCTGCGCATTTTCAGACCATGGAATGCCACATTTTACTTTGATGCAAATTGTTTGAGGAGCCCTGGGAAATGCGTGAAACTACTACCAGTTTATATTGGCTTTCTGGGACGTATAAACTGAAACAAGACAAGGGACTGGGAGTGGTGAGAAAAGCTGTGAAAACCTGCTGAGGCAGAAGAGTTAGTAAGGTGTCAACCTGGAATTGTAGGAACAAAAGATGCAGTGAATGGACAGGTATCCTGGTCTTGGAACTTCACTGGAATCCGATCCATTTCTCCCACAGAACTGGCATTAAAACTGTGTGGTTGAGTGTATTTCTTCCTTTTCCACAATCGCTGCATTCAAAAGTGGGTTCGCAAAAGATAACCCGCAGAATGGATGCTTACCATATTTTTCGCTCTATAAGACACCCTTTTCCCCTCCTAAAAAGTAAGGGAGAATGTGTGCGCGTCTTACGGAGCGAATGCAGGTTGCACGGCTAAGCCAGAAGCCTCCGCAGGGCAGCTGGGATCCTTCATTCCCCTGCCCTGCGTAGGCTTCGTGGGCTATCCCAGAAGCCAGAACAGCTAGAGGGAGTTCCCGCCAAAGCTAGCAAGAGCTGCACGCTCTTTAAAGAGTGGTGCCTAGCTTGTGTGCAGCTCTTGCGGGCTTTTCCCCAAGGAGGGAGAAGGGCAGCCCATCACTGACAGGCTGTCCTTCTCCCACCTTGTAGAAAAGCCCGCAAGAGACGCGCTCCCTTTAAAGAGCGGGTGGCTCTTGGCTGGCTTTTGTGGGAGGTGGGGGAAGGGACAGAGGGCAGCTTAACCGTGCGCAGCCTCTTCCGGGCAGGGGGAGCCTTCATCTCGCCGCCCGGGAGAGGCTTTGGCAGCTATCCCAGAAGCCAGAACAGCAAGAGGCGATCCCAGCAGCCAGATCCCTCTTGCTCTTCTGGTTTCTGGGATTCATAATTTTTTTTTCTTGTTTTCCTCCTCCAAAAACTAGGTGCGTCTTATGGTCTTGTGCATCTTATAGTGTGAAAAATACGGTCGCTTAATCTTGTTGGGTCTGGCTCTTGCACAACCATAGTGCTTAGAAAAGGCTCAGCAGGATTTAATCACTATGCTGCTTTTTCACATCTCAAGTGCAGCAAAAAAGGAGGATGGGTGAGTGGCTTTGTTCCTCCCAGGGAGGTAGCATGTCTCTTGAAAGAGTTTTTGTTGGCTGAAGGGATAGCCAGTACCAGTCATAGTTCAGAGTCCAGGTGCTATCCTTCCCTGCTTGTCCCAAGTTAGGAAAAAGTTGGCACCATGCACATAAGTAGCCATCTCTTTGTGTTTGTGTAAACTTTCTCCTGCCCCACCCAATTATCCCTGATCGACTCGCCAGGCAGAAATTAGTAGGGAAGAAGTCTTCTATGATAATAGATATATTTAATAGTCCAAAGACTTCTACACTACTGATCCCTGACTGAGGGAAAAATGGTGTGCATACAAAATGATCTATATGTCCCTCAAAGAAAATGCAGAAATCTTTGTAGAACCTGTGCCTGAAAGCATTGTTGGTGACTGATTCTAATAACTGTGCAGTCCTAGTTTTTGTCACTATATTCCCCGTGTGTGTGTGTGTGTGTCTGTTTTTAAAATGCATATTCAGTGTCTCTTAACAGTTAAGGTGCAACTAATCCTATATTTTACTGAAGGTGTGGGATATAAATTGCATCAACAAACAAATGTATATAAACAGATCCTCGGTGTACATACTGTTGCTTAAGAGCAGAAGTGCTGTGCAGGATCAGACTAAGAGCCATTTAGTCCAGCATTCTTGATAAGTCTGCCAGCAGCCAATTCTCCGCTCTCTGCCCACTCTGACAGTGACAGTGAGACATATGTACCTAGCTCATGGGGACACGGGTGGCGCTGTGGGTTAAACCACAGAACCTAGGCCTTGCCGATCAGAAGATCGGCGGTTCGAATCCCCACAACGGGGTAAGCTCCCGTTGCTCGGTCCTTGCTCCTGCCAACCTAGCAGTTCGAAAGCACGTCAAAGTGCAAGTAGATAAATAGGTACCGCTCCGGCGGGAAGGTAAACGGCGTTTCTGTGCGCTGCTCTGGTTCGCCAGAAGCGGCTTAGTCATCCTGGCCACATGACCCAGAAGCTGTACACCGGCTCCCTCAGCCAATAAAGCAAGATGAGCGCCACAACCCCGGAATTGTTTGTGACTGGACCTAACGGTCAGGGGTCCCTTTACCTTTACCTACCTTGCTCATAGTACCATTTCTAAGGAAGGAAAGGTTTTAAATGAGTTTGGGATGGGAAATATTTGTGGAAATTTCTGTCCCAGTAACTCTACAAATGGATCATTTTCAAATCTGACTAATAGGAAAAGACAGTCAGCATCATAGTTCCCATGGCGATGTGGCTCAGATGAATGGCGTTCAGCCGGAAGAAATCAGCAAATTGCATGGGGAGATAGAAGAATGGAAACACAAGCTTGAACTGTTGGAGGAACAACTGAAGGAACGAGATTCTTTGATTGAAAGCTTGGTGAGTACATGAGTGTCGGCTGTTGATACCTGATATGAAAATTCTAGTCCATCTTTTTCTAGGGTAAAATGCTGATCAAAAAAAGGCTTGTTTTCGTGCTCTCAGATCAGAAGGCAGGCAAGTTCCTGATACCACGGGAAGAAGGCATTGGTCCCCTTGTCACTTTTTATTCCTTAGTTGAACAGAGTGGTGAATGGGAAAGAACGTGACTTGCAGTATGGATATGTTTGTTTGTAAGACTTTTATCCCATCGTAATGCACATAGCCTCAAGGCGGTGGCTTGCGATAACGAAATGAAAAAATAAAAAACAGCTGATAAAACCACATTGAAACACGAGTACAAAGAAATGCATTTAAATGGGCTTTGGATGTTTTTGAAAGCTATTTTGTTAAAGGCAAAAGAGAAGACAGATTTCATCGACTGCATAAAAAATACTAAAGAAGGCACAAAGCATGCATATCTAGGCTGTGGTGTCCATGGTTTGGGTACCTTTGCTATAAAGAGCCTTTTTCCAGTATCTACTTACCTAATCTCCAAAAGTGGTCTTCAGATGGGACTCTGGCAGATCTTAACTGCTGAGACCTACAATTGCCTATTGTTTCAACTGCTATCATAACCTGTTGGTTGTTCACAGCCATTACTGAAGTTTTTTTTAATGATTTTCAGTCCACTATTGTAAGTGGCTTCCATACATATGTACTCACAAGGCGAAAACGGATATGCTGACCTAATAACCTTATGAGTGTCAATATCTGAATTGTAAGGAGGCACATGTAGAAAATGCTTCCAACTTTATAAATATAGTCACTGATTTGTCGCAGCATTTCTCTGAATGGTTGTTAAATAATGGAGGCAGTGTAGTCACAAGCAATATGTAAAATCTGCAGTACTGCATGTTCATTGGCAAACTGTCAAGTAGTGGATCGGGATGGAAAAGGCGTTATTCCTTCCTCTTATTTTGGTTTTAAATACCTATACCAGAGCTGACACAACAACAACACCTGCATGGAAAATTGAGTTCTATGCCATGTATGTCAGTTTGATTATATTGCATATTTTGTATCCGCTGTTCGGGGGCAGAGTGTCAATGGTCTATACTACATCCTGAATGCTTCTGATCACTGAAAATGCTGCAGAGTATCTTCTTGTTTCAAAGACGGCATCAGGCACTGCCACAAACTTGGCAGCCTATAACTGAAGCCAAAAGTTTGCAGCCTATAACTGAAGCCAAATAGCATCTCAGGATGCTATTTATGGAAGTGCTTTGTTAAAAATCCTTATCCTGTTAAAATTAATGTTTCCTTCGTTAATATCTGATATTTGCAGAAGCTTTCCCCTGCAGCAGGAGGAACAACAACAGAGCAGTCTTCACAAACGAACAAACCAAGTGGCCCTGAGGTTGACAGAGAACTATATAAAGTAAGAATTCCTGTTGCTTCCATAAGATATTCTGTCGTGACTGCTGCTGTTTGAGAACATGATTTCTCCCCAGTTGCAATCTGTGAAGGTATCCCTAGTAGGAAACCTGATTGAAAAGTAGCATTATATACCATATTTTTTGCTCTATGGGACGCACTGGACCATAGGAGGGGGTGGGGGAAACAGGGGGAAAAAATTCTCCCACTCTCTGCTCAGTGCCCCTTCAGCGAAGGGGCGCTGGGCAGAGAGGGAAAACTGTGCAGTGCCTCTCCAGCGAAGCGAAGCCTGGAGAGCAAGAGGGATCGGTGCGCACCGACCCCTCTCGCTCTCCAGGCTTCAGGCGGGCATCCGCAAGCCTTCGGGGTGCAGCGGGAACTCCTGCTGCGCTCCAAAGGCTTGCGGATAGCTGCCTGAAGCCCCCAGAGCGAAGCCTTTGAAAGCCTTAGCGCAGCCATCCCCAAGCTAGAACAGCGAGACGGAGGGTGGAGTCACTCCTTCAGGTATACTGGACTGAGGCCATTTAGGGCTTTAAAGGTCAGCACCAACACTTTGAACTGTGCTCGGAAACGTACTGGGAGATAAATGGGTACCGCTCCGGCAGGAAGGTAAATGCCATTTCCATGCACTACTCTGGTTCTCCAGAAGCGGCTTAGTCTTGCTGGCCACATGACCCAGAAGCTGTACGCCGGCTCCCTCGACCAATAAAGCAAGATGACGCCGCAACCCCAGAGTCGGTCACGACTGGGCCTAATGGTCAGGGGTACCTTTACCTTTACCACTGTATTACATTCTTCTTTTTTATAGCGCGTTAAAACGGTCTGTCGACAAATGCCGCTCCCTTGGCCGGAAAGCAAGATCAGCACCCCAACCCCATAGTCGCCTTTGACTGGACTTAACTGTCCAGGGGTCCTTTACCTTTACCTTACACTCATAAAAGGGGCACAGGTGGTGCTGTGGTGTAAACCACTGAGCCTTGGGCTTGCCGATCAGAAGGTCAGCAGTTCAAATCCCCGCGACGGGGTGAGCTCCCGTTGCTCGGTCCCTGCTCCTGCCAACCTAGCAGTTCGAAAGCACATCAAAGTGTAAGTAGATAAATAGGTACCACTCTGGTGGGAAGGTAAACAGTGTTTCAGTGTGTTGCTCTGGTTTGCCAGAAGCGGCTTAGTCATGCTGGCCATATGATCCAGAAGCAGTAAGCCGGCTCCCTCGGCCAATAAAGCGAGATGAGCGCCGCCTCCCCAGAGTCGGTCATGACTGGACCTAATGGTCAGGGGTCCCTTTACCTTTACCTTCCTTGTCTGATCCATCCCTGGCAACCTACCATGGGGGTTGGGCCCGCTAACACCTGGCAGCATCCCTGGCCACAACCACTATTTGGACATCCATTTGCAAAGCCGAATCCAAGAGTCCCCCCCCCCCAACCGGCAAGTTTGCTTTTTTAAGGGGAGCACTACCCCATCCAAAACAGGCTGAATCCTTATTTCAGCACCACGCTCTCCTGACCAGGAGTACCTTTGAAATGAAAAAACATTGTTCTGGAGTAAGTATATGAATGAAGTTCTGCAGGGTTAAAGAAATTGAAAAATGGTGCAAGAGGCATAAAGATAGAGGTAATCTACACTAGACACAACAATACAGAAAGATTAAAAACTATGAGGTCTCAGAACAAAGGCAGGAAGTCAATATGTGTATATTTACGTAACAATATTCTTTGTAGATGTGATTTTTCTTTTTGTTTTCTTTTTTGTTTTGCTTTGTCTTGTTTGTTCTGCTTTGTTTTTAAAAATAAGGAAAAAAATAAAAATAAAATGAGTTGTGTGCATTGGTGATGCCCTCCAAACCTCTGGAAAATTCTCCCCATGTCCTGCTTCGGTTTGCAAACAATGCTGTTATCTTAGCAGCAGAATTGATTTATTTCCCCCCCCCCCTTCACAGGAAGTTGAAACCCTGAGGGCCCAAATCCAGTCACAGTCCACAGACATTATTAAACTTCAGAGTGAAAAGCAAGAACTGCTTCAAAAACTGGTAATAAAAGACTTTCACCCTTATCTTTTTGTCCTTGTATTGTTTCTATGGGATGTAATAAACAGTAATGGTCCTCTTGTCTCCTTCAACTGACCAGCAGAATCCATAAATAGCCATAGTCTTTTCTTATACCACATAAGCTCTAGTGGCCCACATTCACACAGATTGTCTGATTTGTTGCGTTAGCTGTACTTTGCCGTACAGAACACCTTGCAGGTGTTGGACCAAATATATCTCCTGTACCCTGTCAGTCTTGTTGAGTCTTCTTTGTTTTGCAGAGCGTAACCCCGGTTCCTGTATCAGGAGACAATGGCACCATTATGGTAGCAAAGACTGCTGACTTGGAAAGAAGGCTCTCAACGCTCTTGCAAGAGAATAAAGAACTAAAGGTTGTTTCCTAATCAAAAAATACTACGTTTTTAATTTAAGTGTTCAGTTAAGATTTGCCGAAGTGGCGGCTTCATCCTTGCTCAGCTCAACATTGGGGTGGGAAAGGGGCAGATATCACAAATTAGAAATGTTCCCATAGGAAATAATGGAAATCGTGGACTCATTATGCAACCGCTCACCTAACAAATGATTTCCTGGGAGCGTATTGTTTTTTGATAAGCGGGACCTGCATGTTCACATTCAGTGGATTGTATAATCACCCTGAGATACTTGATTTTCAAGAGCCATAGCTCACTGGTAGAACAATTGCATGAGATCTCCAAGTTCAACACCTCGATTAAACAAATCGCTATCCACTGCTGGGAGACCCCTTAGCTGAAGACAGCAGAACCGCCTTAACAAGTTCTGTTGCTTAGAATAATTAGTTTCCATAGAGATGTCAAAATAAACTGGTATAATAGAGATGTCAGAATAAACTGGTAAAGTGTAACTTCACTACTGAAGGATTTTTGGCATTCCTAAAGGTGAGGAAAGAATTCCTTGGTGCTTGTCCTTGTATCAAATCTGTGTCCATTTAGCTCCATATGGATTGAGCATGGAGGGAAGGGAAGTGAGGATTCTGATTACAATGGGTCACTTTTATTTTTAAAAAGCCCCTTGCTTGGGACATCCAGGATAGCTTTCATATTAAAGTACTGCTTTGGTACCAGCTGGGTGGCGCTAGCAATTTTAGCAGTGATGCATGCTAATATTTCCCCCTCCCTCTCCTGCCAGAATGAAATTGCGGGCCACGGCGAGGAAAAGGCTTCGCTGAAGCAGCAGCTGGACTCATCCAACAGTACCGTGGCTATTTTGCAAAACGAGAAAAGCAAATTGCAGAAAGAAGTCGCAGAATCTAAGAAGGAACAGGACGATCTGCTGGTTCTTCTGGCTGATCAGGATCAGAAAATAATTGCATTGAAGGATAAACTCAAGGAGCTTGGAGAACCGGTAAGATGAACGTCCATTAGATTTGAGCATTTCATTTTTCCAATCATGGAAAGCAAACAGCCCAGTTCTAGTCTGGATTGGCAACATTTTTGCTGCTCTGATGATGAGCAGAGCCAGAAGAAGTGTTCTGGATTAACTAATTTGGAATAAAGGCTGTCTTGCTTCAGTTTTCATTGACTGTTCTCTTTAGTACTGCATGCATGTGCTGTAGCAGACAGGCTCCAGCCATCTCAAAGGAGGGTTTCATCCTCCTCTTCTCATCCACGGTTTTGCAAGTATTTATGTCAAAAGCAGTTTTAATGTAAAAGGTAAGGGTAAAGGGACTCCTGACCATTAGGTCCAGTCGTGGCCGACTCTGGGGTTGCGGCGCTCATCTCGCTTTACTGGCTGAGGGAGCTGGCGTACAGCTTCCAGGTCATGTGGCCAGCATGACTAAGCCACTTCTGATGAACCAGAGCAGCACACAGAAACTGCTAGGTTGGCAGGAGCAGCGACCGAGCAACAGGAGCTCACCCCGTCGCAGGGGTTTGAACCACGACCTTCTGATCAGCAAGTCCTAGGCTCTGTGATTTAACCCACAGTGCCACCCGCATCCCAGTTTCAACGTACGTTCTAAGTTTTTAGTAAACGTCTTATTTTTGCATAACATTTTATTTACAGTTAAAACAATTTATTTCTATTTATTTAATTTGCATATCACCCTTCATCCATAGATCTCAGGGCAGTTCACAACATAAAAATAGGCGGTTCACAACATAAAAATACAAGATAAAAACACAAAATACGTAACAAAAAACACACTACTACCCGCCCCGCCCCCAGTAAAATTAATACCATTTTAAAAATAAAATTCCATTTAAAAATCTGTCCAGTTAATTGTTGGACATGGAGAAGACTTTTTGTCCGTTAACTAAATGCCGCAACCTCTTTTTTCTTTTAAAGGTTGAAGATGACGATGAACTGGAATCTGGTGACCAAGGTGAGGAAGATGAAGGGGACGACGAGGAAGACGACGAGGAAGATAATTAAGCTTTATTGTGTCAAATATGGGAATCCTGTACTGCATTATAAGAATAAATGTTGATGGCCTTGTGATGCAAAATACCTGGTTAAAGAAGCGGAAGAATCACTAGAACTAGTCCTGAGTTTCTGGTGTGAAGTTGGGAAATGCTTTGTAGCTGAAACAGAAGTCTGCCGTTTTAAGTTTTACATGCACATCCGAACCGAATTGTTAACACACTAGAAGCTGTTTTAGATGCTTTCCTGAAGCATTGGAAGGTAACAGTTTGGTTAACCAAGCGTGTTGGCATTTGCATATGTTCCGTGTGTTTGTCATTACTTATCTAATTTGGATCTTCGGTGTGATTAAATATGGTATGTATATGGTTTAACATCTGTTGAATGAAATCATTGCTTCCTGTATTCAGCATGGAGAGAACTCATGGACTCTTTCTTGCTCCTTCAAAACAGAAATTATTACTGGAGTGTATGGGACTGGCAAGTTAAGGGGTTTTTACCTTTTGGCTGCTTGTTGGTGGGTTTCAGATTGAGAGGAACGGTAGAGCATTGAGTGCCTTGCGCCTGAAACGGCTGCATTCTGTACCTCAGAGGAAAAAGAGAAACTGAAACAACTTGGGAGGGATTTCCGTAGACAAATAGCAGCGTTTGGTAGCATATTAAAACAGAATTTTATTTTTAGCAAAAACCCATGCAGAAGTTTTAAGATGCTACCAGATTATCACGTTAAAAACAAGCCTTTCGTTCTATTATTAAAATCACATACTGATCGATTATAATTTATTGACTTTTGCGCCCAATAGGTAAGATTTTTAAAAAGAGAAATTAAGTGCAGTTGCTGCATCAACTTGCTCTTTTGGTAATAAAAATAGATGCTATAACTATTTAGTATTCATTTACTTGGTTTACTTCTGACTGCTTTAAATCACGTTTCTTGAATGCTGCTGTATTTGGAATAGTCTTCATTTTTTTTTAAAAAAAAAAGATTGACTTGTTAATGTGCTATCAAACATGGCATCTATCAGGGAAACGTGGCAAATTGGTGAAGATGTTTGCAAAATTTGTAGAGCTGTTTCTGTTCATTCCAATTATTGACTCAGCTTACAGAACAGTTACTTCTTAACTCTAAAGTAAGTAGGATTTGGGCCAATGCTATACAAAAATGTATTTTTAGATACTCTATTTTGTACTTACCAGTTTGTCAAGATACAGGTAACATAAGCTAAGTTGCAGCAAAATAAATTGGAATGCTACCTCGATATTGTAATCCCTCTTTGGAAATATGGGTATTCCATGTGCAAAAGGCTTTCTGCTGTCCAACATGGGTTGTTTTTGGCTTTTTTAACCAATATATCTGCTTGTATGTGCAAGGAACAGGAAGGGTTACACTTCAATATTGCAAACTGTAGGAACTAGTTGCCCACAGAACTCAGTTAACTTCAGGGGCTGACGTTCAGCAGCCCTAATTCACAGTGGCAAGTTATGGTAAAAAGGTAAAGGGACCCCTGACCATTAGGTCCAGTCGTGACCGACTCTGGGGTTGCGGCGCTCATCTCGCTTTATTGGCCGAGGGAGCCGGCGTTCAGCTTCCAGGTCATGTGGCCAGCATGACTAAGCCGCTTCTGGCGAACCAGAGCAGCACATGGAAACGGCGTTTACCTTCCCGCCAGTGCGGTACCTATTTATCTACTTGCACTTTGTTGTGCTTTCGAACTGCTAGGTTGGCAGGAGCAGGGACCAAGCAATGGGAGCTCACCCTGTGGCGGGGATTTGAAGCGCCGACCTTCTGATCGGCAAGTCCTAGGCTCTGTGGTTTAACCCACAGTGCCACCCGCGCTTTCACCAAACTTTGTGTTGTAGCAGCTCTTCAGTTCCGCCAGCAGTTGTCTTTCCCAGCCCTTTTAAACTTTCCCGCAGGCCTCTTTTTAACTGGAATAATTTGTTAAAATGCATTCATAACTAGCAACAGGTTGTGCAGAAGTTTTAAAGCTATCTCATAGGAACAGAATTTGCATGTGTATAATTGCATGCAAGGTTTTTAAAGTTGGCCCCTTCCCAAAGCGGTCTTCTAAATAATAATTTAATTTCAAATTACCACTCAAAGAATCTTCCTTGCCTCTGTGTAATTTGTCTAATTACAAAGGTGTAATCTGCCGTTCTGTGGGAGGGCATGTTTCTTAAGACACCTACCCCATGCAATTCCCTCCCCCCCAAAAAAAAATAGGCAGTTCCATTTAGCACATGAGCCGGCATGACTATGTAGCTGGTCAACCTGGGAAGGTAGCCCATCCATAATAATAATAGTATTATTATTATTATTATTATTATTATTATTATTATTATTATTAATTTATATCCTGCCCTCCCTAGCCAAAGCCGGGCTCAGAGCGGCTAACAACAAAAAAAAATAACACAACATTCTATAATCCATTCATTCTAAAATCAATTCAAAATCCAATTAATGGCAACCATTGGGCTAGAGTTCTATGAGGATTACCAAAGGAGGGAGTCAGGCTGTGCCCTGGCCAAAGGCCTGGTGGAACAGCTCTGTCTTGCAGGCCCTGCGGAAAAATGTCAAGTCCCGCAGCGCCCTAGTCTCTTGTGACGGAGCGTTCCACCAGATCGGGGCCACGGCCGAAAAAGCCCTGGCTCTGGTTGAAGCCAGCCTATCCTCCCTATGGCCCAGGACCTCCAAGATGTTTTCATTTGAAGACCATAAGGTCCTCCGTGGGACATACCAGGAGAGGCGGTCCTGTAGGTACGAGGGTCCTAGGCCGTATAGGGCTTTAAAGGTTAAAACCAGCACCTTAAACCTGATCCTGTACTCCACCGGGAGCCAGTGCAGCTGGTATAGCACCGGATGAATGTGATCCCACGGCCAGGACCCCGTAAGGAGTCTCGCTGCAGCATTCTGCACCCGCTGGAGTTTCTGGGTCAGTCTAAAGGGCAGCCCCACGTAGAGCGAGTTACAATAATCCAGTCTGGAGGTGACCATCGTGTGGATCACAGTGGCTAGGTCAGGGCGAGAGAGGTAAGGCGCCAACTGCTTAGCTTGGCGGAGATGAAAAGATGCTGCCTTTGTTATAGCTAGAAGATACAGATATAGCTATATCTAGAAGGAAAACTCATCCTCAACCTCCCCTGCCTTGTGGGATATCTTCAGGAGAAAAGGCTAAGGAGTAAACCCTACACGAATCCAGAGTGGAGTCCCTAAGATGGTTGGATGGCACCTTGTACGCCTCATTCCGTCAACTCCTGCAGCCAAGCTAGTGCCAAACATATCACTCTGCTTTCCTTTGGACCACATCAGTGAGGCCAAGAGGGTGGTCTTACCATCTGAGCAGCCCAGGACCGCCAGACACGCTTGTGCCTTGGGGAGCTGCCTAACACAGCTATTTTATCATCATCATCATCATCATCATCATCATCAAACCTTTTATTGGCATCACATACAAACATCCCAAACAAACCAATACAGAATTACCACTTCCCCAGTGGCACAAAACATTTGCTAAAAGAAAGGAGGCAGAGCAGTCTATCGTCACATCTCTAGGTCTCCAGGGAGATCAGGCGTCTGCAGTGTATTTCGATGACAAAAAACCAAACAGAGATATTTAGCCACTAACCTGGTGAGCTCCTGATCGTTCCACAGTAATAGAAAATGTATGACCTCCGACTCTGGTTTCCATTTGGGGATACAGAGTTGACTTAGAAATTGCTGCCGGAGATCAGCATATAGTTTACAATTGAGAACCATATGTGTGAGGGTTTCCACCAGGTGGTCTTCACATGGGCAAGTTCGTTTTCCTTCCACCCTGCCTGAGAACCTTCCCCAAAGGAGGTTGGATGGATTTGAATTAAACCTGGCCAGCGAAAATGCCCTTCTTTCTTGAGTAGCAGAAATTCAAGGTAATTGTGGTTAATTTCATGTGCCCAAGAAAGTTGAAAATAAAGAGCGGAGCATGTTTTCTCTGCTGCTACTGTTAGTTCCTGGCGTTCAATATCCCACAACCTAGTTTTTATTATAGCCTTGGCAGATAGTAGGGACATCGATCGCAAAAGTTCCACCGACAGCCCACGTTGCTGTACCTTCTTGTTAAACTGTTGTAGCCCTGGGGAAAGAAAGGGGTCTAACAAAACTTCACTGAAAAGGAAAGCTGCCTGCACTCATTCTACCAGATGGGTAAACCCTGGCAGCCAGACTGGAATACCATAGAGCAATTGAGCTATAATTTTGGCATTGAAGACCTTAAGGGCAGAAGGGATATGCGAATTACCTCGTTATGAAAAAATGCATTATGGCCTGCATAGACATCTTACTGGCATTCACCGAACACAGCTATTTGACTTCACTCCGTTGTCTCTTGAGACAGGCACATGCCAATAACAGTTGGGGCAGAAGTCCTCAAAAGGGTAAAGGTAAAGGTAAAGGTACCCCTGCCCGTACGGGCCAGTCTTGCCAGACTCTGGGGTTGTGCGCCCATCTCACTCAAGAGGCCAGGGGCCAGTGCTGTCCGAAGACACTTCCGGGTCACGTGGCTAGTGTGACATCGCTGCTCTGGCGAGCCAGAGCTGCACACGGAAACGCCGTTTACCTTCCCGCTAGTAAGCGGTCCCTATTTATCTACTTGCACCCGGGGGTGCTTTCGAACTGCTAGGTTGGCAGGCGCTGGGACCGAGCAACGGGAGCTTACCCCGCCGCGGGGATTCGAACCGCCGACCTTTCGATCGGCAAGCCCTAGGCGCTGAGGCTTTTACCCACAGCGCCACCCGCGTCCCCCCTCAAAAGTGACAAGGCCACAAAACAGTGTTTCTGGTTTCTCTGCTGAAAGGCCTGCGCACTTTTAGAGGTCTTTGCCCTATCCAGTGAAACACCAATTACCCAATTTCCCCTGGTCAACAGGTGGATTACTGTATTTTTCGCTCAATAAGACGCACCAGACCATAAGACGCACCTAGTTTTTGGAGGAGGAAAACAAGGAAAAAAATATTCTGAATCTCAGAAGCCAGAACAG
The DNA here is from genome assembly GCF_964106915.1 of Podarcis gaigeae. Classification (NCBI taxonomy): domain Eukaryota; kingdom Metazoa; phylum Chordata; class Lepidosauria; order Squamata; family Lacertidae; genus Podarcis; species Podarcis gaigeae. Next base: position 47,704,647 of record NC_139689.1, read on the forward strand.
CAAGAGGGATCACTGCGCAGTGAAAGCAGCGATCCCTCTTGCTGTTCTGGCTTCTGGGATAGCTGCGCAGCCTGCATTCGCTCCATAAGATGCACACACGTTTCCCCTTACTTTTTAGGAGGGAAAAAGTGAGTCTTATAGAGCAAAAATTACAGTACCTGATTTCCCTTGGTCAACAGGTGGATTAGTTATCATACCAAAATGAACAGAGCACTATTGCTTATTGTGGCAATAGTATAATAATACACTTGAGTGTCTTTCGCTTTTTTTATTTAGGAAAGATTGAAATTGCAAAACATCACCGATTTGTCACCGTGAGAGGACTGACCAACACAGAAATGAGGAATGAGATATCTGTGGCTTTTCAGATGGGCACTGTGCCACTTTTCAGACGGACTCCCAACTCCCTTCGGCTCCTGCCATGGTGTCAGGGATGATGGACATGTAACAACAACTAGACGGCCTAATTAAATGTGTAGTTCCCCATTGGGATGTACTGTACGTAAGAGAGAGAAAGTAGGAATAAATGGAAATTATGAATAGGTGAGAAATCTTGCTGTCCTAATCATACAAAGGACAGGAGACAAGACTCACACATTTCCCCTGCTACTGTCGTCATCACCCTGCACTTCCCTGTGTCAGGAGTCCCATGTTTCTCAATGAAACAACATAGTACTGAAGACAGAATTCCTTTTCCCGAGAACCCCTGCTCCCCGCAAGTTTCTAGTGCTTAAACTGATCTTGCGCTCCAAAGTGTGAGCAATGCCTGCTGAAATTTCAGAAGCCTGATGGGTGGCTGAGTAAGAAGGAATAGTGGTTAACGGCAGAGCTTCATAGCTTGCATAGTTCTATTACTGGGAGAATTGGAATAAACAATGCAAATTTTCTCAAGTTGCATGCATGTCATTTGAACCTGATTAATGGGCTTGCTCTGTTCCCTCCACATTTTCTCTGGAATCGGCTGCAAATCACACCAGAAATGTTCCTGGGTATTAGCTGTCTCTTCAGTCCCAGGAGCCCAGTTATATATGGGCTGTTTGTAGAACCAAGACGCCTGGATTTCTGGTTAAGCATCCCCTCTGGATTCTTTTGTGGTATGAGATGTGGGATGTGTTGTAGCTAGGATGTCTAGAGGAGACTCACTCGTCGTAATCGCTGGGTAGTCACTTCCTCGGGTCTCTGAATCGGGTCCCAAGGGCTTGGTGTGAGGGAATGCAGCAGGGATGCTACTAGGCCGAGGCAAGTAGCTAGGAGAGTGGATCTTCAGAAAAGTAAATGGCAATGTGGCTCCAAGGAGGTCTACTCTTACACCTGGCTTGATCGTGCTGGATGCTGGAACGTTTGGAGCCTTCATTGCCAACATATCTGTTGGCCTTTTAGGGATTTTTGCCATTGTGTGGAGCCGTTGGCTGGGCTGTGAAGAAAATGCCGGAACTGTGAACATGCTGGACTGAACCTTTTATGGTGAGAGTTGTCAACCAATAGAAGCCAACTTACTCAAACCAACTGGCTCATCAAATCAAGAGTTTGCATATTAGCAGTTGGCTACAGCATGGTGCTGGTAACATCCAAGGTTGCAGGTTCAAACCTCATTGGGGAAAGTTACATATTCCTGCATTGCAGGGGTTGGACTAAATAATAATAATAATAATAATAATAATAATAATAATAATAATAATAATAATTTTTCTTTATACCCCGCCCTCCCCAGCCAAGGCCGGGCTCAGGGCGGCTAACAAGCAATAATAAAAACAAGTTGAATGAATACAACTTAAAAACAAAATTTAAATACAACATTAAAATATTGAAACATTAAAACATTAAAATGTAGCCTCATCGCAGGAGGAGAAAGGAAAAAGGAAAAAGAGGGGGAGGGAATCAAACTGGTTCCAAGCCAAAGGCCAGGCGGAACAACTCTGTCTTACAGGCCCTGCAGAAAGAAATCAGATCCCGCAGGGCCCTGGTCTCATGAGGCAGAGCGTTCCACCAGACTGGAGCCAGTGATGAAAAGGCCCTGGCTCTGGTTGAAGCCAATCTAACTTCCTTAGGGCCTGGGACCACTAGGGTGTTGCTATTTATTGGACCTTGAAGCTCTCCGTGGGGCATACCGGGAGAGGTGATGATCCTCAGGGTCCCCCCAAACTCTACAGTTCTATGATTCCATGATGCAACCTTAATATAGATGCCTGTTGAAAGCAAACGAGCTGAGGAAGTGGAGCTATGAAACTGAAAAGTCTCCAGCACAAGTGTTGCCTCTGCCATGAACTCACTTAGATGGACTTAGGCAAGCTACTCATCTCTCAGCCTTAGCCTCCATTAGCAACAAGGGTGGTAATGTTGATCTGCCTTACAAATAGAATTTCCAATTATTGTAATACAGTGGTACCTCGGGTTACACACGCTTCAGGTTACATATGGTTCAGGTTACAGATTCCGCCAGTGGCGTAGCGTGGGTTGTCAGCACCCGGGGCAAGGCAAGTAATTTGCACCCCCTAACCCGTGGATTTGCACCCCCTAACCCCCAGATGTTGCGCCCGGTGCGGCCGGCCCCCCCTGCACCCCCCACGCTACGCCACTGGATTCCGCTAACCCAGAAATAGTGCTTCAGGTTAAGAACTTTGCTTCAGGATGAGAACAGAAATCGTGCTCCGGTGGCGCGGAGGCCCCATTAGCTAAAGTGGTGCTTCAGATTAAGAACAGTTTCAGGTTAAGTACGGACCTCTGGAACGAATTAAGTACTTAACCCGAGGTACCACTGTATATGACTTAAAATTGTCGCTCATTGAAGGAGGGAAAGGCCATCTTTAATATATATCTTTATTATATTAAAGATGGCAGTAAACACACCAGAAGTAAAATGGCCTCTTAAGTAAGACATTTAACAACCTCCCAGATTATTAAGTTTCCTTTAATCCTGCAGCCCTTTCTCTGCCCTTCTCATACACTGGGATTTGGGGCTGTTGGGACGAAAATGCTCTCTGCCTGTTCTGCTGAGGTATTCTGGAATACAGATAGAATCTACCTATCCCAGCTTGCATACCCCAAGTATATAACACACTTCTCAGGTGTACGGATCCAGGCCACTCTTGCAGCTAGGAGCAGAGGATAATGATCTGCTCCAAAGCATTGCTGCGGTTTGAAAGAATTCGCCGCTGAGTATAGCCACCTCAAGAGTTTTTCAGCACATTTTTAGTGCTCTGTATTCAACCTAATTTCCCACAAGGTGGCACTGTGTTTCTGAGAATACGCTACAATTTTAAGAGCTGGGAAAATGCAGTACAGTGGTACCTCAGGTTACATATGCTTCAGGTTACATATGCTTCAGGTTACACACTCCACTAACCCAGAAAGAGTGCTTCAGGTTAAGAACTTTGCTTCAGGATAAGAACAGAAATCGGGCTCTGACGGCATGGCGGTAGCAGCAGGAAGCCCCATTAGCTAAAGTGGTGCTTCAGGTTAAGAACAGTTTCAGGTTAAGAACAGACCTCCGGAACGAATTAAATACTTAACCTGAGGTACCACTGTACAGCCATACCTCGTATTACATTTGCTTCACGTTGCGGCTTATCAGGTTATGAACACGGCAAATCCGGAGGTGTTTACTTCCAGGTTCGCCGCATGCGCAGTAGCAACGCTCTACTTACGGACGTTTTGGGGTGCAAACGGCACCCCAAAACAGATCGCGTTCGTAAGTAGCAGTACCACTGTACTTTTTGCTTCAGCGCTGCCTTCAATACTGTTCTAAATCGCACTGTGTGGCTTGCGGTTAGGCAAATGTCGTCAGCAATTGCTGGATGCAGCGCAACACAGAGCAGCTGTAGGCATTACAGATGCAGGAAAAGAGCCCACACGGCTTGCGCTTTTCACCAAGCTTATCTGCCTTGTCTGAAATACGTTTTAAGTACAGTGGTACCTCTGGATGTGAACGGGATCAGTTCCGGAGCCCCGTTCTCATCCTGAAGTGAATGCAACCTGCGTCTGCGAGTGCGCGGGTCACAATTCGCTTCCGCGCATGCGTGTGACATCATTTTGAGCTTCTGCGCATGTGTGAGTGTCAAAACCCGGAAGTAACACGCTCTGTTACTTCCGGGTCGCCGCGGAGCGCAACTCGAAAATATTCATCTTGAAGCATATTTAACCCGAGGTATGACTGTAACTTGTACCTATGGGACTGCCTCTCTTGGTATGCCCCATGGAGGACCTTACGGTCCACAAATAATAACATATTGGAGGTCCCAAGCCTCAAGGAGATTAGAGTGGCCTCGACCAGGGCCAGGGCCTTTTTGGCTCTGGCCCCGGCCTGGTAGAACGCTCTGCCACACGAGACCTGGGCCCTGCAGGATTTGACATCTTTCCGCAGGGCCTGCAAGATGGAGCTGTTCCTCCAGGCCTTTGGTTGGGGTTTGGTCTGGCTCCCCCTTCCCTTTCAGAAAAATGGCCTCCCAATTTCTCTCACAGCCCATATAAATTCAGCACAAACAGTTGGGCCTGGTGAGCACTGCAGGTCCCCAACACTAACCTGTGGGTTGCCATCTGATTGGATTTTATTCTGATCCTGATCTGATTTTAGGATGTTTTTTAATTGCCCAGGTTTATGCTCATGTGTTAACACCTTTGATGTTAGCCGCTCTGAGCCCGGTTTTGGCCGGGGATGGTGGGGTATAAATATATTATTATTATTATTATTATTATTATTATTATTATTATTATTATTATTATTATTATTATTTCCTTCTCAGCAGGGCTTGCTCCCAAGGCTTGCATGCTCCCCACTGGGAAGATGTTAAGAATCTTACTTCAGATCTGCTCAGATACGCCTAGCTGTGTGTAACATTTGAATTTGGAACACATGACCCCCCCCAAAAAAAAAATTCCTGGGAAATTTAGTTTCCCCCTCACAGAACCCTTGACAAACTACAGTTCCCAGATTCTTGGTGGGAGTCAATAGCTTTAAATGAATGGTATGTATCCAGCCGTGGACACAGGTGGCACTGTGGGTTAAAGCCTCAGCGCCTAGGACTTGCCGATCGAAAGGTCGGCGGTTCGAATCCCTGCGGCGGGATGCGCTCCCGCTGCTCGGTCCCAGCGCCTGCCAACCTAGCAGTTCGAAAGCACCTCCGGGTGCAAGTAGATAAATAGGGACCGCTTACCAGCGGGAAGGTAAACGGCGTTTCCGTGTGCGGCTCTGGCTCGCCAGAGCAGCGATGTCACGCTGGCCACGTGACCCGGAAGTGTCTCCGGACAGCGCTGGCCCCTGGCCTCTTGAGTGAGATGGGCGCACAACCCCAGAGTCTGTCAAGACTGGCCCGTACGGGCAGGGGTACCTTTACCTTTACCTTTACCTATGTATCCAGCCATTGTGTGCTCAAATTGCCTTTATCCCTTCACAGGGCAGCAATGGCTACTTTTTTGTTTTTCAGGTTGAAAACCTTCCCAGGTTTGCCTTGTTTCCAGGTAGCCCCAACACCTGCCCTCAGTGCTCCATTATTATGTACGCCATCACAATTTTATATTTCCTGTGCATCGCATTATAAAACACAACACAGTTTTGAGCCCCGTTGATTGTTTTGTCCTATTGGTAATTTTCAGTGCAGGTGAAATAATAAATCAGGAGCCTTGTATTAAAATAAAAAGTCACCTGTTTAGGAATCTTACAGGCATAGTTACGAGAAGTGACTTAAAAACAGGAAGCTGGACCCAAATCTCAAATTGCTTGGTTTTTTCCCAACCAGACGCGAGGGCAGCTGAGCAAATATTAAAACAGTGAGGAAGGGATGGATGTTGCTGTGAAATACACAGAGAGTATTCAGCAAAGTTTGGAAACTTAAATCACTGAAATCAGCAGAGCTTGCTTAGTGATGTTCATTCGCTTCAGTGGGTCTACTTTGAGTAAAACTTAGTTGAACGCTGCCCCCGCAGGGGGCTGTTCTGGGGGCAGGGACATTATTTTCTCACTTCCTTTTTTCTTTTTTTCCCCTTATTATTAAAGATTTTCGTGATTTACAAATTTTCTCAGTTTCTGACACACACACCCCTCTCTAATTTCGTCTTCCTCCTCAACCAGGAGGTTAGCAAGGTAGGGACAGATCCTGCTCAACGCATGACCCCTTTTTAAAGTAGGCCAAACAGCAACGTGCCGCATTAAGCTCTCGGGTTGCCCATCCTTGGGCGAGACAAAAACAAGTTTACGGGTAAATTACCAGTCTCGGGAACGTGCAGCGACTTGCCTGGTAGCCTAGGCCACCGCTGCTGTCACTGCTGTCTGCAAAAGGGAGGAGAGATGCACTCTGTAGGGGAGAGACAGAGGAACAGAAAAGTCAGGATTCATGCCCCCTTCTCCAGATGGATCTGGCATGACGTCTAAAATCTGCAAAACAAGGTACTAGCCCTCATTTTCCCTCCCGTGAGTTTTCGGTGCTCTCCGATTGCTGCCCCAAGCAAGTGAGCAGTATATACCGTATTTTCTGCTCTATAAGACTCACTTCCCCCCCCTAAAAAGTAAGGGGAAATGTGTGTGCGTCTTATGGAGCGAATGCAGGCTGCGCAGCTATCACGGAAGCCAGAACAGCAAGAGGGATTGCTGCTTTCGCTGCGCAGTGATCCCTCTTGCTGTTCTGGCTTCTGAGATTCAGAATATATTTTTTCTTGTTTTCCTCCTCCAAAAACTAGGTGCGTCTTGTGGTCTGGTGTGTCTTATAGAGCGAAAAATACAGTGTATTTAATGAACATTGGCTTCAAATATAAGATAGCAGCAGACTTTTAATTTTTAGGAAAGGGCTGAGCAGCTTTTCTGGGGGGAGTTTGGAGATTAGCAAACACTTACGCAAAGCTGTTGAGGCAGCATCACCTATGGGAAAGCAGAAGAAAGGGAAACAAAATACTGGTCAACCTTATTTCCCTTTTCTGTCCTGCTAATACTGCCTCCGTTTTCGGTGTCTGCACCCCAAGGAGGTATTTGCACCTTCCACTTCCTAAACAGACCGAAATCCTGCTTTATTTCCCCACCGCCGCTTGTATTTTTGTGTGTGATTTATTATTTTATGTATTTATCCATCGTTTCCACATGCACCTCTCTCAGGGAGAGGGAGGTATAAGCCAAAACAGTTAAAACCCAAACAGAAAACAGTAACTGGGGGGGAAAGATAGGCAGGTTTATCAGTAAAACTGTTCTGTAGGTATGATCTGAGCCGTATCTCGGAATACATTGCAAAATTCCAATTTGCTTTCATAATAATAATAATAATTTATTATTTATACCCCGCCCATCTGGCTGGGCCTCCCCAGCCACTCTGGGCGGCTTCCATAGAAACCAAAAATACAGTAAAATATCACACGTTAAAAACTTCCCTGAACAGGGCTGCCTTAAGATGTCTTCTGAATGTCAGGTAGTTGTTTATCGCTTTGACATCTGCTGGAAGGGCGTTCCACAGGGCGGGCGCCACTACCGAGAAGGCCCTCTGCCTGATTCCCTGTAGCTTTGCTTCTTGCAATGAGGGAACCGCCAGAAGGCCCTCGACGCTGGACCTCAGCGTCCGGGCAGAACGATGGGGATGGAGACACTCCTTCAGGTATACTGGACCGAGGTCGTTTAGGGCTTTAAAGGTCAGCACCAACACTTTGAATTGTGCTCGGAAATGTACTGGGAGCCAATGTAGGTCTTTCAAGACCGGTGTTATATGGTCTCGGCGGCCGCCCCCAGTCACCAGTCTAGCTGCCGCATTCTGGATTAGTTGTAGTTTCCAAGTCACCTTCAAAGGTAGCCCCACGTAGAGCGCATTGCAGTAGTCCAAGCGGGAGATAACCAGAGCATGCACCACTCTGGTGAGACAGTCCGCAGGCAGATAGGGTCTCAGCCTACGTACCAGATGGAGCTGGTAAACAGCTGTCCTGGACACAGATTTGACCTGTGCTTCCATGGACAGCTGTGAGTCCAAAGTGACTCCCAGGTTGCGCACCTGGTCCTTCAGGGGCACATTTACCCCATTCAGGACCAGGGAATCCTCCACACCTGCCCGCCTCCTGTCCCCCCAAAACAGTACTTCTGTCTTGTCAGGATTCAAACCTTCATCCCAAACTAGCAGTGATTGGTGTAAGAGATTCATTATACCTGCTGCAGGAAAGGTTTGTAGCTGTTGACTCTTGAGACCTGTGGAAGAACAAGGGAATAGAAGGTTATTTTCACATGTCCATGTTTAAACAGAGGTCTTTTGCGGGCCCGTGGCTGCTGACATCAAGAAATCTATATATTTATCTTTTGTTTATTTCTTAAGTTTGCATTCCCGCCCTTCGTCCGAAGACCTCAGGGCAGTTCGCAGCAGAAAAATGCAAGATAAAAACAATAAATACATAATAAAAACAAGGATAAAACGAGTCAATAACTTCCCCCACCTCACATTTTTGCTTGGCACCTAAATGAAAGCACAAGGCAAGACTCTCCAGGGAGAGTATTCCGCAAACTGAGAGCCACCGCGAAAAAAGAGGTAGTTTTTGGCAAAACTTATGGGAGCAATAAGGAAACAAGAGGGAGGAAAAACTTTAGAAAAGATGGGGGGAAATTCGTGGGCTATCTGAAATGTTATTGTACACATATAGGTTCACTAGCAGGTTTAACTTTAACCAAACAGTTAAAATTAATTTTAAAAGCTAACTGGGGAGTAATTATTAATTGGAGTAATGAAGGAGATGCAATGTTATAAATTAAAAAAAATATAAGAAACCACAAAAGGAGTGAGGAATAAAAATAATAATAATAATAATAATAATAATAATAATAATAATAATATACCTCCATATACCCGGAGGGTGGTTCACAGAACAAAATCAAAATATAAAACCACAAAATACATAATCAAAACAACAACAACAACCCAATAATGTTATATTTTTGTGAAAAATATTGGATTGTATCTATGTCAAAATATTGTGAGAAAATAGAAAAATAAAATTCATTTTAAAAGCAAATGAGGTAGTTTTACCTCTTAATATGACAGTCTATATCAGCTAACAAAATATATGTCTTTTACCAAATCACATTCTTTTATTTGCTTACATTTGCAGGTCTGAGTGGAGTGTGTGTGTGTGTGTGTGTGTGTGTGTGAACATTTTGGCCCAATAAGCATGAAAACAAGTTGCAATACTTATCAAATGCCCCCAAATTAACAAGTGTCTACAGCCTGAAGCCCCTTTAAACATACAGATGTTTCTATGCACTAGGCGCACATGTAAAAATAATGTCTTTGTGATTATCTGCAGAGTTTTTTTGCAACACACACACTCTATTTCTGGACTTTTTTTCAGAGTTCTGGACCGGTTTTAATTCATATTTCCTTACACAGCAGGTCACAGTGGTGCTTTAAAGTCCCTTTAAAAGCAGCTAGTAGCTGCCTTCAGAAGGGAAGCAATATTTTGCATAGTTTAAAGCTCTGGAGTTAATGGACTATACATCATTTCGCTGCTTTATTGCTGAAGGCCGGCAGTCCTCCTGAATAACAATGCATAGCTGTCAACCGTCCCTTAGTTGGCGGGAAAGTCCCTTATCCCAGCGCTGTGTCCCGCTGCTGTCCCTTATTGATGATGTCCCTTAAATTTCCCGGGTTTCAAAGGAAGCAGCTCCTCCCTGCCGGCCAGGGAGGAGGGAGGCTCCAACTGTGTTGCTTGGCTGCGTTGCTCACCCAATAAGGAGTCTAAGAACGACTGGGGGGTGGAGCTTGCATGCCTCGTGTCGATCAAATCGGCCACGTTGCCTGGGGACTCGCCTTTGCTCAGCGCTTCCCAGCAGAGAGGTGATGGTGGTTTTCCTTGCTGCATCCCCTTTGCCGGGTTGCTGCGCTGTGGGAACCACCGCTTGAGGCTTCATTTGGCTGCTGGCTGGGCTTTCTGCCTTTGGCTCGTAGGGGCTCAGAAGTTGAACATACTTGTGCTGGGAAAATCCCTTATTTTGGCTGCTGATCCCTTATTTTTGAGGCTGCTGGTCCCTTATTTTCAAATCTGTAAGTTGACAGCTATGGACAATGGTCTGGCCATTATGGGTGGCGGAAAAAGCTTGAATGGATCAAAGAAAGATTAATTTTTTGCTATCCAGTTTATCTTGTGTATAATTAGGATATTATAAGAGTCACTGTTTCCCTTGATGAAGTGTAATTATACTTGAAACATGTTTCACAACACCTCTTTTGATGTTGACCTCCACGTTTCGTAAAGGGAGTTAAAGTGCATATTCATTAATGTTAACAACATTAATGTTAATTAAAAGTTAATTTAATTGTGAATTAAAATTGAATTTTAATGTATTTAATTGCTCGATCGATTATTTTAATTAAAATTTTAATTCTAATTAAAGTGTGTATTAATTTTAAACACAACAACAGCTCCTGCTGAACTTTGCACTTACCAGTTTTTCATAGTGAGCCCCGTAGTTTGAAATAGGATAGGTTGCCACAATCTGCCCAAGAAATAGAAACAGAATATATAATCACAAATTTATTGCAAGATGTCAATATGTGGTGATCATTAGGGACAGTGCTATTTTTCTAGAAAAAAGAGGGGCCAGAATAGAGTTCCAGCTGAAAAAAAAGCTCTGATCAGGGGCATCCATTCTGCCCAAGGGATTTTGGAATATCTGATGCACCTGGAACGAGATGACTGACCCATTTTTTTTTTACCAATTAAATGTAAGGAGATAAGGCTCTTTGATGCGTCTTTTAATCCATTTAATCTGGATTTACCCTTTCTCAGAGAAGTTCAATAAGCAAAAACAAAAAACCTGTAGCTAATTTTTCATTTCCAAAGGAAGACCCCTTTTTTGCAGATACAGTCGTACCTTGGAAGTCAAACAGAATCCGTTCCGGAAGTCCGTTCAACTTCCAAAATGTTCGGAAACCCAAACACAGCTTCTGATTGGCTGCAGGAAGCTCCTGCAGCCAATCAGAAGCCACGGAAGGCCCGTCAGATGTTCGGCTTCCGAAAATTGTTTGAAAACTGGAACACTCACTTCCGGGTTTCGATCATTCGGGAGCCAATTTGTTCAGGAGCCAAGGCGTTTGAGATCCAAGGTACGACTGTATACACTATCATCTTATTAATAATCTTATTAATACTCTAATTAATAACAGCGTAGCCTGCTGCTCCTGTTAAGGACTTTTAACGATTTCCTACCAACACCGGCCCTACCATTAGGCAGTGTGAAGCAGAACCCACAGTCAGTAAATGCTGGAGGAAGTGGGCACATGTACCTTGCAGTCTGCCCTACACCCCCTAAGTGAGTCTGCTGTCCTCCGGAAGATACTGTCCTGTTGTCAGAGGACAATAAAATAATCAGTGAGGTTTATTGACAGGTTGATTAAAAAAAATCAGCGTGGCGCGAGCAAATTTTTATTCTGAAAGTGGCATGGACAAAAAAGTTTCAGCACCACTGGTATAATGTCCAATCACCCATCTCAGAGTCCTACTTGCAAGTAAGCATACTACAGGCTTTGAATGAGTAAAGGTAAAAGTAAAGGACCCCTGGATGGTTAAGTCCTGTCAAAGGCGACTATGGCATTGCGACGCTCATCTCGCTTTCAGGCTGAGGGAGCCAACGTTTGTCCACAGACAGCTTTCCGGGTCATGTGGCCAGCAGGACTAAACCGCTTCTGGTGCAACAGAACACCGTGACGGAAACCAGAGCGCACAGAAACGCCGTTTGCCTTCCCGCCGCAGCAGTACCTATTTATCTACTTGCACTGGTGTGCTTTCGAACTGCTGGGTTGGCAGGAGCAGGGACAGAGCAACGGGAGCTCACCCCGTTGCGGGGATTCGAACCGCTGAACTTCCAATCGGCAAGCATAAGAGGCTCAACGGTTTACCAGGGGTCAGCAAACTTTTTCAGCAGGGGGCCGGTCCATTGTACCTCAGACCTTGGGGGGGGGGGGCGGACTATATTTTGGAGAGAAAAAATGAACGGATTCCTATGCCCCACAAATAACCCAGAGATGCATTGAAATAAAAGCACACATTCTACTCATGTAAAAACACGCTGATTCCCCGACTGTTAGTGGGCCGGATTTAGAAGGTGAATGGGCCAGATCCGGCCCCCAGGTCTTAGTTTGCCTACCCAAAGTTTAGACCACATTGCCACCCGCTTCCCCTTGCTTGATCATTAGGAATTATAGGAATCGCAGAGGAAGCTGCCACGTAGCTCAAGTATTGTCTATACTGACTGACAACAGCTCTCCTGGGTTCTGACTAGACTGGCGTCTCTCCAAGCCCTAAATAGAGATGCAGAGGACCAAAGCACTGGGGAATACTTACCGCAGGAGAAAGAATAATTCCAAGGAGAAAATGCAGGTCTGTGTGCTTCATCATTGCAAAGAGCTGTCAACAAAAGAGCAAAGCGGTATTTTGCCATTTCATTGGCTCCCTGTACGTTTCTGAGCACAATTCAAAGTGTTGGTGCTGACCTTTAAAGCCCTAAATGGTCTCGATCCTGTATAACTGAAGGATTATCTCCACCCCCATCATTCAGCCCGGACACTGAGGTCCAGCGCCGAGGGCCTTCTGGCGGTTCCCTCACTGTGAGAAGCCAAGTTACAGGGAACCAGGCAGAGGGCCTTCTTGGTAGTGGCCCCTGCCCTGTGTAACGCCTTCCCAGCAGATGTCAAGGCAGTAAACAACTACAGTCGTACCTCGGGTTAAATGTGCTTCAGGTTGAGCATTTTTAGGTTACGCTCTGCGGCGACCCGGAAGTAACGGAGCGTGTTACTTCCGGGTTCTGCCGCTCGCGCATGCTCAGACGCTCAAAATGACGTTGCGCACATGCGCGGGTTGCGTTCGCTTCAGTATGCAAACGGGGCTCTGGAACTGGGCTCTGGAACAGATCCCGTTCGCATCCAGAGGTACCACTGTATTTTACTTTTAAAAGACAACTGACGGCGGCCCTGTTTAGGGAAGTTTTTAATGTCTGACGCTGTATTGTTTTTAATATTCGGTTGGAAGCCGCCCAGAATGGCTGGGGAAACCCAGCCAGCTGGGCAGGATATAAATAATAAATTATATTATAAATTATTGTACCGAAGAAGCTGTTCATTGGGCTCAGGATTCTGGGTCTGCTGTTAAAGGGAGAGTTGAGATCTTCCTGTTGCCCCCTGTTCAATATCACCAAGTGAAATATTTGTAGGAGGGGAGCATATCTGAATGGCACACTTTCTACCTGGGAGAGCAATCGGCTATTTGCCCTTGCAGACAGAACTGATGTAGCCTATTTGTTTATTTTGTAACACAAGGAAATCTTGAACAAAAACTGATTTTTTTAAAAAAAGTGATGTCGCCTGGCAATAATAGCTGTTTACTGTTCCTGTTCCTAGAAGGAACTTGGCGCTTGGGGTTTTAAACCAACCAAAAACATCTATTTAATATTTGCCCAATGCTTGTAAACTTGCTTGCTTGTTGGACGGTTGAACCAGTCAGGCAAAGTGGTGGTGGTGGCTTTAACGGAGGGGTGAATGTTTTATGGGTAGAAAAGCAAGGTATCGATACATGACTTAACTTCGCTGTGGGCCGACACTGGGTAAACAATAATGTCTACTATATAATCATAATCAGACTGTTTTGCCTGAGTTAGCCACAAAAGAAGAGCTTATGCCTGTGGGGAAACCAGGAAATAGGACCTGAGAACCAGGGGAAAGCTCCCTGGGTTCCCAAAAACTGGTATTCAGAAGCGTTGCTGCCTTTGGCCTTCCAGGAAGGAACTATCGTATTTTTCACTCTATAGGACGCACCGGACCATAGGAGGGGGAGAACAGGGGAAAAAATTCTTCCCCTCTCTGCTCAGCGCCCCCTCAGCGAAGCGAAGCCTGGAGATCAAGAGGGATCAGTGTGCACCAACCCCTATCACTCTCCAGGCTTCAGGCGGCTATCCGCAAGCCTTCGGAGCACAGCGGGAACTCCTGCTGCACTCGGAAATGCTGTTCACCTTCCCGCCGGAGAGGTACCTATTTATCTACTTGCACTTTGACGTGCTTTCGAACTGCTAGGTTGGCAGGAACAGGGACCGAACAACGGGAGCTCACCCCCGTTGCAGGGATTCAAACCGTCAGCCTTCTGATTGGCAAGTTCTAGGCTCTGTGGTTTAACCCACAGCGCCACCCGCGTCCCAGAAAAACAAGCATAACCTGTACCTAATTGGTTTTAGAGGTTTGGGTATTAAGACTGTGTGTCTGGATTCATTCTTGGCTGGGAGGTTTTTTTAATGTAACCATGAGCAGGGTGAAGGTTATAATATAAATGTTAAAAAATAAAGGTAAAGGAACCCCTGACAGTTAAGTCCAGTCGCGAACAACTCTGGGGTTGTGGTGCTCATCTTGCTTTACTGGCCGAGGGAGCAGACGTTTGTCCTCAGACAGTTTTTTCGGGTCATGTGGCCAGCATGACTGAGGCGCTTCTGGTGAAACCAGAGCAGCGCACAGAAACGCTGTTCACCTTCCCGCTGGAAGGTAGACCACTGGAGTGGTACCTATTTATCTACTTGCACTTTGACGTGCTTTCGAACTGCTAGGTTGTCAGGAGCTGGGAACGAGCAACGGGAGCTAACCCCGTTGTGGGGATTCGAACCGCCAACCTTCTGATCAGCAAGCCCTAGGCTCAGTGGTTTAGACCACAGCGCTACCCACGTCCCGTAATATAAATGTTAGTGATAAGTAAATTAAAACCCAGTGTATGTCCAGGGGAATACATTAACATACAAATATGCATCCATGCATAATTTTATTTGTATGCTGCCTTTCCACAGTTCAAACCATGCTCAAGGTGGCTTACATTAAAAATACATAACTACTGCATAATACAAGGGACGCGGGTGGCGCTGTGGGTTAAACCACAGAGCCTAGGACTTGCCGATCAGAAGGTCGGCGGTTCGAATCCCAGCGACAGAGTGAGCTCCCGTTGCTCGGTTCCTGCTCCTGCCAACCTAGCAGTTTGAAAGCATGTCAAAGTGCAAGTAGATAAATAGGTACCGCTCCAGCGGGAAGGTAAATGACATTTCCGTGCGCTGTTCAGGTTCACCAGAAGCGGCTTAGTCATGCTGGCCACATGATCCGGAAGCTGTACGCCGGCTCCCTCGGCCAATAAAGCGAGATGAGTGCCGCAACCCCAGAGTCGGTCATGACTGGACCTAATGGTCAGGGGTCCCTTTACCTTTACCTTTACTGCATAATAAAAGTAGTCATAGATAATAAATGAAATGTTAAAAAATACACAACCATACTGAACAATTTCCACATAAATCACAGCAAAATATAAAATAAAGATACAAAAAAAACCAACACCAACAGCAGCAACACCCCCCAACAAAATTCATGCAAACAATTGATATAACACTATTGACATACACACATAGAACCACAGAGCTGGAAGGGACCCCCTTCAATGCAGGAATATTTTGTCCAATGTGGGGTTCAAACCCACAACCCTGAGATTAAGAGTCTCATGCTCTACCAACTGAGCCACTCCAGTTTCACATCTTTGCCAGGAAACGACTCAGTATCACATGTACAAGATCCAGGTGTGTGTAGACAGAAATATAGAAACAAAATCAGATCATCGGTCCATTTAGCTCATTATGGTCTGCACTGACTGACATGTTAGAAACTTAGCTTTGAGTTCTTTAAGATGCAATACTGGAGAGAGACAAGAGAGTCACAGACCTGCTAGAAACACAGTCACCCTTTCTAGTGTGCAAGCAAAATTTAGTGCAATAACCGAATCTGTGCTTACCAAGTGCATCTCTTCCACGGACCCTCAGCAAGGCAGTGTTCTCTTCCCAAAAACTGTCCTCAAACAGATCCACAACATGTTTTCGCCAAAACTTTTGAATTATATTGTTGTTGCACAGTTGCAGCTATTGCTGTTGGATGGGGGCAAGGGGGTGGGGGAACGGGACCCAGCCAATGCGAAGGGCACTTTTAAGCGCTTAAAAATAGCCAAACAACTACCCTAACTCTAACCACAGTATTCCTCATGTAAGGTAGTGTATAATTATCTCCCTGTTTGTTAGAGGTGCACTTTCTTATGTCTGCAGATCAGGATCAAACTGAAGCCCTTCTGAGTGGTAGGGAAATCAGCAAGGACTCAAAACATATGAAATCCTAGGCTGCTGTCCTAATGCAGACTCACCTGGTTCTATTTAGACTCCATGGTTTGCTGCATAAAAAGGTGAAGACTAATCTGAGTGCTCCTATTCAGCGTTCCAGTCTTCCTCTCATTCTGTCCTCCAGGACATTCTAACGTTTTAGGAGCCATTATTATTTTCAACTAGCACTTATTGTCTGTGACTCCTGCGGGCTCACTCCTCATTGGCCTGGTCTTCTTGTTTTTATCCCTGCTTTGCCTTTATGCCTCCCTTGGTTTTAAAATAAATATTGCTTGTCTGCATGTATCTGGGTTCCTTTAAACAAGAGGATCCGTATCGTAAAAGCTATGGTTTCCCAGTAGTGATGTATGGAAGTGAGAGATGGACCATAAAGAAGAATTGATGCTTTTGAATTATGGTGCTGGAGGAGACTCTGGAGAGTCCCATGGACTGCAAGAAGATCAAACCTCTCCATTCTGAAGGGAATCAGCCCTGAGTGCTCACGGGAAGGACAGATCCTGAAGCTGAGGCTCCAATACTTTGGCCACCTCATGAGAAGAGAAGACTCCCTGGAAAAGACCCTGATGCTGGGAAAGGTTGACGGCACGAGAAGGGGACAACAGAGGACAAGATGATTGGAGAGTGTTCTCGAAGCTACCAGCATGAGTTTGACTAAACTGCGGGAGGCAGTGGAAGACAGGAGTGCCTGGTGTGCTCTGGTCCAGGGGGGTCACGAAGAGTCGGACACGACTAAACGACTAAACAACAACAACAACAAACAAGAGGATACCACCCTCTCTCTATTTTTTTGCTCAGTGCCCCATTTTGGCTCCAGTCCTGTCAGCACTGAGTTCACTATTGGAGAAAGCGACAAAAACTCACCTGCGACAAAATGCTGCAGTGCAGTTGTCGCTCCGAAGCTCTGGGGAGCGCCAGGATGACAAAGGCAGCTGTGATGCATAGATCACTTCTGCTTATGCCCCAAGCCTATCAGCAATGCTTTATTTCCACATTCTCTCCCCATTTTCCATTCCCCCACCCTCCTTAATCAATCAGTCAGTCAGTCAGTCAATCAATCAATCAATTAGTCAAGGTGTTATGTACTGAAGTTTTCACCCTGGGCCAGCAGGGGGCTACTGTAGATAGTTTTCACTCAGGTCCATATATGCAAATAAGGGGATTGAAAGTGAAAGTGGATAGTTACAGAAAGTGGTTACTTTTGCGTTGTAGTGGAGCTCTATAAAAGCAGGCTGGCTGAACACTTCAGTTCAGTTCTGGCTTGGCCTGTGAATAAACAAGAGCTGTTTGAATAATCGCTGTGCTGTCTGATATGTTCACCCACAACTTAACACAATCAATCAATCAATCAATCAATCAATCAACATTCCATGCTCTTTGCCTATGCTCAGTCCACTTCTTGTTGGGCTGCTGCAGGAGATGCCCCTTTGGTTCTTTTACCCAAATTTTTTTTTTTTGTACTTCTACAAACCTTCAAGTTGTCCCCAAGCCTGCTGGGACTTGAGACCTCCCTCTTGCCTGTGGATCACCTCTTGAATGCTATGATATGTGTGTGTGTGTGTGTCAGCCTATGATTATTTATTTGCAAAGTATTTGATAATTATACTTCTTCCTGGGTGTGCTTTTCTGTCAAGGGTAAAGTTTTAATTGTCTAAAATTACCTTCTTCTTTCTATGCCCAGGTAGGGTGGACAATTTTCTAGAAATGGGTGGATTTCCTATTTGAATCATTGGATTGGGAAAAAAGAGGTGTGCCCCCATCGCTACCCCGTGATTAAATTTGAAACTCTCTTTTTTAGACGTATTAAAATCTTTGTGTCCTACGAGTGATAACTCCACTTAACATCTCACCACCTCCCTCTTTGAGCTTGTCTTCACTGGAGTTAGTTTACATTGGGCCAAGTTTACATTGGGCCAAACTCGTTGGGGCATTACCGTATTTTTCGCTCTATAAGATGCACCAGACCATAAGACGCACCTAGTTTTTGGAGGAGGAAAACAAGGGAAAAAATATTCTGAATCTCAGAAGCCAGAAAAGCAAGAGGGATCACTGTGCAGTGAAAGCAGCAATGCCTCTTGCTGTTCTGGCTTCTGGGATAGCTGCGCGGCCTGCATTCGGTCCATAAGGCGCACACACATTTCCCCTTACTTTTTAGGAGGGAAAAAGTGAGTCTTATAGAGCAAAAAATACAGTAATTGTGTTGATGCAATTAAAATGTGCATCGTTTAAAAATGTAAACAGCAGCCACAAGAGCAGGGCAGCAAATGGACCAGTGGGTCGGGAAGCTACACACACACACACACACTCCCCACTGCAGTCCCAAAATCTCCCCCCTCCAGATGCTATTTACATTGGGAGGGAAGGCCCTGTTGGCACAAGAGAAATTCCACCAGCCACAAATGCTGGGAACTGATGTGATTGCACCCATGTGCATGCCTGTTTACCATGAAGAATAATACCTCTCTTCTTTCCGTTGGTGTTTACTCATTGCCACTATCACTTTTACCTGTGGGCATGGCCCTCTTCTGCCATTGGCCAGAGATCCCTTTCTTAAGATTTGAAGTGAGGAGAAAGGTTACGGTTCGCCTCTCCCGAGGTTGATACATTAACTTCCTGGTCTCCTAACAGCAGGGTTTGCTGAGTCAGAGAGGTAAGCCACACCTGTGACTTTAGCTATGAAGGGAGTGCTTTGACACAGGCGTCCTTGTCAGCTCAAAGCATCCTCCGAACCTGGCTGTTGCTTTGTTCACATGTACGGATAGAGAGATGGGTAAAAGTGCTGCTTAGCTCCAGATGCTGAGTTTCCATCCGAGGGCAGCCAAGTCCTTGATTTATTTGTTTCCTCCGTGAGCTCTCTGTTTACTTTTGAAGTCCTTGCAGGAAGTCGGAGCTAAAATAGGTGCAGCTATTTGGGAGTGTGTAATTGCCATGTGGACAGCCTACATTCCTGCTGTGTCTCTTGGGTGGAGAAAAGGTTCTGTTTCTCCTTGGGCCACCGAGGTGGTTGTCCTGGCCAGGCGAGGAGAGTGACTTTTCCTGTCTCCCGGGGGGTCAGTCTTGGCACCACAGGTCTCCTCCGTCCATGCCCAGGAGCCATCTGCAGCCATGCTGAAGCAGATCCTGGCAGACATGTACGTGGACCCGGAGCTCCTGGCAGAACTGAGCGAAGAGCAGAAGCAGATCTTGTTCTTCAAGATGAGGCAGGAGCAGATCAGAAGATGGAAGGAAAGAGAAGTCGCAGTTACTTCGCCACAGCCAGCAGTGAAGAAAGGTCAGTGAACAAATGGCTCTGGTGGTGCCTGGGCATTTGAAATCTAGTGGGAAGAAAATGAGCTGTTGTTGCTGTTATTTACATTTATTATTGAGATTTCCATTGTGCCCTTCAAGCATGTTTTCAGGGCAAATGAGAATACAACACAATAAACGGTGAAGCTTTGGGGTAGGGTGTAAGAAAGTACTTCCCTACAGATGGAAGTTAATACCAAGTATTATACAGTGGTACCTCAGGTTAAGTACTTAATTCGTTCCGGAGGTCCATACTTAACCTGAAACTGTTCTTAATCTGAAGCACCACTTTAGCTAATGGGGCCTCCTGCTGCCACCATGCTGCCGGAGCACGATTTCTGTTCTTATCCTGAAGCAAAGTTCTTAACCCGAGGTACTATTTCTGGGTTAGCAGAGTCTGTAACCTGAAGCGTATGTAACCTGAAGCATATGTAACCCGAGGTACCACTGTATGTAAGTCTTTAGATCACTAATACTGTAATAAGAAGAAGCCTATTACGCAGGTCAGTAGTACTATTACAGTGGTACCTGGGTTTACATATGCTTCAGGTTACATACGCTTCAGGTTACAGACTCCGCTAACCCAGAAATATTACCTCGAGTTAAGAACTTTGCTTCAGGATGAGAACAGAAATCATGCGGCGGCAGCGGGAGGCCCCATTAGCTAAAGTGGTACTTCAGGTTTAAGAACAGTTTCAGGTTAAGAACAGACCTCTGGAATTAATTAAGTTCTTAACCCGAGGTACCACTGTATTCCTAAATTGGAGAGGGGAGAAGTCTGTGTGGATGGAGGGGGGAAGGAAGGCAGAGAGAGAGAGAGAGAGAGAGAGAGAGAGAGAGAGAGAGAGAGAGAGAGAGCTACAGTTACCTGAGGCCACCTGGTGAGATCATTGCAGAGGTGAGATTTGAGGTGAGGACTTTGTTTCAAACAGCAGCTGTCTCTCCCTCTCACCTCAGTCACTATGCTTCACTAGCTACATTAAATACTAGAGCATCAGGCTGTTCAGTAAATTTATTTTGAAGTGGTTCAGGTAGGTCCAATTTCTAGTAGATCACTCTTACGGGGAAAATCTTCAGCTGTCGCACACAGCTCTCCTTTCTCATGGAAATGAAGTAACTCTATCTACCTTTCCCCCTTTGTAATAATAATAATAATAATAACAACAACAACAATAACAATAACAATAACAACAACAACAACAACAATAATAATATAATTTATTTATACCCCTCCCATCTGGCTGGGTTTCCCCAGCCACTCAGGCAGGCTTCCAACAGAATAGTAAAATACAATAGTCTATTAAACATTAAAAGCTTCCCTAAACAGGGCTGCCTTCAGATTTCTTCTAAAAGTCTGGTAGTTATTTTTCTCTTTGACATCTGGTGGGAGGGCGTTCCACAGGGCAGGTGCCACTACCAAGAAGGCCCTCTGCCTGGTTCCCTGTAACTTGGCTTCTCGCAATGAGGGAACCGCCAGAAGGCCCTCGGCGCTGGACCTCAATGTCCGGACTGAATGATGGAGGTGTAGACGCTCCTTCAGGTATACTGGACCGAGGCCATTTAGGGCTTTAAAGGTTAGCACCAACACTTTGAATTGTGCTTCGGAAACATACTGGGAGCCAGTGTAGGTCTTTCAAGACTGGTGTTATATGGTCTCAGCAGCCTCTCCCAGTCACCAGTCTAGCTGTCTCTATATTATTTGTTAAATTTCTATACCTCTCTTCTCCGAAGATCACAGGGTGGTTGACAAAATAAAAACACAAAAAACGCATAACATAATAACAAACAAAAGCAATACCCACACACACAGTTTAAAAGGCCAGGTTGTTTAATTAGCCAAAGGCCTAATTGAAGAGGAATGTGTTCACCAGGTGCCTAAAGGTATGCTACATAGGCGCCAGACGAGCCTCCCTAGAGAGAGCATTCCACAACTGGGGAACCACCACGAAAAAGGCCCCGCTCTCATGTTGCCACCCTCCAAGCCTCTCATCGAGGAGGCACACAAAGAAGGACTTCAGATGTCCAGGTCGGTTCATATAGAGACAGGCAGTTCTTGAGGTATTGCAGTCCTGACCCATTTATGGCTTTATAGGTCGGCACCAGCACTTTGAACTGTGCCTGGAAACGAAATGGAAGCCACTGCGGTCGTACCACCACCACCTGGCAATTAATATCTACTCTGAGTAAAACTACCACCCTTGGTTTCTCAGTGGAGCTATCTTGCCCTTCAGTTCTGAAGAACTCCGAGGGTGGCTTACAAATGAATGGAATCCAAGTAACAGGAATACAATTGTGTTCATGTCAAAGCATCAGATCAATAACAGTAATCAGGGTGTGTTTCTTTGGAGGAACAGGAAATCCCAGTGATGAAATCAACCATAGGCTCTCGTGCAACAGGCGAGACGGCACTTTTTCTTCTCACACCGTTGGATCTGCTCTCACTTAGATAAATTGCCCCCACCTCACTGAACAACCCTTTACCCGAAATATTATTTTCCTTTCCTCTTAAAATTCTAACCCAGAGTATCCTGCAGGGGACCTTTGTGAGGGGATGTTTAGTACAGTGGTACCAGGTGGCGCTGTGGGTTAAAGCCTCAGCGCCTAGGACTTGCCGATCGAAAGGTCGGCGGTTCGAATCCCTGTGGCGGGGTGCGCTCCCGCTGCTCGGTCCCAGCGCCTGCCAACCTAGCAGTTCGAAAGCACCTCCGGGTGCAAGTAGATAAATAGGGACCGCTTACCAGCGGGAAGGTAAACGGCGTTTCCGTGTGCAGCTCTGGCTCGCCAGATGCAGCTTTGTCACGCTGGCCACGTGACCCGGAAGTGTCTCCGGACAGCGCTGGCCCCTGGCCTCTTGAGTGAGATGGGCGCACAACCCCAGAGTCTGTCAAGACTGGCCCGTACGGGCAGGGGTACCTTTACCTTTACCTACCTCGAGTTATATATGCTTCAGGATACAAACTCCGCTAACCCAGAAATAGTACTTCGGGTTAAGAACTTTGCTTCAGGATGAGAACAGAAATCATGCGGCGGTGGCACAGTGGCAGTGGGAGGCCCCATTCTCTAAAGTGGTGCTTCAGGTTAAGAACAGTTTCAGGTTAAGAACAGACCTCTAGAACGAATTAAGTACTTAACCTGAGGTACCACTGTAAGTTGGAGTCTCAGACAGGTTTTCTTTAAATAAACAATATTTATTTAAGGCAAGATAGTATATAACACAAATGGATTAAACTTGGGTTACTTCAGGAATGCAGTGTGATTTCACTTTAATTCGCTCTCAGTTGTTTTTTGGCATTATAGGTTTGGTTCCTTTGTACGGTGATACTTTCAGTTTTCCACCCCCTTTAACAATCCTGCTCCTGAGGTACTTTAAGTAATACAGTGGTACCTCGGGTTAAGTACTTAATTCGTTCTGGAGGTCGCGGGACGCGGGTGGCGCTGTGGGTAAAAGCCTCAGCGCCTAGGGCTTGCCGATCGAAAGGTCGGCGGTTCGAATCCCCGCGGCGGGGTGCGCTCCCGTTGCTCGGTCCCAGCGCCTGCCAACCTAGCAGTTCGAAAGCACCCCCGGGTGCAAGTAGATAAATAGGGACCGCTTACCAGCGGGAAGGTAAACGGCGTTTCCATGTGCAGCTCTGGCTCGCCAGAGCAGCGATGTCACGCTGGCCACGTGACCCGGAAGTGTCTTCGGACAGCGCTGGCCCCTGGCCTCTTGAGTGAGATGGGCGCACCAACCCCAGAGTCTGTCAAGACTGGCCCGTACGGGCAGGGGTACCTTTACCTTTACCTTTTACCACTGTAAGTTGGAGTCTCAGACAGGTTTTCTTAAAATAAACAATAAAGATTTATTTAAGGCAAGATAGTATATAACACAAATGGATTAAACTTGGGTTACTTCAGGAATGCAGTGTGATTTCACTTTAATTCGCTCTCAGTTGTTTTTTGGCATTATAGGTTTGGTTCCTTTGTACGGTGATACTTTCAGTTATCCACCCCCTTTAACAATCCTGCTCCTGAGGTACTTTAAGTAATACAGTGGTACCTCAGGTTAAGTACTTAATTCGTTCTGGAGGTCCGTTCTTAACCTGAAACTGTTCTTAACCTGAAGCACCACTTTAGCTAACGGGGCCTCCTGCTGCTGCCGCGCCGCCGGAGCACGATTTCTGTTCTCATCCTGAAGCAAAGTTCTTAACCTGCAGCACTATTTCTGGGTTAGCGGAGTCTGTAACCTGAAGCGTATGTAACCTGAGGTACCATCGTATAGGTTTTGTTCCTTTGTACGGTGATTCTTTCAGTTATCCACCCCCTTTAACAATCCCACTCCTGAGGTACTTTAAGTAATAGACCTAAGGGCTCTCCAGACCCCATCCCTTCACTGGGTTTTGGGAGTTTCTTCTTTTGCTCTCCCCTCCAGACTAGATTTGAGTCCCAAGTAGGCTGTTCCTTTCCAGCTCCTACTTCTCCTGGCTCAAGCTCTGCCTCCCAGTGAAATTCTGGTCTATTCCTCCTACAGGACACCACACTCTGTCCTGCACAATATGCTCAGAGTGGAAGTTGTTTTTTTCTTTCCAACTTTTTCTCACATTCACTCTTTCTACCTCAACCTGACTCCCTACCTATCTCCCCAACCTCTATTCCAACCCACTTCAACCAACTCTCTCCTCACTCTCTCTCCTGGAACCACGGCCAATCAGAGGCTGCCATTCACTAACCATTTGCTGGCAGGGAAAGAAAGAAAAAAACCAAACACCTTTTGATCCAACCAGTCCAGCAAAACCAACTTTTTCGTCACATCTCGTTCTCCACTTGGCAAGCTTCCTTGTGGTAACTGCAAACCTGCAAGCTACCACATCCAAACAAACGTGGGCCATTTTGTGTACATTGCTGGGCTGCTTCCAGATAGGAGATTACTGTGGAAACTGTTTGCATGAAATACACAATGTCATAATCAGCCACTCAGAAGTAAACCTGGTGTGTTCTGGTCAAAGGACCTGGGATAACTTAAGGAGCTGGAGAGTTGCATACCCCCAATTTATAGAATAAGATCCTGGTGTATCTAACCTAGGATTGTCTGTTCTGCCAGCCCATCTCAGAAGACAGAGGCAGGTCTTTCCTAGGCCTGTTAAATGAAAATTTTAACTGGCTGCTAGGGGCCAGTTGGGACGCTGGTGGCGCTGTGGGTTAAACCACAGAGCCTAGGACTTGCCGATCAGAAGGTCAGCGGTTCAAATCCCTATGACGGGGTGAGCTCCTGTTGCTTGGTCCCTGCGCCTGCCCACCTAGCAGTTCGAAAGCATGTCAAAGTGCAAGTAGATAAATAGGAAGGTAAACGGCGTTTCCGTGTGCTGCTCTGGTTTGCCAGAAGCGGCTTATTCATGCTGGCTACATGACCCGGAAGCTGTACGCCAGCTCCCTCGGCCAATAAAGTGAGATGAGCGCCGCAACCCCAGAGTCGGCTACGACTGGACCTAATGCTCAGGGGTCCCTTTACCTTTAGGTACTGAAAATGGGCTCTCATTATGCCAGCCATGCATTCTGCAAATGAGCTTTGAAAACACACACTCCATCATGGGTTGTGCTGGGATGAGGTCTGTGCAGTAAGGACTGGACTGGGCAGTGTGTTGGCCTAGTCAACACACTGTGTATCATTCCCTGGCTGGGAGGTCCTTGGATCATGTGCCCCTTCTCATGGGGCCTTCCTACTGAACCTTTTTTTTGTTTTGTTTTGCAGTCCATGGGAAATCCGTTCAGTGGAAGCTGGGAGCAGACGGTGACGTCTGGGTGTGGGTGATGGGCGAACATTCTATGGACAAGCCATACGACCAGCTCTGCAGTGACCTTCTTGCTGAAAAAGTGAAGCAGCAGTCGCTTCCAGAAACAGGGGCAATGAGGTTGGTATTTCTTTCCAAACATTCAGAACAATACACAAAAATCTGGCACAACCGGTCGGGCCGGCTGGTTTTTCCTGACAGACGAAGGGATCAGGCACTGACTAGTACAAACTGGGAACCTCTCCGTTCAGATGAAAGATTCTCCAAACCATGTTCGCCTTTTAAAGACCTGCCTTTGTCAGTTTATGCTGTGTGAGTGTGAAATCCAGTTCCAAATGCACTGCCCAAAATATTAATAGTGTTAAAAGGTTTTTTTTGGGGGGGGAGGAGCAAGGATGCCCTCAACTCCTGGGTGCTAGATGCTCCCCATAATTTCTGGATTTTGTAAAAGTTAGAATGAATGGAGGTTTGATTAAACTGCGCCAAACTCTGCTGGATCCAGTTTATGTTGGCATAGCTAGTTGAGTGTGGGTCACTGGAGGAACAAAGCTAATAATGGTTTCACCATTAACCCATCAAGAAAGTCATTAGGAAGAGGAAGACTATGTTGGACAAGGAGGATGGGTCCTGTCCTGTAGCTATGTGTTAGTAGGTGGTGACAAAAGGGTTTTAAGAAGGGGTCAGCAAACTTTTTCAGCAGGGGGCCGGTCCACTGTCCCTCAGACCTTGTGGGGGGGGGGCCTGACTATATTTTGAAGGGGGGGAATGAACGAATTTCTATGCCCTGCAAATAACCCAGAGGTGCATGTTAAATAAAAGGACACATTCTGCTCGTGTAAAAATACCAGGCAGGCCCCACAAATAACCCAGAGATGCATTTTAAATAAAAGGACACATTCTACTCATGTAAAAACACACTGATTCCCAACCATCCGCGGGCCAGATTTAGAAGGCGATTGGGCCAGATACGGCCCCTGGGCCTTAGTTTGCCTACCCATGGTTTTAAGAGTGTAGGATTTCCTTTTGGATGATGTAACTGAACAGAAAAAAAATGCCAGTTTTGCAAGCTGGAGTGGGGAGCCAGAGCATGAGGCAGGATATCTGTTCTATGCAGCAGAGAGGGTCAGACATGATGTCTGGGGTCTCTTGAAATCTGAGGCTGAAAGGAACAAGGCCCTCTTGGGATGTGGATGCTCTGCACAAACTCCATCAAGGCACAGGTATAGATATATATGTGCCAAGAAACCATATGTCATAAAGACACCACAGTTTCCGCTGTGCCTCATTGACCCCAAAGGGAACACAGACCCTGGCAAGCTTGCCTGGTACCCCTGGTACCTCTGCACCGCTTGGAGACTGGAGTGGAGTTTAACAAAAGAAATAACAAGGAAATGGTGTAGTTCTGAGTATGGCTGTCAGTTTCGAGACCTTTATTTCCACGAGCGAAACCCAGAATGGCCATCCTGCATGTCATAGAAACATAGGAAGCTGGCAAACCAGACCAGCTTAATGCTGTATGCACCGACTGGTAACAGCTCACTAGGGTTTCAGGCAGGGATCACTCCCAACCCTACTTGAACCAGGCACCTTCTACATGCAGAGTGAATGCTTCTCCACTGAGCTACAGCCTCCCCGGCTCTGACACTGACTGGAAGGCAGTAACTTGCCTCTAGCCCTTTCCTGAGATGCGCTGCACACCCATCCAATGGTCCCCGTTTACTAAGGCCAGTTCTGATTTTCTGGTACTTGACCCTTTATTTATTTGTTTGCTGAAGACTTCTAGGCTGGTTTTTTAGAGAGCCCTACACTCATAAAAGGGATGCGGTTGGCGCAGTGGTGTAAACCACTGAGCCTTGGGCTTGACGATCAGAAGGTTGGCTTTCGAATCCCTGCAACGGGCTGAGCTCCCGTTGTTCGGTCCTGCTCTTGCCCACCTAGCAGTTTGAAAGCATGCCGAAAAGTGCAAGTAGATATTAGGTACCGCTCCGGCGGGCAGGTAAACGGCATTTCCGTGCGCTGCTCTAGTTCACCAAAAGCCGCTTAGTCATGCTGGCCACATGACCAGAAAGCTGTACGCCGGCTCCCTCAGCCAATAAAGTGAGATGAGTGCCGCAACCCCAGAGTCGTCCGCGACTGGACCTAACAGTCA
>NC_139689.1:48937034-49134534 GCF_964106915.1 Podarcis gaigeae
ACATTCAGTTGAATTTCTTTCCTCTGGTTTACTCCTTATTAAAGGCAGGCGTTTCACCCTCAAAGAACCTTTTAATGAGGGTGAAAGAGGAGAGCGCAAAATATGGTCTGAAGCTCAAAATCAAAAAAAAAAAAGAAAAAAAAGATCATGGCCACTGGTCCCATCACCTCCTGGCAAATAGAAGGGGAAGAAATGGAGGCAATGAGAGATTTTACTTTCTTGGGCTCCATGATCACTGCAGATGGTGAAAGCAGCCGCGAAATTAAAAGACGCCTGCTTCTTGGGAGAAAAGCAATGACAAACCTAGACTGCATCTTAAAAAGTAGAGACATCACCTTGCCAACAAAGGTCCGTATAGTTAAAGCTATGGTTTTCCCAGTAGTGATGTATTAAAGTGAAAGCTGGACCATAAAGAAGGCTGATCGCCGAAGAATGGATGCTTTTGAATTGTGGTGCTGGAGGAGACTCTTGAGAGTCCCATGGACTGCAAGAAGATCAAACCTATCCATTCTGAAGGAAATCAGTCCTGAGTGCTCACTGGAAGGACAGATCCTGAAGCTGAGGCTCCAAGACTTTGGCCACCTCATGAGAAGAGAAGACTCCCTGGAAAAGACCCTGATGTTGGGAAAGATGGAGGGCACAAGGAGAAGGGGATGACAGAGGACGAGATGGTTGGATAGTGTTCTCGAAGCTACCAACATGAGTTTGACCAAACTGTGGGAGGCAGTGGAAGACAGGAGTGCCTGGCGTGCTCTAGTCCATGGGGTCACGAAGAGTCGGACATGACTAAACGACTAAACAACAACAACAAAGGCAGGCGTCCTTCTGTAGTTAAGAGTTAAAGGCTATGTTATGAGTTGGCAGAAGGTAGACTGAAAGCCTGGGTCCCCTTCTAATTCCTGGAATCGCTGGGCTAGCTTCCTGGTGAGGTGATGGGCCATTAAGGGGAACAAAGGAAGTGGCTCTGCGCAAGATGGCACATGGGTGGGGGCCTCCCTCCTTCAACCCACGGGTACCTAGAAAGGCCAGAGGAGAGAGTTTGAGTGTTGTGAGCTAGAAGCAAAGCAGCAAGCTGGGAACTGAGAGAGTCAGAGCAATGTTGGATTTCTGTGTGACGCCAAGGCTGTGGCTATGGGTGAAACAAGACCCTGTTGTGGTGTTCATACCCCATCATAGGCTCAGAGTGTATATATGTTTAAGAAAACCGTATATCATAAAGACATTGCAGTCTCGGCTGTACCTCATTCCAAAGGAAACATGAATCCTGTGTAAGTGCCTAGAACCCCTGGAATCTCCCACCACTCAGAGATTGGGGTGGCATGCAACAGCTACAGCACATGATTATTGGTGTCTATAATCATAACAATAATTTTATTATTTGTACCCTGCTCATCTGACTGGGTTGCCCGAGCCACTCTGGACAGCTTCCAACAAATATAAAAGCATAATAAAACATCAAACATTAAAAAACTTCCCTATACAGGGCTGCCTTCAGATGTCTTCTAAAGGTTGTATGTTACAGATAGGTAGCCGTGTTGGTCTGCCATAGTCAAAACAAAATAAAAAAATTACTTCCAGTAGGACCTTAAAGACCAACTAAGTTAGTTCTTGGTATGAGCTTTCATGTGCATGGTATCTGAAGAAGTGTGCATGCACACGAAAGCTCATACCAAGAACTAACTTAGTTGGTCTTTAAGGTGCTACTGGAAGTAATTTTTTTATTTTGTTTTGACAAAGGTTGTATGGTTACTTATCTCATTGGCTCAGGGTACTCCCTACCCTCCAACATTTCTCCAATGAAAATAGGGACGTCCTAAGGAAAAGTGGGACATTCCGGGATCAAACCAGAAACCGGGATGGCTTCTGTAAATCTATGACTGTCACTGGAAAATAGGGATATTTGGAGGGTCTGGCATGTGGTCTCCTAGTGAAGGAAATTGCAGCTGCCTGGCTTCCACCAGGTCTTTTAAATTGTTGGTTTAGCTGAGCTAAACCAAGGTATGGCTTAGAGCAGCTTTTCTCAACCTGTGGGTCCCCAGATGTTGTTGAACTACAACTCCAATCACCCCAGCTAGCAAGGCCAGAGCTCAGGGATGATGGGAGTTGTAGTCCAAAAACATATGGGGACCCACAGATTGAGAACCGCTGGATTAGAGTGTTGTCCAAACCTGGCTCCCACTTAACTAGCGTTGGTCTGCACACAAACCTGCTTTTCTCACATCTAAGTTGGCACTGTATTTTACTTGTATTTAGTTAACGAAGCTTAAGACTTTGAAACTGCCAAGCTTCTCTAATATTGTATAGTTATTTATCTCCTTGACATCTGCTGAGAGGGCTTTCCACATCAGAAAAGACCCTGAATGGATTTGTTCCTACACCGTGTTGGGGGAGGTAGCTACAGACTCTTTTCTGGCTCTCAGAATGGCGGCTGCCCAGCAACAGCATCATCTAGAAGTAAGCCTTCACACTTACCAAACACTTACAAGTCTTCTTCATCCAAGACAAAAAGAGGATTAGACAAGTCACTGGATGCTGGGCCTCTCAGAGGCCACACCAGTCATGATGATGAGTGTATACTCCCTCCAGAATCAGAGGCAGCATGTCTCTGAGTACGAGCCACTGTGAACAACAGCAGGTGATGGCTCCTGCTTCTCTGACCTGCTTGTAGGCAGAGCTGGCCAGCCCATGAAGCAAGGTGAGGCCACCACCTCGAGCTGCGGCACACTCTTTGGAGGCCAGACCTGCTGACACCTCAGCACCTGCATGCCACTTCCACAGTGGCTTCTCAGTGAATAGGAGGCACTGCTGGTCTCCACTCCTAGGGAGGAAATGGCAGGGGCTGCTCTCTGGGGTTTCCTGAGCTCTGCACCCGCCCAGTGTGATTCAGAGCAGGCACCTTTCACGCCATGAAGGCCTTTGATGAACAGTTCAACCTTGGAGTACGGTAGATTCATAGCTGTCAATGTTTTCCTTTCTTTAAGGGAAATTCCCTTATTCCGAATAGAATTCCTTGCAAGAAGAGGGAAAGCAGAGACATCACCTTGCCAACAAAGGTCCATATAGTTAAAGCTATGGTTTTCCCAGTAGTGATGTATGGAAGTGAGAGCTGATCGCCGAAGGCTGATCACCGAAGAACTGATGCTTTTGAATTATGGTGCTGGAGGAGACTTGAGAGTCCCATGGACTGCAAGAAGATCAAACCAATCCATTCTTAAGGAAATCAGTCCTGAGTGCTCACTGGAAGGACAGATCCTGAAGCTGAAGCTCCAATACTTTGGCCACCTCATGAGGAGAGAGGACTCCCTGGAAAAGACCCTGATGTTGGGAAAGATGGAGGGCACAAGGAGAAGGGGACAACAGAGGACGAGATGGTTGGACAGTGTTCTCGAAGCTTCCAGCATGAGTTTGACCAAACTGCGGGAGGCAGTGGAAGACAGGAGTGCCTGGCATGTCCATGGGGTCACAAAGAGTCGGACACGACTAAACGACTAAACAACAACAACAACATGGATAGATTTGCTTCTCTCCATTGTTCCCAATGTAGATCTTCATTCCACTTGTTCCAGCTATAACCCCCCCCCCACACACACACAATTTTTCCTGATGTAGATTTCCTTCTCCTTTTCTTACCTAGCTGGGGGACACCATTTGCTTCAGGTGCCAAGATGCCTTGGGCCAACTCTGCTTGTAGCCTTGCCACAGGCATGCAATTGGCCACTACGTGACACAGGATACAATAGGTCTGTGTCCTGATCCACTGCTTATTTTCTCACATGTTGCACTCAGCCATATATTATAGACCACATGTCACAGATTGCCAGTTTCAGACATCACTGTGACATCTGCCACGGGAAAAGGAGTACAAAGGCCTTTTGCCAAGGGGTAACACAGATGCAAGAGACACGAGTGGCGCTGTGGGTTAAACCACAGAGCCTAGGACTTGCCGATCAGAAGGTCAGCGGTTTGAATCCCCGCGACAGGGTGAGCTCCCGTTGCTCGCTCCCTGCTCCTGCCAACCTAGCAGTTCGAAAGCCCACCAGTGAAAGTAGATAAATAGGTACCGCTCCGGTGGGAAGGTAAACGGCGTTTCCGTGCGCTGCTCTGGTTCACCAGAAGTGGCTTAGTCATGCTGGCCACATGACCCGGAAGCTGTACGTCGGCTCCCTTGGCCAATAAAGCGAGAATGTCCCACTTTTCTATAGGATGTCCCTATTTGCATTGGAGAAATGTTGGAGGGTATGGAATTATCCAATCCCATAGCCATCAGAAGGCAATCCTGTATAGAGAAGGTTTTTTTTTTAAAAAAAAAAAATTATTATGTTTTGATATATGTTGGAAGCTGCCCAGAGTGCTGGAGCAACCCAATAAAATGAGTGGTGTATAAATAGTAAAATTATCATTATGGAAAGGGATGTCCCAATTTTCATCATAGAAATGGTGGAGGGCCTGCTGAAATTTGATGAACGTCAACAACTCCAAACAATTTTTTGTGTGTGTGTGTGAATGTCCCAAAACTGAGATCTGGCTGACACATTTTCCTCCACACTTGATGCCTGGCAGTTGAATGTGCAAATTCTTTGTTGAAATCTGTTGTATTTCACGTGATCTGAGGCAATATGACAGTTTTATCTGCGGCGCTATAGCTGCAACAGCCTTCTTCGCACATAGCAATCCTCATGTGTCATTGCTGCTATCAAGTGATGAACTAATGAATGCTTAGTTGCTTCTCAGCATTTGCCAATGCAGTCTGAGAAAGCAGAGGAATATTGGAGCTTAGCAAATAGCATTTCCGCAGCTCCAGTTCAGCACCAGCAGCTTACTCAACCCAGGAAAGAGTGCACAAGTAGGAAAAGGTGGAGCTGGTGGTAGGAAGGGGCGGGGCGTCAACACATCATTTTTTTGGACAAGAAGGGAAGGAGTGGGAGACAGAAGATGACGACGACACTGGAGCAAAGGCCCCTTTATACCAAGTGTGAACCAGAGGCACAAGAAACCTGAGGAGACCAAACCTTTCTAATCACCTGCCTTAAGGCACAGCCACACATCTCTCCCAAGATAACCCCTCAACAAGCCTGCCTGTGAGGGAAATGGGAGCCAGAGTTGTTCCTTCCTTTGTTTACCCCATTATAGAGCTTTCTTCTTGAGGCTTTGTGTTCCTTTTCACCTCCCTTTCCAGGTAAAGGAGCAGAAGCAACCAAGTTGGCTATAAATCCTGAAAGATCTGCTTCCTGCCTTGCAGATCTTTCCCCACCTGGACTGACTCCAGCTACAAAAACTGAGGCTGCTGAACAGACTCTTGGGCCAGCGTGTTGTGGAGGGGTTGTTGTTGGCAGGGGTTGGATTTGGTGGCTGTTTGATTTCTGTGTCTTTATTTTAGATTTATTTTATTTTAGAGTAGATTCCATCAGGGTCATCCTCTAGCCTGGCTCTCTCCTGCCTGTTGCCTGAAATAGGTACACTGCAGCAATACAGATGATGTTGGACATTCACAAAATAAATAGGGCATTATCATTATTCACATGTGAATATAAACTTTTACTAAACATCAAACAGTGGTGGTATTCAATTAAATTTTACTCACAGTAGGCCCACGGAAAGTAATGGACCTAATTTCATGATGGTAATTAATTTCTATGGTCTACCCTGAGTAAAACTTACGGTAGTTGAATACCACGCATTCACTGTTATACCTGCAAAACCCAAAAGAGAAATTGTAGCATTACGGTGTAGAATAGCTGCTCTTTACAACTTGGAAACAATTCCCCCCTCAAAAATGAAACTTTTTATTACTCTTCCTTGACTGATAGCATCACCAGGGGGCCATAAAGCAGGTTTGGGGGCTGGATCTGGCCTTAATGCCCCCATTTGGCCGTCCCAGTTTACACAACTGGTAACAGTAATTCACAGACCATGTATTTACGGGCTGTCATGTCGATAAATCACAGATTAAAGGTCCTACTCCTAATGCAATTATTGATGTGATAGTCTGAAGGAGCCATTAGTATTTATTGTGTCAATGATGTTCAGACAACAGAGGACTGGAAAGATTTTAACTGATTTTTTTTCCTCTTCATGTTACAATGCCATTAGATGGGAGTACAATTAAAAAAAAAAAACACAGAGAGAAACATTACTTTGTTTTCAGCAAAGAATTTGATTTTATGTCATTTTGTTATACAGTCCTTGTGTTGTTTTATGAGTGTTTGGATGTCACATCCAACAAAACACACTGCTATCATATAAAAGAGATGTTTTTAACGGGGTCCCATGTTTTTCGTTTTGTTTCTTTGTCTGGAATGGCTGGTAGTCTGAATGTGCACTTAGAAGTTGAGTATTTTTAAAATTTGGTCTTCCAAGTTTCAGACTACTTGTGACACTTCCAGCAGAATCTTATATGAAAACCCCACTGAGTTCAACACTGTATACTCCTAGGTAAATGCCTATAGGATTACAGTCTCAGAGGGATATCCTGTGTGGCACTGAGTAACTTGTTCCATCAGTGCAAGGACTTAAGCTCGCACAATGGAACTTCCCCCTTTTCCTCCCACCAGATCTGTTCCAGCTTCCACCCCAAACCCTCCATAGCAGATTTGGGGAGAGCGCAAGGCACATGCAGGAAAGCAGGTGTTAGTTCTGTTGTGCAAGCTTAAATCCAGCAGTGCATCCATTGACTCTCCTTCTTGATTATGGTATTTTTTGCTCTATAAGACTCACTTTTTCCCTCCTAAAAAGTAAGGGGAAATGTGTGTGCGTCTTATGGAGCGAATGCAGGCTGCGCAGCTATCCCAGGAGCCAGAACAGCAAGAGGGATCGCTGCTTTCACTGTGCAGTGATCCCTCTTGCTGTTCTGGCTTCTGAGATTCAGATTCCCCCCCCCCCTTGCTTTCCTCCTCCAAAAACTAGGTGCGTCTTGTGGTCTGGTGTGTCTTATAGAGCAAAAAATACTGTATGTCTCTGGCAAGCAGTGACTTATATAATGTAGCTGGGGAAACCCAGTCAGATGGGCTGTTATTATTATTATTACAGTGGTACCTCGGGTTAAGTACTTAATTCGTTCCGGAGGTCCGTACTTAACTGTTCCTAACCTGAAGACCACTTTAGCTAATGGAGCCTCCTGCTGCTGCCGCGCCGCCGGAGCACAATTTTTGTTCTCACCCTGAAGCAAAGTTCTTAACCTGAAGCAATATTTCTGGGTTAGCGGAGTCTGTAACCTGAAGTGTATGCAACCTGAAGCGTATGTAACCCGAGGTACCACTGTATTGTTGTTGTTGTTATTGCATATAAATTATTGGTGAGCTGGTTACTTGCACATCAGCCTGGCAAGTAGACTCTGACCAGTCCTCTGTTTCTCTGGATTTCTGATTAGTTGATGAAGTGTGGATAACATTTCCTTTGCCATTCTGCAGAATGAGGAGAGTCCACTGGCATACTATGCAAATCATGCCAACTTCCCATTTAGAAAATGGTGGACTGTGTCTACAGAATTCTAAGGATGATAAATAAGTTGAAGGCCTCTGTAAATGTTAATCTAGCTGTCGAAAAGGATCCCTTGAAAGACTGCCTCCTTCCATGTATAAACAGTAGGACCTTCATGTGTATGTTTCTGAGCACAATTCAATGTGTTGGTGCTGAATGGCCTCAGCCCAGTATACCTGAAGGAGCGTCTCCACACCCATCATTCAGACACTGAAGTACAGCTGTAAGAGCCTTCTGACGGTTCCCTCACTACGAGAAACAAAGTTACAGGGAACCAGGCAGAGGGCCTTCTCGGTAGTGGCACTTGCCCTGTGGAACACCCTCCCATCAGATGTGAAAGAAATAAACAACTATCTGGCTTTTAGAAGACATCTGAAGGCAGTCCTGTTTAGGGAAGTTTTTAATGACTGATGTTTTAATGTATTTTTAATCTTTTGTTGGAAGCCGCCCAGAGATGGGTGGGGTAGAAATAATAATAATAATAATAATAATAATAATAATAATAATAATAATAATAATAATAATAATAATAATAATTCATTGGAGGCCCCCTCCCCAACCTAAAGTGCTGACTAGTGGGTGGCCACTAGGGAGAGGGTCTTTTTCGTGGCAATGCTCCAGTTATAGAATGCTCTCCCAAAATTCATACATTTTTGACACCCAACTAGATACCTTTTAATTCTTCTGGGCCTTTTAGAACCATGTTTTAATCAGTGGAAAAAAGAATGTATAGGTCACTTTTAGAATGAGTTCATGCCGCTTATGCACATTTTCATGTGAATATTGTATTGATTTTAGTGGGTTTTCTATTTATATTATTTTAATTTTGTGTGTCCTGCCCAGAGACGGTTTGGTTTTGCCCATTGTAGCACTTCCTTTAGACTCCTTTAGATGGTTTGGGATATTGCCAGGGAGATAAAGTCCATCTGAGGCCCCAAGCCGGCTGCCGGACGATCCATCGACCTCCCGCAGATACAGTATCAGCAATTAGCGACACGAAGCCTAAGAAATAGCTTGCCACATTCTTGGGCTGGTGCACACTCTATCAGCAGAATTCACACAGCAAAAGTTGCACTCAGGAGGGTATCGTTTAGAATGTTTATTCAGCGTTGGTCAGAACAAAGAACAAACATGACTGCCTGCTAGCATGTTCTGGCGCAGAGAGAGAGAAAACGAAAGCAATAGCAAACATAAACATCCTGAGAACAGGAAATACGCAGACTCTGTGACTCACAAGCCTGCTCTCTCTTAAGGTGGAACGGAAATATCCTAACACATTTTCATGTGAATATTGTATTGATTTTAGTGGGTTTTCTATTTATATTATTTTAATTTTGTGTGTCCTGCCCAGAGACGGTTTGATTTTGCCCATTATAGCACTTCCTTTAGACTCCACCACCTGAGAGCGGGATTAAGAAGCAGAGCCATTCCACTGATCAAGCCACAATTGTGCTCCTCTCCTTACTGTCCTCTCAGACGTTAGTAAGGAAGGGACTTGTAATTGCTGGCCCCAGACAATGTACTCCCCTGTCCTCTTACCTGGTGGATACTGTTGTAGCCGCTTCTCTGGTATTATGAGTAACTTTATTTCCTCCTCCTAATTTTGGGTGCCAGAAACAGGGAGGGATGGAAGGAAGGAAGGGGGGGCTCCCTCCTTCCCCTCCCTGCTACCTGTAATGCTTCTATTTGCATGGGGCAGGTACCAGAGAGGAAGGGGGGGTAAGAAACAGGGAGAGACCACCTTCCCTGCCTGTCACTCCAGCAGCCGCCAGTGAGCAGGAAAGAAGAAATCTTCTCTGGCTTGAATTAAAATCTGAGCCAGAGAAGAACTCATGAGTCACAATGCTCAACACATATTGAGTGTGAGCAATGCAAGTCGCCCAGCCAAGGGCTTATAAACTTTAGCCACATCACTATCTAATGTGGATTCTGGCATTTTCTTTTCTTTTCTGCCACTTTGAAAAAATGTAGTCACTGGAGCAAATTATCTGCATGACAATGTGTTTGAACAGCCTTCCATTCAATGGAGCCTGGCTCTTTGTTGTGATGGCTGGAAACCACTTGCGCTGCTCAGTGCTCAGTTGAAAGCAAGAACATATGTGGTGATTAGAGATGCATAGTTTGGCTCTGGATTTTAAGCAAAATTAAGTGCTTCTTATTTTAAGAGATGTTCTATTTGGAAATGTAATACAAAATACCCTGTCCGATAAAACATAAATAGTTAAGATCAATAGCTCCTCAAGTGGATTCGAAATGAGTGAATGGCTATTAGTACAGCCAGAAAATGTCTATAACCTCCATAGATAGATCTAAAGCAAAATTAATATATGGATTAGTTTTTCATTCCTCTGGTTTCAGCAGCCTGCTGTTTAAAAGACATGCTGCTGGAGAAAATACTGAAGCTTCATGTTATCCTGCAGAGAGGAGATAGTACTCTAACTTTCTCCTCCCAAGATTCAGGGAGATCTCAGTGAATTTTCAGCTGTTTAATTTGTATCTCACTTTTTCTCCCCTGAAGTCAGAGCAGAGACTGAACCACCCGGGTTGGTTGTAGCAGTCAACCTTTGTCAACATCAGACAATTGTTTTGCAGTAGCATTTGATCAATTTGGAGTTGCTTAACGGATCAGAGCCTGAACAAAGAACTTAATCAGAATGGGGATTCAAAGAGGAGACTGTCTCTAAAATCACCCCATGTTGTGAAGGTAATCTTGAACTTCTCAAGAAAACCACTAACCGCCAGGGTGGCTGTCGAATCCATAGGCTTTGCTACTTCTCCTGTGCTCAGAGTTTTGTCCATGGGGAGCTATTTCAATATGCAGCAGCCCTCATTGCAGCCAGTTTAGGAAAACCACTCATTTCTGCTGATTGTATAAACTGGCCTTAAATATGGCTGGATGGCAGAATCGGCAGCTTTCCGTTTTGATGCAGAGCCACTGGCAAAGCGCACTGATTTGGTTTCCAAACTGAGAGAGCTCCTTGCGATGTTTCCCAACTGCCTTTTTGGCAAATCATTAAAATTTTAGAAGGGTAAATTGATACAGCTGTCCTCATCCATATAACGTAAAATGATGGGATAGAAGATTGAGAGTCATTTTAAATTATTATCCATCACTCACCCCAACATTAAAAAATGGGCAAGGAGCTATAATTGACACTTTAATGAAAAATCTTCTTTTGGCTTTTTCTTTTTCTTTAAAGAACAGTAGAGCTTATGTGAGAACGTTTCTAAAATATTTCATGTGGGGGAACTGGGTTTTTTAAAAAATCAATATTAGATATGAGAATTATTTTTTGCTTTAATCCCCTATTGATATTTCAGAAGTTATCTCTTAACTTCAATCCCCCTTTAAAGATTTTTCAGAGTCATCCAATTTTGTCTGGATTAATGCTAATACTGGATTGGTCTCCATGCTAGTTTCACCTTTGTCAAGACCAATTCTCATACTTTCAGTTTACATTAGCATCAACTCTGGGAGAATTATGTGGCATTTTTGTTGCAGTGTGGAAAGCAAAGGGCTCCTTGTAGTTCTCATACAGGAAACCCCTTAGGATGGTGGCAGTGATTGCCTATGTTTTGTATCTGTGAGGAGTGGGAAGTTCCAAAAGCAGCCTTTGACAGCTGCGGTTAAGTAAAGTTAAAGATAAAGGGACCCCTGACCATTAGGTCCAGTCACAGACGACTCTGGGGTTGCGGCTTTACTGGTTGAGTAAATGTTTACTGGGTAATGTGGCCAGCATGACTAAGCCGCTTCTGGTGAACCAGAGCAGCACACGGAAACGCCGATTTACCTTCCCACCAGAGCGGCACCTATTTATCTACATGCACTTTGATGTGCTTTCAAACTGCTAGGTTGGCAGGAGCAGGGACCAAGCAACGGGAGCTCACCCCATCATGGGGATTCAAACCGCCGACCTTCTGATTGGCAAATCCTAGGCTCTGTGGTTTAACCCACAGCACCACCCGTGTCCCTTACAACTGTGGTTGCCTTGTGCTAAAGATGCATAGTGCCTTTTGCAATAAATTGTTTCCTTACACGTTTACAGGTTGAGCACTAATCCACAAGCAACATTTGTCCAACCCCTAATGATGTGCTTTAGCTAGATAGAGATATCATAGCCACATTCTCCATCAAACACTCCATGTGTCACAATGTGTGCCACAAAGGGGTAACCTATATGGCACAGTTTCCAAAAACAAATTGTTCAAATATTCGGTGTGCGCACCCCATAGGCTATCTGATGGGCAGCTCTGGACTAAATGAAACTTTGGAGGCAATAGATGACGTTTATATATTTGTAAGTGGGTTTATGTTCAGGGAGCAAGGACTTGTGTTCAAGACAAGAAGAGGAAACACCTTTGTTGATGTTACCCTAAATGTCTTCCCAATCACTGAGGCTTTGGAACTGCAAATGCCACTTCAGTCCAGTGGAGAAGACAGCCAACAACTAGAGTCCTGCCAAGCAAAGGAACTAATACAGCATCAACTGCAAATGATAGAAGCCCTGCCATCAACAAGAGTAGCACTCTCATTCTGAGGGCTAAACAGGCGCATAACAAGGTTATGTCAGGTGCAAGTATGGGCAATGAACCACGTAGTACCTTGCTGGGATTAAACAGCAAGGTACAACAGACAAAAGAAAAATAGGAAAGCAAGGAGGACCGACTCTCTGTGGATTCAGTACACAACAATGGCAGATATACTGGAAAATATATCAAGACAGCGGTCTGGTTTTCATCTGCATTGCCAAGAAAAAAAGCTTTCACACTGTAAGGTAAAGGTAAAGGTACCCCTGATACAACACTGCAAAATGGTTACAGCTACAGTTTTCCATTTTCATGGATGTGATGAAGCTACACTGCTACCTTGACTACTCTGATATCTTGGCACACCATTCTCTGACATCTGCACAATATACAAACCAAGTCTTCAGGTCCTGTTACACATCAGACAGGCACTGTCTCTATTGTATTTTTGGTTCCCATTGAATGCCTTCATTTTTCAGCAAGCCTTTTAAGTGGAGATCTTCATCCCAGTCTGTATCTATACCGGATGCAAAATTGTTTTTGCATCTGGAATTGCTTTTAGTTGTTTTTACATATGGAATTCTTACTATTGTTGATGTTTTTACTGTGAAGTTGCTTTGAGCTCTTTTATGGCAAGCAATTCATGAGTGGAATCAGAAACTAAACAAAAATCTGCAGGAGCTATGTAAAAGGATGTTCTGCACAAGCATGGGAAATCCATCGTTGTTGTAAGAAGGATTCTCAGATTGTCCCTTGACAGAGGATGCAACTCAAATGAGAAAACACATAGATTCAAACATAGTAGTCGGCGCATGCAACCCAAATGTGATGCTAGCAAGAAAAGGTGGGGGGTTTTCTTTTTGGTATGCAAACAAGGTTAGCAAGCAACATTTTTAATGAGTATTTGAAATAAACAACCCATTTGGGAGCAAATAGTAGTGGGGGATTTGGGGAAAGGAACTGGAACCAGGCATCAATCTGGATCTGGAGCACATTCCAGACGGGGGTTCTGCAGCTGATTTTTCTTCAAAATAAATGTGCTCCATTTAAGCTCATTTGCTGTATTGTTTTTAACACTTGATTGGGAACCACCCAGAATGGCTGGGGAAACTCAGCCAGATGGGCGGGGTATAAATAAAATTATTATTATTATTATTATTATTATTATTATTATTATTATTTCTAATATGAACTACACCTTCAAATATCTAAAGGGCTGTCACATGGAAGATGGAGCAAGCTTGTTTTCTCCTGCTCCACATGGTAGGAGCCAAACCAATGGCTTCAAGTTACAAGAAAGGAGATTCCGACTAAACATCAGGAAGAAATTTCTGATGGTAAGAGCTGTTCAATCGTGGAACGGACTCCCTCTGCAGCTTATGGACTCTCCCCAAGGGAGGTATTTAAGCAGCAGTTGGATAGCCATCTGTCATACATGATCTCGTTGAGATTCCTGTATTGCAGGGGTCTGGACTTGATGACCCTCAACTCTACAATTCTATGCTTGCTTGTAGATTGACCTTCAAGGAATATGGTATGTGGCATAAGAAGTATCCATGGTCCTGACTTCCAGCTGCTTGACTTGTGCTTTGTCATGCCAGATTTAGCCAGAATATCCCCATGGACCTCATGGAGCCTTCAAAGGAGACCCCTAGTGACTTTGTTTTATTTTCCTCTAAACTCCTTTGCCCAATGAAGATTCCACTAGTGAGTAGTGAATCTATTCTACAATAGTTACAGATAGGTAGCCGTGTTGGTCTGCCATAGTCAAAACAAAAAAAATTCCTTCCAGTAGCACCTTAAAGACCAACTAAGTCAGTTCTTGGTATGAGCTTTCGTGTGCATGCACACTTCTTCAGATACACTGAAACAGAAGTTTCCAGACCCTTCTATATAGTGAGAAGGTGGGGAGTGGTATTACTCAGAAGGCTGGTGGGAATGGGTGATTGGCAGATAGCT
This sequence comes from Podarcis gaigeae, assembly GCF_964106915.1. NCBI lineage: Eukaryota > Metazoa > Chordata > Lepidosauria > Squamata > Lacertidae > Podarcis > Podarcis gaigeae. Next base: position 48,950,997 of record NC_139689.1, read on the forward strand.
GTGATGAGCCTGTTGACGACTCTTAACGACTGCAATAGGTCTTACAGGAAGAAGCAAGGGGTGAAAAGGTGAAAAATGGCTTTGTCATGTATAATGAGATAAGAATCCAAGATCTTTGTTCAGGCCAGGTTTCTCCATGGTTTTAAGTTTGGTGATAATGTAGCACCCTGCTTGTGGTTAACGCTTAGCTGGAATGAAATATTCAACGCAGCAATAGAGAAATTAAAATAATAATTTATTTGTCAGACAAATAAATGAGAGGGACAGTGGTATATGGTTACCAAGCTCTGGCCTGGCCTCCTGCCATTCTGGCCAGCACTTATATTTCCTTAATCCAGCCCCCTTGCTCCTCCTTTGGCTGCCTCTGTCCAATCAGCCTGGTTGAAATTCCTATTGGCTGTTTGCTAGAACCAATCACAAAAGATACACCCATTTCCTTCTGTCCTTTTATGGGACACAAAGAGCTATATATTCTTATATCTATAAATGACAAATAAGTAGTAATATATCTTACATGTGTCTCAACAAGGAATCTTAATTACCAGCTCACCTCTTGCCCTCCTTGCCCTATTGCCTTCCAAAACAGATGGTTAATCTTAAATTTTTATCTTCAAGGATCTTTAGTTCACATCAACATTGAAAGATCTCCTTCATTTGAAGGTTTCTAAACAAAAAGGCCTGACAACCATATATCAGGAGTGCTCGATGGCATCTCCTGTCTGGCAGGAGGCTGGGCTCATTTGCCCTTCTGGTCTCCTATTGCAATATGACTCTATGAAATAAGAATCTAGCATTTCTTAAATCCTTTGCATAATTACATTTAAGCTAATATATTTCATACATTATCATAGGTAGCCTTTTAAAAGGAAAAGAAATCTTAAAAGGATCTCAGTTCAAGAAACAGCTTTAGAAAAGACTTTCCCAAAAATGCTCTCTTTCTTCCAGCCAGACCAGTTGCTTTTCTTTTCCATTTGCTCTTGGCCTTTTTAACCTTAGGAAGAAGATATGGCTCATTTTACTATTTACCAACCCTTAATTTGTAGGGTCAGTGTAACCTTGGCTCTCAGCCTGTAATTCCCTTTTTACGACTTTGAGAATTGTTTTCTGCTATAAATCAGGGGGCCCCCTTGTCTTAGGAGGAAAAACATCTTGCCAAGGTTTTTTAGTCTTCTGCCTGGCATGAAACATTTGAAAATCTTTAAGCTCATTTTAAGATACAGGCCCTGATCGAAATATATAAGCTCTGATAAAAATGCAGGCTTATGATTAGATGCCTCAATAATACAGTAGAATAATCAGGAGACCTACTTCAGACTTCAGCAGGGTTCTCAACAAGATTCCAAGGCCTGCTTTTGGATCTATTCACAACTAAATTACAAAACACATCATATTTTAAGAGCATTGATATTATCATTCTCCTTGAGGTACTGAACTAGGCGGTGGGCCAGAGGCACTGGTGCTTCTGTAATCTCAAATACCTTGCTGTTCCTAAATGGTACCTCTGCATGTGACTTGTACAGCTCCAACTCATTTTACAGATGACGTTCCTGTGGTTTGTTGTCTGATACCGTTAAACCTTCTGTGCTTTTAATTCTAATACAGTTTCAGTTCCTTTTTCTTTATCCATCATTTCCATTCTGCACATCCTCTGTTACCTCTAAAAATAGTCAACAAATTATCTTAACAACCTAAGAACAGATGTAGTTTGGATTTCAAAGTGCATCCAGTAATAGTCTGTTCTGGTAATTGTTGTCTTGATTCTGTGTTTCCTGTTACAGAATAAAAATCACTGCAGAGATTGATTTGTTATTTACTCCATTTGTGTCGTCCCACAAGGCAGCTTACAGTAAAAATAATACACCATTACTAAAAACAAACAAGAAGGCTAAAACCACAATAAAACACTAATCAACCAGTATCAAGTAGCCAGAAGCATGAAAAACTTATCCAAAAGTCTTACCAAATAAATATACTTTGGTCCTGTGCCTGACACACCAGTGGGTAGAAGTCTGTTGGACAACCCAAGGTAGGTTATTCCAAATAACTAGTGCCAGGACTGAGAAAGATATGGTTCCCGTAATCACTACTCTAGCTTCATGATGTCCATGGCACTTGGAGCCAACTCTCAGCTGTATTCTGCAGCTTCAAGGAACAGCCCAATGTGGAATGCATGAAGCTACCAACATGATAATATCAACATGAAGCTAGCAACATGATGTCCAATACCATCTTCCACAAGAGAGGACACAGATGGAGAATCAATTTGAAGCTAGTAAAATATACCCCTGCCTACAGAATGAATGAATCTTTATTTGTGTCAGCCATCGGCCAAAGCAATAAAACAACAATACAATAGACAAAGAATAGACATAAAAAGTCAATTATATAAAATACATTTTAGGGCTTTGAATCAATAGTCAAATAGTGGATCTTATTCTGATTGCCCCAGCTAAAAACCTTGCAGCCTCTGCTGTCACCTGCTCATCTTTATCTGCCAAGAGAAAGGACATTGTGGAATTGGCTGGGTGACCCAGAATGGACAATAAAAGAGGGGTGATAACCTCAAGTCTTTATAAAGAGTGTAAGCCAGAAGAGCATGCGCCACCAATCCAGTACTGCCATCTCCACAGGGACATAAGCATTTTTTGTGTGCAATCTGTTGGAATCGTCCAAGAGAAAAAACACATCTATATTTTAGAATTGCTAGGTTATGCAGATAGGGTGCCAGAGAGTCGAAATGGGAAGGTGGGAAATAATCATACCATGGGGAAAATTTCCTTATTGTGGCCAAGTTGTTCTGACGCTCAATATCATTTACCGGTAGGCACTGACAAATTAGATTGTTTGCTTTACTAAAACCCAAAGTTTGTCACTGTTAATAATAATAATAATAATAATAATAATAATAATAATAATAATAGAATAATTTATTATTTCTACCCCACCTTTCTGGCTGGGTTTCCCCCAAGTGTGAAGTTTTTGATAGACAATTTTAGTCCAGGCGCTCTTATGACAATCTTGCGGCATTAGGGATATTAGGGATATTTTGGTTTCTCTTCAGATCATGTAAATCTTTCGCCCCTGCCTACAGATGCTGCCTAACCAACTAGATGTAACCCTGGTGACTTCAAGGAGAGGACGGCTATGCCTATATACAAAGCATGTAATTTATCTGCTCGTAGGTAGGGATGAAGGTAGCGCTGTGGGTTAAACCACAGAGCCTAGGACTTGCCGATCAGAAGGTCAGCAGTTCGAATCCCTGCGACGGGGTGAGCTCCGGTTGCTCGGTCCCTGCTCCTGCCAACCTAGCAGTTCGAAAGCACGTCAAAGTGCAAGTAGCTAAATAGGTACCGCTCCGGCGGGAAGGTAAACAGCGTTTCTGTGTGCTGCTCTGGTTCGCCAGAAGCGGCTTAGTTATGCTGGCCACATGACCCGGAAGCTGCACGCCGGCTCCCTCGGACAATAAAGCGAGATGAGCGCCGCAACCCCAGAGTCGGTCACGACTGGACCTAATGGTCAGGGGTCCCTTTACCTTTACCTTTTAGTATTGTGCAAGTGCCTGTGTCTAGTCTCTTGTGACAGAGCGTTCCACCAGATCTGGGCCACGGCCGAAAAAGCCCTGGCTCTGGTTGAGGCCAACCTAACCTCCCTGTGGCCCGGGATCTCCAAGATGTTTTTATTGGAAGACCATAAGGTCCTCTGTGGGACATACCAGGAGAGGCGGTCCCGTAATAATAATTTTTTTATTGTGCCCCGCCCTCCCCGGCCGGAGCTGGGCTCAGGGTGGCTAACATCATAAAACTAACACAGTATACAAAGAACATAAAAACAGGCAATCAATTAATTAAAATGCATCTTAAAATTAGTTCAGAGCAAATTAAAATCTGGACAGATGTCAGTCCACGGGTAAAATTCAAAGTGGTTAATATTCTCCAGGGCCAACTGTTACCACTGGTCTTATAAAGGACCTCTGAGCAGGCTAGGAGGCCTCTTTAATGTTTGTTCTTATACAAAAAGAAAAGAATCAGACTGAACCCCGACCAAAGGTTGATTGACTATGAAAATGAAGCGTGTTTTGTATAGTATTCGTTGTGTTATTAAGTTAGCTGTAAATTCCATTCACTTTCTGCCACCACCTTTTAAATTTTCAATATGTGACATAGTTTAGGAGTGACAAGGCATCACTGGTTTTCAACAGAGCAGGAGATAACTGAAGACTCACACAGATGGGAAGGGAACACTTTGGGATTTGTCCATAATTTGTTTGGAAATAATTCCCTTAAAAGGTTTGCCACTGAAAAGTGATCAGCAGATTAAATCTCCATTCAGCTAGCCAGTTAAGAGTTCCTCTTCCACACACGACTGAATTTAGAACTGCCAGGCTGTAACTTGAAGATCTATGCAGTATCTTGAAATCCCCTAATGTGCAGCTTCCCTCAGTTGCTCCCCACCTGTTCTTTCATCTGCTCTTCTCCTTCACCTGTTTGTGGAACGTTTGAGACAAGTGAGACAGGGAGGGAGATGACAGGGCCCAAGCAGAAACAACCAGGAGAATTTGCAACTGCCTTGTCCCTGTCAGGTGCACAGAGCTAAGGGCTGACAAGTACCTGGTGCAGATGGGGATGTGGGCAGGTGATCTAGTGGCACAAAGGGAGAGCCACGAAGCTTCCCATAACAGCAAGTTGCACCTGGTTCCTGGCTCATCACAGACATATGTGAGGAGACAGGCCTTCACACAGCCAGGTCCCAAGTCATCTGGGGCATCTAGAGTAAGATGAACCAATGCAGATCAGATTTGACTGAAGTTATTTATGGTATTTTTGCTCTCCCCTTCAACAGCTGGTGAGCACCTTGGGGGCTACATTCTGCACCGGTTGAAACTTCTGGACCTCTATTTCTGTTGAAATATAGACTGTAAGACCTTTAAAATATGCCCTTCCCAGCTCCTTCCAAAGTTTTCCTCTTCCTTCAATGTAGGTTAAAAAATAGTTTACTTACAAACTCCCCAAAGGTCAGATTGATGTGCTTCAGAAAAGTTGCACAGGCAGTAAAACTTGGCTTTGTTACAAAGTGGTGCAAGTTCCTAAATTATTGGTAAAGGTAAAGGTAAAGGGACCCCTGACCATTAGGTCCAGTTATGGCCGACTCTGGGGTTGCGGTGCTCATCTCACTTTATTGGCTGAGGGAGCTGGCGTACAGCTTCTGGGTCATGTGGCCAGCATGACTAAGCCACTTCTGGCAAACCAGAGCAGTGCACGGAAATGCCGTTTACCTTCCCACCGGAGGGTATTACCTATTTTACTAGTTAGGTTGCTACCTAGCTGCTAGGTTGGCAGGAGCAGGGACCGAGCAACGGGAGCTCACCCCGTCGCGGGGATTCAAACCACCGACTATCTGATAGGCAAGTCCTAGGCTCTGTGGTTTAACCCACAGCGCCACTCATGTCCCAAAATTATTGGGACAGGAACTCAATAGTAGCTTGCGACAGCCATGCAGTCTGAGCTGACGCAACCAGCTCAAACCTCTCCAGACTCTGAAGTTCACAGGTAGACTGGGGAGGAACAATAGGCTTGGTTACCCATTTCCTCCCTAAGGAAAGGGGAAGTGTCCTAGCTATGCCTGGCAGGACAGCTTACTCTATGGTATCAACCGCTTCATGCATTAATTTGATAAAAGCATGCTGGTTATATGAGGCTGGCTATCCAACCCATGGAATTTTTCATCGCACACTATCACTAAATTTGTAGGTGCCTGAGCAAACAGGCATTTGGGATTCTCCCTGCCCTGCTGTAAGCCATTTCTATTACTTTGTGTGCTCTGTGAGGTTAACCAAGCTTTTTCTCCAGCTGCCCAATGCCCAATTAGCGGCATTCCCAAGCACGCTATCATTTAATACCAACCACTGCTGAGCAGCTGTTTCTTTCAAATCTGTTTGCTGTACGTGGAGCATTTCACACTGGCTTCACAGCTATTTCTGCCTCCTCTTCTCCAGCTACATCATTCTGAAGAAACATCTGCACAAGTTATGAAGGAAGCGCTGGCAAGATGGTGTGCTGGGACACCAGCTGACACTCGTTTTGTGTATTGCAAAACCCTCATAAAACTTCAACAAATATGACTTGGGTCAGGGGTCGGCAACGTAAGGCCCATGGGCCACAAGTGGCCCGCGGGGGTCGTTTAACTGGCCAATGAGCTGCCCCCGAACCGAGCCGCCTGTTCGGCGAGTCCCCACACACTGCGCTAAACTGGCACAGCACAGCGCAGGGACTCGCTTCCGCGGCGCCAGAAATCACGTCCGTGCAATCTGGTCCACAAAGGGATCTCCACTGGAGTGAACCAGCCCAGGCGAGGTAAACCTTGCTGACCCCTGATTTAGGTCATGCTATCTCACCGACTACCCACCACTCTAGTCCTTATTACAGGGAAATGCCAATGGCATGTTTGGTGAGGGAAAGAAGAATTTGGCTCGCAGAAACTTTAGCATTAATCAGGAGAGGGTGGAATCCTGATGGGCAATGTTGCTAGTCTCATGAAAATTCTTTTGCTTTGGTAGAAATTCGTCAAAGGTTTCACCTGAGGAGGAAACACCCCCCCCCCATTTTGTTTTATTTGGTTTTTCGTTTTATTGGAAATTTTATTTACAATATAACATTAACCCCCCACCTCCCAATACAGAAATCCACCCTCATTAAACGTGAACATAACATACAACAATACAAACAAGCAAATAAAATACTTCCTTTATCCTGTACCTGGCCTCCTTATTTACTTCTTATAAGCTTTTTTTCCTTTATGAATAATTATTAATATTTTTCTAATTATAACTTAAATATCCACAAAGTCTCCCGCAGACATTAATCGAAACAAGTCCAGGTAAGAATTTTAGGGCACTGTTTTGTGAAGTATTCTCTGCATTTTCCCCATGCTTTTTGAAACTCTTGTCTAGTGTGATCTCTGTTAATCTAGCCAGTTTGTTAATGTCTGGACAAGATGTAAGGACCTGCTTGAGGATGGGGCCCCAAGGTGGTTGTCGCCGATGGGGGCGAGGGCTCAGGGGGGGCTCGGTGTGGAGGCCAGGTGGCCGAGGAGTTGGGGGGTTTTGGAGCAGGAGGAAGATAGGTTGGAATTGCAGAGCTTTGAGGAACTGGAGGACAGCGTACGGGATTGGCTTCATTATTGTTAGGTAGTGGAGGCATGCGATTTGGACGGGAAGGTTGGCTTCCAGATGGAGGAGTCGGGGTTGGAGGCAGAACTGTTGGATCCTGGGGCTGGGATTCTGTCAAGGATGTATAACCTGCTGCTGAAATGGAATACTCAGGATGAAACGGTGAAATCTGCTATGATTAAATGGGCACAAGATGTTGGACATAACATTATGTTGGCTGACTGGGAAGAGTTATGGACCACAGGTATGAAGTTTACGGCATGTAATGCCTTAAGAGAGAATATTATGAAAATGATATACAGGTGGTACATGACACCAGTCAAGTTTGCAAAAATATATCATTTGCCTGATAATAAATGCTGGAAATGTAAAGAGACTGAAGGTACATTATATCACCTTTGGTGGACGTGCCCAAGGATTAAGGCTTTCTGGGAGATGATCTATAATGAAATGAAAAAGGTATTTAAATATACCTTTCTGAAGAAACCAGAGGTCTTTCTCCTGGGCATGGTCGGCCAATCAGTGTTAAAGAAGGATAGAATTTTTTTATGTATGCTATAGCAGCAGCAAGAATACTTATCACAAAGTATTGGAAGACACAAGATCTACCCATCCGGGAAGAATGGCAGATGAAGGTGATGGAACACATGGAACTGGCGGAAATGACTGGCAGAATCCGAGACCAGGGAGAAGAGTCGGTAGAAGAAGGTTGGAAGAAATTTAAAGACTATCTACAGAAACATTGTAAAATTAAGGAATGTTAGAAGGATGCTGGAACGAAGTTATGTGGTTTTAGCAGTAATGTTACAAAGGAGTAAATAAAAATGGATTGTGAACAGGTGAGAATGTAAAGTTACAATATATTAAGATAAATTATTAAGATAAAAACAAAGATGGAAAGGATTTGCTGAATTAACTAATTGAACTAGAACACAAAAAAGGGAGGTGTGAGGAGGTCAAGGAAACAAGCAAATGAAAGATAAGATATGGAAAGATTGACTTGTTTTTAATTGTTTTTATTTTTCTGTATTTTGCATTCTCAGTTTTCTTTTTTTTCTTTTTGAAATTTTTTGAAATTTCAATAAATATTATTTTTTTAAAAAAATATCTAGCCAGTTTGATATACTCTAACAGTTTGTCTTGCCATTCCTTTTTTGTTGGCACAATTTCTTTATTCCAGTTTTTGGCAGTTAGGATCCTTGCCACTTCTGTGGCATTAGAGGAATATTTTCTGATCTTCTCTTGCTATACCTGCGTCCGTTATCCCTAGTAGAAAAGCTTCTGTATTTTTTATAAAGTTATGCTTAAACATTTTTTTTAAGCTCCTCATATACTATGTTCCAGAACCCCCCATTTTGATTAATGTTTCACTGCGAACAAAATTTCAGCGGCAACTCACAAGCTTTAGTTCATTGACCAGCATATTTCTTCCTGGTAGCTAGCTGCCCCAATTAAGATCTTGAGAAGCCCTGAGCCCTCCAATGTGTGGAGTGGCCCCAGACCTGAGAGTGGATGAGGGCAATGAGCTGAGGAACGAGGTGCTAAGAACCACCACAAAGGGCTTAAGATAAAAGGAAGGCCAGCCCTGTTGCCAGGCAACAGAGACCTAGTCTAGATACTGGCAATTATGAGGAAGCTGATGAGGAAACACCAACTGAGTATCAGCCGGTGAAGAACCAGGAAACGGGAGGCGGCATTTAAGAGCTATAGGGAGCAGGCCAGAGATTAATCCCTTGGTGCTCATTGGGATCTATGTTCCTCTCCCATGAAAGGAAGAGGGGCAAAGTTGGTTTCCATCTGATCCCCGTCTGAGTGAAAGCCCTGGTCCAAGAATCCCACGTTGCTAGGTCCTGCTATGATTCCCCGTCCCACCACATTCTTTGATAGCTGAGCGATAGGACAGCTTCCAGAAAGCCCGTTTCACCATTCAAGGACTAGTTCAGCGCATTTCTCTGTGACATCAGAAATCCATCAGACTCTACTGATAACCAAAATATCTCCAGCTGGAGACTTTCCCCTTGACTCTACAGTCAAGTTGGCATTTTGCCTCCTTCTTCCCAGGTCAATGGTTGATGCTCCTTTTCAGTGCTCACCTTGGAACTGACCCCGCTCCCTCAAAATAGCCCATGTTTGGGGCAGCTTCCATTGATTTCCATGGGGCTTGTGCAACAGAAGATCTGTTTAGATCAGGCATAGGCAACCTCAGCCCTCCAGATGTTTTGGGACTACAGTTCCCATCATCCCTGACCACTGGTCCTGTTAGCTAGGGATCATGGGAGTTGTAGTTCCCAAACATCTGGAGGGCCAAGGTTGTCTATGCCTAGTTTAGATTGTGCTCCTTTATTGCTATTTCCAAGTTTCAGTGCAAGTCACAGTATTGTCCTTATGGCGTTTTGTAATATCTCATTATTTGAGTTTATTTCCAAATATACTAGTTGAGCACAGGTGGGGGCACAGCTTCAACGGAGAAATTCATTACCCCTCATCAGATCTCCAGAGAGGAAGTCCTGCAAGGATACTCTTCTGTGGAGTTAAAGGTAAAGGTAAAGGTGACCCCTGACCATTAGGTCCAGTCGTGACTGACTCTGGAGTTGTGGCGCTCATCTCGCTTTATTGGTCATGTCGCCAGCATGACTAAGCCGCGGAAACGCCATTTACCTTCCTGCCAGAGCGGTACCTATTTATCTACTTGCACTTTGACATGCTTTTGAACTGCTAGGTTGGCAGGAGCAGGGACCGAGCAACGGGAGCTCACCCCGTCACAGGGATTCGAACCACGACCTTCTGATTGGCAAGTCCTAGGCTCTGTGGTTTAACCCACACTGCCACCCGCGTCCCTGGAGCTATGAAGTCCCCAAACAAGCCCCCTCTCCCTTTTCACGTGCACATTAAAAACACTGCAGTCTTCCCCTTTGTTTCCTCCCTCCCATAGCTACATTATATTGTACCTAGCTGAGCAGATTATTTATTTATGTTTATAAAAAGTGTCTCTATACCACCCTCTTACAAAATAACAGGGCAGCACACATCAATATAAAAAACTTTAAAGACAACCAAGAATGATCATTGAAATGACTGGCTGCTCAAGAAAATTGTAAACAACTGCATAGACCTGGGGGGCGGGCAGGCTTGCCATCTTCTTTGAACCATTTCCTCCACCCTCAGCTTTTCAGGCTGTTGTGCCAGCAAGGAGCAATTGTGAAAGGTAAAGGGACCCTGACCATTAAGTCCAGTCACAGATGACTCCGGGGTTGCAGCGCTCATCTCGCTTTACAGGCCGAGGGTACCAGTGTACAGCATACGGTGTATGTAGCCAGCATGACTAAGCCACTTCTGGCGAACCAGAGCAGTGCATGGAAATGCCGTTTACCTTCCCGCCAGAACGGTACCTATTTATCTACTTGCACTTTGATGTGCTTTCAAACTGCTAAGTGGGCAGGAGCTGGGACTGAACAACAGGAGCTCACCCCGTCACGGGGATTCGAACCACCGACCTTCTGATTGGCAAGCCGTAGGCTCTGTGGTTTAGACCACAGTGCCACCCGTTTCCCATAACTGTGTAACAACTGGCTACCAAAGAGGTGTACCCAGATATTTCTGGGTAACACACACACACACACACACACACACACAGAGAGAGAGAGAGAGAGAGAGAGAGAGAGAGAGAGAGAGAGAGAATCCAATTCCATTGCCCTAATGCTGGTTAGGTTTCAAACATGATGGTGTAGACCCCACCCCTCTCTATGGGATGCAGATTTGAGATCCAAGGAAAGATGCAAAGAGCAACAGTAACACTATATATGAAGTGATAGTTTTAGTAGTAAACATTAGCAGATGTACATTGGAGTGTATTAAGAGGAAACTAATCCACAGTAATAAATCCTAAGAATGCACCTGACTGTGCCGAGTGTATATTTTCATGGGTGATAATAAAAGGAGAGGCTGACATTAAAGTTTGCTCTTGAAAGAAGGAGGCAGTACGGTGATGTGATGAGACTTAGATGGCAGTGATAAAGAGGCAGCAAAGGAGAAGCTGGTGAAGGAGGATCAAGAGCTTAATCCATTTAGATGTTCAAAATCTGAAACATGCTTTAAATTAAATTAAGGCCTAATGCACTGTTGTCCTACTGTAAGACATTTGCAAGAGCATGCTCAGAAATAGGAGGTCAAATAATGTAATACAAGGACCACCAGAGCTTCCAACCAAAGCTTGGGGGGCATCAAGGCACAACTCAGAACCTGGAAAGGGTGAATTTATCAAGAACAAGCCACTTCGTCCTAAGCACCAACCGCAACAAATATTTAAGCATTTACACTCGTTTGCTCCCAATTTCCTTTGCTTCTCCTGTCCCCATGGTGAAAATTTAGGCTGCAGGTTCCTCAGAGAAGCATAGTCTTTTTAGCTTGTGTCATTCTGTAAAGTGCCACTATGTTCATGGTGCAATATAAATAAAAAGTAGGACTTAATTGTGAGAGACATGGCCAGTAGAGAGGAATCTGCAGATGGGGAGGAAGAGGCAGGGGGAAAGAGAAACTTGATTTTTTCACACAACGAAATTGAGGTAAGCCCTTCTCACTCTGGAATGCTGCCTGTAAGTTTTCGCAGCAGCACAGAGATGAAGGAACAGGATGCAGGTGATAGGAGGGAGTAGTAGTAATAGTAATAATAATAATAATAATAATAATAATAATAATAATAATAATAATAATAATAATAATAATTTATTTATACCCCGCCCAGAGTGGCTGGGTTTCACCAGCCACTCTGGGCGGCTTCCAACAAAATATTAAAATACAATAGTCTATCAAACATTAAAAGTTTCCCTAAACAGGGCAGCCTTCAGATGTCTTCTATAATCTGGTAGTTGTTTTTCTCTTTGACATCTGGTGGGAGGGCGTTCCACAGGTCGGGTGCCACTACCAAGAAGGCCCTCTGCCTGGTTCCCTGTAACTGGCCCTCTGCCTGGTTCCCTGTAACTTCTCGCAGAGAGGGAACTGCCAGAAGGCCCTCAGCACTGGACCTCAGTGTCCGGGCAGAATGATGGGGGTGGAGACGCTCCTTCCCAAGGAGGAGGAATTGGCTGCACCTGAGTCTCCAAGAAGTAGGAGGAGGAGCAAGCAATTAGAACATGGGTAGGCGACCTAAGGCCCATGGGCCACAAGCAAGCCATGGGGGTCGTTTAACCGGCCCATGAGCTGCCCCCGAACCAAGCCACCCGCTCAGCGAGTCCACGTGTGGACTTGCTTCTGCAGTGCCGGAAATTGCATCTGCGCATGCACAGACACCAAAAATTGCAGGGGCGTGTGCTCACACACACGTGCAATCCGGCCCACGGAGGGATCTCCACTGGAGTGAACCGGCCCAGGCAAGGTAAACCTTGCCGACCCTTGAATTAGAACAAAGGAGGATGTTATCTACTGAGCTGAATAGGATCCAAACTGCAGCAGTCTGATTGGTGCCCTAGAACAATAGGCTCCAAAAGGCAGCAGTCTGATTGGTCCTAGAACAATAGGATTCAGAATGCAGCAGTCTGATTGGTCCTAGAACAATGCAGCAGTATGATTGGTTAGCAGGAACCACCCAATCATGCTCCAGATAGAAGTGAATCCACAACCTGATTGGCTTACAGTAGAATTCTAGAATTAGCCAATCATGTGCAGCCCATTGTGTAAATAGTGTATATAAAGCAGATACTTTGAGGGGACTTTGATTTATTCCTCCTCACCACTATGAGCTGAATAGAGAGCATGAAATCACTTTGCGACTCTGAGTATATTTCAGAGGACCAGCAGGCAGCGGGGGCAGGCCTGGGATATATCTGGCCTTGGGAAGGGCAGGAATCCAGTCGCGTCAACTGACTCTGACAGTGAGGAATGAGTTGTGGGAGGCGTGGATTGCTGAAAGCCTGTTATTGCTAATAAACCTCAATAAACTGCCACCGTGTCATGTCTTGTGTGAGAGAAGTGCTAACCTGACACTTAACATGTATGTAACACTTCAGATCTCTCTCTCTCTCTCTCTCTCTCTCTCTCTCTCTCTCTCTCTCATAATATTAGAACCCAATGGGGTTGTCTAATGAAGCTGAATGCTGGGAGATTCAAGGCAGGGAAAAGGAAGTACATCTTCACACAACACAAGCCACTGACTTCATTCGCACAAGACATAGGCATGGCCAGCAACTTGGATGACTTAAAAAGAGGATCGGACAAAATCTTGGAGGGTGAGGCTGTCAGTGACTATTAGCCAAAATAGCTATCTTCTGCCTCCACTATCTGAAGCAGCATACTTCTGTATACCAGCTGCTGGTAATGAAAAGTGATCTGCTTGGCCACTATGAGAACAGAATACTGGCCTAGATTGGCCAGGTGCCCTGATCTTTTCCTGGTTCTTACAAGTTGTGTTTTGAAAACTGTCATTAACCATGGAACAACATATTCCATATAAAACCATTACAGTGGTGCCTCGCAAGACGAAAATAATCCGTTCCGCGAGTCTCTTCGTCTAGCGGTTTTTTCGTCTTGCGAAGCAAGCCCATTGACTGCTTAGCGGCTTAGCGCTATTAGCGGCTTTTAGCGGCTTATCGGCTTATCGGATCAGCTGATAAGCGGCTTAGCAGCTTAGAAAAGGGGGGGGGGGAGGAAAAAAACCGCAGGAACTCGCAAGACATTTTCGTCTTGCGAAGCAAGCCCATAGGGAAATTCATTTTGCGAAGCACCTCCAAAACGGAAAACCCTTTCGTCTAGCGGGTTTTCTGTCTTGTGAGGCGTTCGTCTTGCGGGGCGCCACTGTACAACAATTTTTTAAGAAATGGATTGTAACATCAATATTCATATAATTAGTAAGAGGATGGGACTCGTCAACCTGGGAAGGTAGCCCACTTAGGAGAAGGAAAACTCTGGTCCTAAACCTCTGCTACCTTGCAGGATATCTTTGGGAGAGATAAGGCTAAGGAGCAAATCCTACACAATTCCAGAGTGGAGTCCATAAGGTAAAAAAGTAAAGGTAAAGGACCCCTGGACGGTTAAGTCCAGTCAAAGGCAACTATTGGGCTGCAGCGCTCATCTCACTTTCAGGCCAAGAGAGTTGGCGTTTGTCCACAGACAGCTTTCCGGGTCATGTGGCCAGCAAGACTAAACCGCTACGTGGAGGACCATGATGGAAGCCAGAGCACATGGAAGTGTCGTTTACCTTCCTGCCCTGCCACAATGGTACCTATTTATCTACTTTCACTGGCATGATTTCAAAGTGCTAGGTTGGAAGAAGCCGGGACAGAACAACAGGAGCTCACTCCATTGCCGGGGATTCGAACCACCAACCTTCTGTTCAGCAAGCCCAAGAGGCTCAGTGGCTTAGACCACAGTGCCACCTACTCCCTACAGTCCCTAAGACAGTTGGATACCACCTTCCGGCAACTCCTGCAGCTAAGCTGGTGGCAAATGTATTGCTCTGCTTTCCTTTGGACCACTTCAGCATACAGTCCTGCGAATGGCACTGGCTGTCAGCTTCCTCTTCCACAGACTGTAGACCTCAACAGGGAAGAAATTAGGAACAAAGTTAGAAGAAGTTGGTACCACCTGCCATCATTCTCCATCTTTTTGCCTTTTGCCTGACACGCTCAAGGGGGACCAGCTGCCACTGGGTTCCTGTTTATGTGGTGTGTGTGTGTGTGTGTGTGTGTGTGTGTGTGTGTGTAACACACATATATTTCAGGCCTGTGTGCTGTTTACTAACTTTGCATGTCAAAGGTGGAAATCTCTTTCCTTGAGAGAAGAAAGGAGGGATGGTTGTGTTGATGCACCCAAAGTTAGATATTTCTAAGTCTTATTATTTCAAAGTGAATGCTAAGCATGCGTTTGAATCTCTCCCATTGCAACGTAACAAAAGTGCTGAATTGTGCCCATTGTAGTTGTGAAATATTACCCAAAAAAATGAAATACACAGCACAAATGTTTTTAGAATGGAGCTGCGTTGTTGCTGTTTATGTTTGAATCCTGCTTCCTGCCTTTGAAAAGTCTTTTCCTTGCCCCCTTATTCACAGTTGAATAGCACACAGTTGTGCAAAAATTTATTACCTGCAGCAGTTCAGACCTTGTCAACAAATGCATTGTAAGCTGGATGGCAATAACTGCTCACTTTACTGTACTGGAAGGATGACTGGTTTTGGCATAGCATTCCCAGAAGGACACTGTGGGAGTTCTGGGAATGACAGATATAGGCATAAGGTTGTTGGGGTTTTTTAATCAGGAAAGATGAGACATCAGAGTATACTAGTACTAAGCAAGGCTAAACGATGACTTATTAGAAGATTATAAAACTCTGTAAGTGCCAAGAGGAAGTAAATGTCAAAGGCTAAATAAATTTTATTTCAGCACTGTCATCTGTGAGCATTCATCCAATGCAACCCCCATTTTTTCAGCAGAGCGGGTGCCAGTGTGGTATCTACCCAAGAGTTCTAGAAAGAACTCAAATATTAAATTGCTGGTCTTCTGTATATAAAAAAGGAATATCTCCAAGACTGGCTACCAGAGGACTGGAATTCAGGTAACATGATGCCAAGATTTAATAAGAGATCCAGCAGGGATCTGTGGTATCGCATGGTGGTTAGATTAACTTCTGCTCCCAGTAAATTGGTGGATAGCATTATTTAAGATAAAACGATAGAGTGTAGAACAGAAGAGGCCTTGCTGAAGAAGACTCAGCATGACTTCTTCCTCACGAATCATTTTAGAGTTTTTGAGAGCTCAGCAAAGCATGTGGAGACAAGGCAAGGCAAGCTCCAAGCAAGGTGCTCTCTGGTTTCATCTCCTCTGTTGATGAGCCCCAAAGGACTTATTGGGAAGAGAACAGGAGAAAAGCCCTGCTAGATCAGACTAGAGGTCCATCTAGTCGTCTTCTTCTTCTTCTTTGGCGATCACTTCTAGCTGAGTAAGATTGTCTTCCCTAAACACCGTTTTAACAGTGGGTCCGTAAGTGACTGTGGAGGCCAATTCTGGATCCACACGTCCTTCCACAGTGGGGACATAAGTTTCTGGGTGGAGGTTGATCATGGTGATGGTTTGCCAAGTGTGCCTTCCTTTTAGTGCTTTTCTCCCTTATGTCCCGAGTTTGAGCGTCTTCAAAGTCCATGACACCTTTGGTAAAGGCTGTTCTCCATTTGGAGCGCTCGCAGGCCAGCGTTTTCCAGTTGTTGGTGTTTATACAACATTTGTTTTAGATTTGCCTTGAGAGAGTCTTAAACCTCTTTTGTTGACCACCCACATTATGCTTACCATTTTTAAGTTTGGAATAGAATAATAATCAGGCATCTGCACAACATCACCAGTCCAACGAAGTTGACGTTGAAGAATCATTGCTTTGACACTGGTGATCTTTGTTTCTTCCAGTACAGTGGCCATAGTTTGCTTGTTTTCCATCTAGCTTACCATCCTGCTTTCACACTAGCCAGCGTGGTATAGTGGTTAAGAGCGGTGGACTTGTAATCTGGTGAACCGGGTTTGTGTCTCCGCTCCTCCACATGCAGCTGCTGAGCGACCTTGGGCTAGTCACACTTCTCTGAAGTCTCTCAGCCTCACTCACCTCACAGAGTGTTTGTTGTGAAGGAGGAAGGGAAAGGAGATTGTTAGACACTTTGAGACTCTTTAGGGTAGTGATAAAGCGGGATATCAAATCCAAACTCCTCCTCCTCCTCCTCCTCCTCTTCTTCTTCTTCTTCTTCTTCTTTTTCTTCTTCGCCAAGCAGATCCCTGGCAGAACCTGCAAGCAGGACACGAACACAAAAGCTGAGCTCCCAAGCAACATATTGTTACATGTCCCATATCTCAAAGTGGTGTGAGATTACAGGTGTACCAGATGCGCTAACCAAGGTCTATCGGGGCAGATTTAGGGCTGTGTGTCTCCACTAGGCACTGAGAAGGAGATGTGAGGCTCTGACAAGCTCCTAGGGTCCTCCCAGCTCCTTCCCAAAACCGTTAGAGCTTTCCCAGCTTTAGGAAGGAAGTGGTAGGGCTCCAGAACCCTGCCAGAGCCCTCGTGCCTCCTTCCCAAAGCCAGGTGCCTCCTTACCCACCTTCAGGAAGGCAGCACAAGGACTGGAGTAAGGAGGGGCGCCAAATTTTAGGCTCACACAGGGAGTCATTGTAGCCAAGTCTGCTCCTGCGTCTGTGTTCCCTTTTTGACAATGAGGCATGGCGGAGTTCTGGGATGTCTTTATGACCCATGGTTTATTTACACATATATACAACCTGAATACAATGGAAGAATCTCCAGCATTACATTCGAAGAGGTTCTGGCCTCTCCCATTGCCACAGTACTAGGTTCAAAAAGAGACGTCAGCATCCTGCTTTTTTGACTCCAGCCCACAGCTTAGTAACTCTGTTCCTTAACTTGTAACTGCCATTCTAAACTCTTAACTCTCCTAAAAACACTGGTCTTACCTTTAAAACAAGATGTTATTCTGCCCCCCCCCCCGCTGTGCACTGTTGTTTACCCATTCTTGCTATTTATTTCTACTGCTGTATTTTATTACAGTGGTACCTCGGGTTAAGTACTTAATTCGTTCTGGAGGTCCGTTCTTAACCTGAAACTGTTCTTAACCTGAAGCACCACTTTAGCTAATGGGGCTTCCTGCTGCTGCTTCCTGAAGCGTATGTAACCTGAAGCGTATGTAACCTGAGGTACCACTGTATTTCTTTTTGCGGCAACCGTGTTTTAATCAAAAGTTTTGATTTTACAAAAGTTTGTTCATGTCATGTGGGCTGGCTAAGGATGCCTAACACATGGCTTCCGCCAACAAAAAAATCCTGGGAACTTTAGTTTTCTTCTCACACAGCTACAATTCCCCACACCTTTTATCAAACTAGGGTTCCTGGGGTTCTTCAGAGGAAGCCCAGTGTTTATAAGTGTCGTGTGGAAAGGGAATGGTATACTACCTCTAGGATCGGGGACAGAAAGCAGCAGGCCTTGTGCTTGTGGGCTTCCCAGAAAGGCGTCAGCTTGGCCACGGGGGAGAGAGGACTCAGGATCTCTTCCAACTCTACAATTCTATTTGAAGATGGCTATCATATATCTCCTCTCAGGCTCCTGTTTTCCAGGCTGAACATACCCAAGTCCCTCAAGCGTTCATCATAAGGCTTGGTTTCCAAACCCTTGATCATCTTGGTGGGCCTCCTCTGCACACATCCCAGCTTGCAAATATCCTTATTAAATTGTGGCACTCAGCACTGGGCACAGTACTCCAAGTGGGTCTGGCCAAGGCAGAATAAAGGTAAAGGTAAAGGGAACCCTGACCATTAGGTCCAGTTGTGACCGACTCTGGGGTTGCGGCGCTCATCTCACTTTATTGGCCGAGGGAGCCAGCGTACAGCTTCCGAGTCATGTGGCCAGCATGACTAAGCCGCTTCTGGCGAACCAGAGCAGCGCATGGAAACGCCATTTGCCTTCCCGCTGGAGCAGTACCTATTTATCTATTTATCACGGGGATTCGAACTGCCGACCTTCTGATCGGCAAGTCCTAGGCTCTGTGGTTTAACCCACAGGCGCCACCTGCATCCCGAATAGAGTGCAGAATAGAGGGCAGGATAGAGTGGGACTATTACTCCCCTTGACCGGGACACTATACTTCTGCTGACGCAGCTTAGAATAGCATTAGCTTTTTTTGCTGCTGCATCACACTGTTGGCAAGGCTTGCTTTCCACATTGCTTTCCACATGTACCACTGGCAAGCCAGGTGACCCCATCTGACATTTGCGTAGCTATGTGCTGATCCTGCCTATGCGCCGATGGTGACATGGGTCGCTATGTTAATTCGTTTCGTTCGTTTGGGCCCAGCCGGTCTCCTTCAGCTTATTCGCGTGTCCTTCACGAAGACTGCCTCTGCCATTCAACCGCCCGCCCGCCCCGGGCAAGCCGCGCTCTCCAGCTCACCGTTTGCGCAGCGCACGGTCAGGACGCCGATCGCCTTTCCAAGGCTGTCGAGAGGGAATCCCAAGCAGCTCATGCGAAAATCCTCGAGGGCCGCTATGAGAAATGCTTTTTTAAAAAAAACACACCACATATTCCTCTTCCTCCCCACTTTGCGCGCAAGCAAGGCGCACCATTTAGTTCCATAGCCGCGCGCTGGCACCCTTGGGAACCAGCTTGGGGGGTCAGAAGAGAGGACCCTCTGGCAGCTCCACCTTTTTGGCGATGCTAGCGAGGGGGAGGGGGGCATCAAGGAAAGGGGAGGAGCCAGGGGCGGAGCTAAGCGCGCCGCCCCTGCCCCCGCCGCCGCGCTGGTGGCTGCGCGCAGCAGCAGCACCAAGGCGAAGCAGGAGCTCGGAGTTTCGGGCGCGCTGCTGAAGACGCGCCGCCGGGGCTTCCCAACACCGTCGCCATCCTCGCTCGCTACCGGGACGGAGGACGAGGAGGAGCGGCTGCAGGGCCAGACGCCGAGCCGAGGAGGTTCCGCAGCGTCTCGGGCGAGGAGGAGAAGGCGGAGGAGGGCGACGACCCGGCTGAGACAGCCGCCGACGCAGCAGCCCGCGCGCGGAGCCCATCCCGGGCGGAGCGAGGATGCTGCGCGCCCGCCCGCCGCAGCCACCGCCTCTGGCGGTGCTGCTGCCGCTGCTCCTCCTGCCCGGCGGGACGCTCCGGAGCGCGGCCGGCAGTCAAGGTGAGCGCGCCGGGCGAGGGATCGGGAGGGCGCCGGGCGTAGCGGGGCATGGGGCGCGCGTGAGCGAGCGAGCGTTTGCCGGGGCGCCAGTGACCCTTTTCTGGCGGCCCGTATCGGGCTTCGCGGGGCTTCGGAGGCGCAGTCCATCCAGCTGCCCGGATGGGAAGGATGAAAATAAAAAAGGCAGCAACGCTGGTTCTTCTCTTCCAGCCCGTCTTCTCAGGGGTGAGGAGAGGGGTTTGGGGCTCGTGCGGCAGAGTTCCTGATAGAATGGGAGAGTTGGAAGGGTCCACCAGGGTCATCTAGTCCAGCCTCCCAACGCGGGGGTCGAACCTACGACCCTGAGATTAAGAGTCTTATGCCCTTCCGATCTGGGGGTTGTGCCCACGATCTCCGCCGTATCAGACAGGCGCCGGGAGGCGATGCACTCTGCACCTGCTCAAGGGCGCCCTGGCCGTAGGTTTGGCACATCTTCCCGGGTTTGTTGCGGATGGGAGGTAGCGGTGCTGGAGATGGGAGCTTGGCCAAAGCACGGGCATGAAGCGAGCTCTTCTTTTTCACCCCCCCCCCCAGTCTGTAAGATCATTTCAGTAGCTGCTTCTCTCTACTTCACTTTTCTCTGCCCGCCGCCCCCAGTTGCCCTCTCATCCTCCCGACTGGTAGGTGTGGTGCTTTCTTCTGGGGGGGGGGGACGCAGGGAGACGCATAGCCCTAAACATTTTGTGAATCTAAGTTTGGCCTCACTGAGGGGCAGCATTTCAATAGGAGTAGGAAAATGAGAGTACCCCTAAACATTTTTTTAGGGGGGGGGAAAAACCCTCTGGGTAGAGGGGTGAATAGGAGCAGCACTTTTGGCGGGGGAAAGAACTTGCCTGGCTCCTGTTACATCCAGGAAGAAATCTCCCCAGCGAAGGTTTCCCCCATTGCTTTTTTTCCCCAAGACCAGGAAAATCTTCACCTGCTTTTAATGCCTACATGTTTGGCTGATGTTGATACTGAAGCAGAGGAGCAAAAAAATTTTTTTTTGACAAAAGGAGGTTATTTAAAAACCTAGAGGTAAAAGTGTGGGCAATTTTTTCCTGATCTTTCACTGCAAGTGTGTGAGTGAAGATTTGTTTGCATTTTAGTCTAAACAACTTCTGGTTATACATACAGTATAAGGGGTGGTAGTTGTTTTGCAGAATACAAGGGCCTTCTGAATACGACTCACACTGGTAGCTGAGGGTCCAGAAAGAACCATATTCACAGAATTGCAAGGGATCCCTAAGGGTCATCTAGACCAACCCCCTACGACACAGGAATCTCAGCTAAATCATTCATGATTTCAGCATCTTCCCATGATTGTGGTGGCCACCGCAGGCTTAGAAGACTTTGCTTCAGTGGGCTGTTCAATACCGTTTTTGTCTTATTTGGGCTGGCAGGATCACATTGTGAAGAAGATTCAGTGTGTAGGGCTATGGAGATGGCTCTTCTGGAGTGCAGGGGATTAGTCTGGGAGAAGAAGTGCTTCCCAACAGATTCTGTGGGGCTAGGATGAGCAAAGAAAAACCCACCATCCAGCAAGCAGGTTGTCCGCCTGTCCCTTCCTAAGGCATATGTCTGCGTTGGTGGCAATAGCTGGCAGGTCTTATTCCTAGCTCTTATCAACTGAACACCCCCCCCCCTATAATTTTTTTAATACAATTTTATAAAATTATAAATTGGTGGTGCCTTTAGAATTCCTGCGTTTGAGTTGGTTGAAGGGTATGGGAACGGCTTGGACAGTATGCATTTAGATGGAAAAATAACTCCAAAGTGACTTATTTGTAGAGCTACTTTGTGTGTATGAAAGCCAGTTCATTCTGCTCACTTGTCTTGAGCTGTATGAAGTCTGTATAAAAAGGTGCTTATAAATTACCTCCCCTATTTTTATAGCATTTCTCCCCTCCAGATTCTAGTATGGTGAGCTTAAGTGGGGGTTATAAGAATCAGATGCCATTTTTGCATGTGTTGGGTCAAAGGTGTGAGGGGGGGGGGAGCAGAAACTCCTCAGCGAGGGGTGAGGAAACCCAGTTCTTCCTGTCGCCAAAGAGAAGTGGGATTTCATATCTCTTTCAGTTGCTTTCATAACTCCTGGGATGATAGCCTTTGCCATGCAATGAAATCAAGATACAGTGAGATCTGATGAGAGTGTTTGTGTGTGCTCGGAAGAGGACAGTAAATGAGCAATTTTGCAACAGGAAAGCCAGATGCTTTTGGAAGATTATTGGCATCTAATAGTTCTTTTATTTTGAAGCCAACGCATAACAAGGTTTGTCGCTAGATGAGGATTGTTCTTGTTATATTGCGTGGTTTGATAGTCAAAGCCTTACTGGCAATGCCTCTATGTGATGTGAACTGAGAGAAAGGTTTCCTGACTATCACCCAGAAGAAAATGATTTGTCAAAACAAAACAAAACCTTCTTTATAGGTGTAATCCCACCCCCCACGGAAAAGCCTAAATTGTGGGGTCTGCAACAAACTGCTGCAGTATTTCTGTCAGCCATTCTCTCTCAGCAGGACATTTCCTTTCTGTGGCTACTGAGGGTGTTTAGCCTTCACTGCCCCTGGTTTCAAGACTATCATTTTGCAAACCTCAGGGATATCTTCTCCACCCTACAGTTGCCCTTTTTTTGGCTGCAATGCTGTCAACACCAAACACATGAGTTTGCTGTTTGAATAGGTTATTGTAACACATGAATACTTGTGCATGGGGTGTTAGCCTCAATAATTAGAATAACTGTGTCTATAGCTATATTGATGTTTGATTGAACTGTTTGACCTGCCCTTCATGGAATAATATTTCTGTGCTGAATGCTATCATCTGGATGACGGGATGGAGGACATTAGACATTTCTAACACAAAGGCATTTTACCTTTGCTCACCACCCCCCCAACCCCCATGATCTGCACTGATATGGTAATGAGAGGCTGGTGGATTTGGGGCTTGGAAAATGTTCACAAGCATCTTACTTAGGAGAATGGGTGTGAAATCTGCTGGGAGCCCTTTCTTTGTAGGAGAAATCTCCTAAGCCAGGTCTCCATTGGTGATCATATAGACAGATGGGATCAGTTCAGAAAGAAACCCAAACGGTGGTATGTGCTAATTATACTTTGCAACCTAAGGCCAAGGGACGCGGGTGGCACTGTGGGTTAAACCACAGAGCCTGGGACTTGCCGATCAGAAGGTCGGCGGTTCTAATCCCCGCAACGGGATGAGCTCCCGTTGCTCGGTCCCTGCTCCTGCCAACCTAGCAGTTTGAAAGGACGTCAAAGTGCAAGTAGATAAATAGGTACCGCTCCTGCGGGAAGGTAAACAGCGTTTCCGTGTGCTGCTCTGGTTGGCCAGAAGCGGCTTAGTCATGCCGGCCACATGACCCAGAAGCTGTACGCCGGCTCCCTCGGCCAGTAAAGCGAGATGAGCACCACAACCCCAGAGTCAGCCACGACTGGACCTAATGGTCAGGGGTCCCTTTACCTCTAACCTAAGGCCACCATGGTTAGGATCTCCCCTATTTAGCACTTGTCTCTAGACTTAGTTACCTATAGAGATGGATCAGTAGCATGACTACAGTTTGTCAAAGCATATGTTACACCAAAGTGCATTTAACACATATTGTGGCTTTTTATTTGCTAGATGACCACAAACCACAGTTTGCCAATGCATTGCCATGCCATATCATGGTTTGGCTTCCTCAACCATGGTGTGGCACGATTTCTGAATTAAGTCCTAGACTGACAGAGTTTCCTGATGGGCAATTAGATGTATTTGTAAATACAGTATACTGTATGTGTGTGTTTTCAAAAAGTTGGCACTCCCAGAAAGATGGATTGAGGAAGGCAAAATATAGCTAGGAAGTGAATTTATTTATACCTTGTCAGAGATCAGTTGATGCTATAATTTTGTTCTGTGCGGCATGTTTTAGTGAGGGGCCTGGGTGTCTTTCTGCTTAGATGGAAAGCATGGGTTTATTCCCTTAGGAAAACATAGTTTCTGACTGGAAAGTACTCAGTCAAAAAGCCCAGAGTTGTGTGCACAGTGCTGACTGAAAATTTCAGCTCCGGGAGAGAGTCAGAGCTGCTGTAACAGACTGTTTTCCCAGATCCATCTTTATGGACAGTGTATCTTGAAGCTCATAACTTTGAGATGTGTGGGAAGCCTTTTCAGTTATGCCCTCCTAATATTTCATTAGCATGGCAAAATGAAATTAACCCTAGTCACATCCTACAAAGTCAACATATGCGCTGCAGGAACGACTGACTTTGTGGAACCGAGCAGGTTATTGGTTTGAAACTGCATAGCCAAATTTGGAAGAGGACAGGGGGGAAGGTTGGAAAATAACCAATGAATTATGCAGTCAGATACAGGATTGTTGCACCTTGTCTACTTGGCTGCTTCCGTTCACCCTCTGTCCCTGCCCTTTTAAGAGGGACATGGCATTAGAAGTGAACCAGGGTTTATTCGCTAATGGCCAGTTGGTACCATTTGGAAGTTTATTTGTAAACAGGCATTATTTGACAAATGCTTTGCACAGCAGGGGTGCCTTGGCCAATTATGACCAAACAACACTGTCTGTGGAAGTGGCTCGCCTTGCAGAGAGCCAGCCACCATTCATTGCGACAATAGTCACTAATGTCCTTTTTCTAGGGTCCTTGGAAGCTCAGCTCCCCGAAGCGTAGCTGTACTCCTTCCAACATGTGGAATAGAACTGAGGATCACTTGAGCTGGTTCTGCAGGCTGATGGAAAAAGCTTAAACTACCCCCCTCCACTTTTATAACCAGTGTCGGGGTTTTTGGTTTTTTTTTAAAAAAAGAAGATTATGGGCCCAATCAAGATTTCATTGATTTCAGCGAGTTGGCATATTCTTAACTCTCCCCCATTAAAATGAACGAGTCTTGAAACTATTAAAGAATCTTGCTGTATAATTCAAATAGACTTTTTTATTTTTATGAAGTTTAATTTTCCGGCAAAGATCTTTAATCGCTTGGCTTTGTAAGGGCACTAGTCTCCCCCTCCCACCCCCGCTTTTCTTTGAGAGCTAATAATTGGAATTTTCTGTGGCCTTGTAACAAATATTATATCGCTGTTACATCTGAGTGAATGTTAGAGGATTTGGTTCTGGATAGAGAGATTTCTAAAAGTTAACCTGCCTGCTCTTCAGAATTATGAGTGGATCAGCAGTGATACTTTAAAGCAGCTAAGTTGAAAAGCACTCGTCAAGATCTCCAGAAAGCAACGCAAGGCTGAAATAGGTTTTTGATTAGCACTCTAATGACATCACTGCTATACTTTACTGGTCAAGACCTAGCTCTGTTTTTTAAATAGGTACTTGCTGCTCAGTTGTGCTGCTAAGGCAGGCATCCCCAAACTCAGCCCTCCAGATGTTTTGGGGCTACAACTCCCATCATCCCTAGCTAACAGGACCGGTGGTCAAGGATGATGGGAATTGTAGTCCCAGAACATCTGGAGGGCCGAGTTTGGTGATGCCTGTGCTAAGGGTATTACGGTTTTAGCTCAGCACTGTTTGTTTAATTGCATGTATTGTAACTTGTAGGCTACAATCCTGCGTTCACTTACTTGGGAGGAAGTCCTTTGGAACTCAGTGAATTCCCCACCCCCGGTAGCCACATATAGGGTTGCACTGTTAGCGTGCCATTTTATGTGACCAAATAGCATGTACAAGCAGCACTTGAAAGCCATAAAGTCATGAAATATTATAAATAGTAAATAATAAGCTCCATCTCCGAGAAGCTCTGTTTCACGTATTGCTTTGCCAAGTAGTTTTCATTCCCTTTCTTCAAATAATAAATAATAATAATAATAATAATAATAAGAAGAAGAAGAAGAAGAAGAAGAAGAAGAAGAAGCAGGTGTGGGGATCAAGCTGCTACTTGAAGAGTACATGAAGAATTGTGCTGTAAATGTTCGTACAGGTGTTTTCATAGTGCGCTCAAGGCAGATGTTGTATCATAGTGGTTCCATTTATGGTTCAGGCCCAGCAATGGTTCTCAAAGGGTGTGGCAAGCGTGGCAGGAAGATTCAAAGACAATCAAAGAAACAATCAAAGAAACAGTGTAATATAGTCCAGCGCAGTTTCAAAATAACTTTTGTTTTGACACACAACCGGAAACAGTATCAATACCTCTCTTCAAGAGCATTGGCTACTCTTCTACAGTTCTCCACAACAAAGGGTTGTGAACAGGGGTTTTCAACTCTGACAAATATGAAAGATCAGAAAAGAGCAAGGCTTCTTTGTGTTGATGAGGAGAGGAGAGTTTGCCTGTCTCAAATTAGACCCAATATCAATGAGATTACAGTGGTACCTTGGGTTAAGAACTTAATTCATTCTGGAGGTCTGTTCTTAACCTGAAGCACCACTTTAGCTAAAGGGGCCTCCCGCTGCTGCTGCACTGCCGCCGCACGATTTCTCATCCTGTTCTCATCCTGAGGTAAAATTCTTAACCCGACGTACTATTTCTGGGTTAGCGGAGTCTGTAACCTGAAGCATCTGTAACCTGAAGCGTCTGTAACCTGAAGCGTCTGTAACCCGAGGTACCACTGTACTGGGGAAAAACAAGCTCACACCACTCATTGAGTTTGTATACATACTTAAAGTACATATGTAAGAGGCTCATTTATCATTATCTTTTGGGAATGATTTATGTTCTTATGCAGCTGCATTGTTTTATACTTTCTGATCATATTATAAAGTAGCTGTGTTCTGTGTTATAAATCAAGCACTGCTAGAAGTTGTTTCTTTTTGTTTTCCAATGTATTTTTTATCAAATTTTTTTTTTAAAAAAAACCTGGTGTGGTGAGAGCAAGTTTTTATTCTGTGTGGCCCATAGGAAAAAAAAGAATCCACTGGTTTAGAGAATCAGAAACAATGTGTGTTTGTTGCATCCCACCTTCGCAGTTTCCCTTCTCTATTTCCTGTTTAGCATTTACCATACTTTATCATGACAACTATGGCAGCTTTGGAAAGGTGATTTTCTCACAACTGACCTTGTCTGAAGAAGTGTGCATGCACACAAAAGCTTATACCCAGAACAAACTTAGTTGGTCTCTAAGGTGCTACTGTGCAATTTTTTAATTCTATTTACCGTATTTTTCGCTCTATAAGACGCACCAGACCATAAGACGCACCTAGTTTTTGGAGGAGGAAAACAAGAAAAAAAATATTCTGAATCTCAGAAGCCAGAACAGCAAGAGGGATAGCTGCACAGTGAAAGCAGCGATCCCTCTTGCTGTTCTGGCTTCAGGGATAGCTGCACAGCCTGCATTCGCTCCATAAGACACACACACATTTCCCCTTACTTTTTAGGAGGGAAAAAGTGAGTCTTATAGAGCAAAAAATACAGTATTTATTTCGACTTGTCAAGGAGAGATAGAGTTAAACATTGTCTCCTCACCCCCCAGGGTCCTGGAGCCCTTTAAGGCTTCTCCATGGTTGCTATTAACATAACAAAAATGTGCATGTTAATTGCATTCCTGCAATTAATGCCCCATCTAGTTTGGCCTTTAGTCAAGGTTGTAAAGTTGCAATTGAACTTGTTCTTGTTTGTCCTTTTCTGGAAAAGGAAACCATGGAGATGTGCAGAGTAGATGCAATCCCTGCATAGTTTGGATCTTCCTTAGTGCTATCTTTTAGTCTCCAGTTGACAAAAGAGGGAGCACTAGAATACAAGATTCTATTTTCTCTCTAATGAATACCCAATGTGGAGGCTAAGAAGATTGGGAGACAATAAAATTAAGGGAAAAAATTGCACTTAATGTAGCTTTCCCTATAAGTTTTATTTATCTTTTTTCCACTGTTAGCTATATATATGTAGCATATATATAGCATATACATATATATGTAGCAACAAAATAATTTGTTGGTTATTATTTTGAAACTGCCATCTGAGCATAATCACAAGAAAGTAAGCCATGAAACTCAGTGGGATTCACTTCTCAGTAAATGTGTTTAGGGTTGAGCGTTTTTTTTTAATAAAAAAAAAAATCTAAGATTGAAATGTATGTTAATCAGGCAATTGTAGGAGAAATAACTGCTGAAAACAGCATCCTTTTTAAAAACTAATAAGTGTGTGAGAGAGATAAAAGTGATTCCCAGATATAATTATACAGTGTAAATTTGGAGAAATTAAATCTAAGGCTGATGAACCTAATTGTCTTGATTATTTGAGAAGAACAGGCGCTCATATTAAGTCACTTGTTCCCACATTCTTAGAATGTGGGTTTTACTTTTTATATGCATGATTTAAAGAGAAGGAAGGTGGACAGACCAATAGAGTTTGTGAGATGGAGCCATTCTAGGGACACCCTTCTGACAATTGACTTGCATGGAGAGTGTGCTGTCATGATAGACACAGCATTATTTCATCAATCATGCATGTTGTTGCATCAATGCATTAAATTAATTAGGTGTGTCCATATGTGAAGTCCCTATAAGTAGACTACAAATCTGCTTTAACCTTCTGTCAGTAAGGTCAAATGTATTCTGTTGGCACATCATGCAATTTCTTACAAACTGGACAAACTTACTTTCTTTCTTTCTTTCTTTCTTTCTTTCTTTCTTTCTTTCTTTCTTTTAAAAAATTGATCCCCCCCCCATCTTAAATACTGTAATACTAAGTAATCTGAATATCAGCATGCTAAAACATTTTTTTTTTTTAATTATGGTGCTGGAGGAGACTCTAGAGAGTCCCATGGACTGCAAGAAGATCAAACCTATCCATTCTGAAGGAAATCAGCTCTGAGTGCTCACTGGAAGGACAGATCCTGAAGCTGAGGCTCCAATACTTTGGCCACCTCATGAGAAGAGAAGAGTCCCTGGAAAAGACCCTGTTGTTGGGAATGATGGAGGGTACAAGGAGAAGGAGACAACAGAGGACGAGATGGTTGGACAGTGTTCTTGAAGCTACAAACATGAGTCTGACTAAACTGCGGGAGGCAGTAGAAGACAGAAGTGCCTGGCGTGCTCTGGTCCACGGGGTCATGAAGAGTCGGACACGACTAAACGACTAAACAACAACAACAAGCATGGCATCTAAATAATATTTTGGATGGAAGATCCAAGAAGAGAAAGCTTCCTTGTTTGGATGAGGAGAATTTGTTTGTCTCAAATAAAATAAATGAGATAGCCCAGAAAAAGCAAGCGCACACCTCTCGTTGGGTTTGTGTAGGGTTTGTGGGTTTGTGTAGGTACACAAGGAATGTACTTAAGGTACATTCAGGTGGCAGCCATTTTAACTGGGTCCTTTTGGACCTGGGAGAAGGCAAAGTGGGGCAGAATGTGCTTATACGCTTATACGTTGAGGCATGCAGGGGCCGGGAATGGAACATCCATGCAAAATGATTGCTTCCTGTATGTAAGAGGCTCATTCATCATTAGTGACAATTTCCAGGGTTTGTGGCTGGATTCTGCAGAGTAGCCTTGCAGAATCAGTGTGTAAGACCTTTTCAAAGAAGCGCACGCCTTTGTTTTCCCAGGTGACACGATTCCTCAAGAGAAAGAGGAAGGAAACGGTGAGCTTTTGGAAAGTGAACAATTGTTTCCATTGCATGGATGGAACTTTCAGCATTTTCCACGTGTTGTAATTGTGACTTCTACCAAGGCTTCGTCTCTTGGGGGAAAGGGCTTCTGTAAAGCTTCCTTTTGCTTTCCACAAAGGCCCTAATCTGTTCCAGGCAAGGGAGCACCTTGGTTACAAACGGCATGTGCTCATTTTTAAGAGAGAGGGAGCTGAGCCAGTGTGGTGTAGTGGTTAAGAGCGGTGGACTCATAATCTGGTGAACCAGGTTCGCGTCCCCGCTCCTCCACATGCAGCTGCTGGGTGACCTTGGGCTAGTCACACTTCTCTGAAGTCTCTCAGCCCCACTCACCTCACAGAGTGTTTGTTGTGGGGGAGGAAGGGAAAGGAGAATGTTAGCCACTTTGAGACTCCTTCGGGTAGTGATAAAGTGGGATATCAAATCCAAACTCCTCCTCTCCTCCTTCTTCTTCTTCCCTCCACAAATGCAAGAAGAGGTCACTTCACCCAGGGCACAAATTGACCTTGTTTGCACTTCTGAAATAAAACTTCTAAATTAAGTGAATTGGTATATTTTGGCTTGCATTGTTTGTTTTCAGGGTTTTTATAGTAGCTGGAGTTTTTCTTGGAAGGATGGGATTTGTACAGAGAAACAAAGGCTAGGCTTGAAGGTTAGTCTAGTTGACCAGGGCACGGGTGGAGGGCTGTGGGTGCAGGCCGCTCCGGGTGTCACAACTGAGGGGGGTGACAAAATGCCGGGCAGCACTCACCGCGGGGCCTGCAGTGTGTCTGAGTTTGGGTGCGCGCAGGCTCTGCGCTGCCCAAACAGTCCACCCCCTGCCTCTCCCCTAGCTGTAGGGCGACTGAGTGGGAGGAAGCAGGCAGACTCTGGAGGCCCCACGGTGTGCCCTGCCCCAATGGGTGGCTTGCCTCGCCCTCACCCTGCCCCTAAGCGGCTTCCTCCACTGCTGAACCAGGGTGCTAATTCTGTAGCTTTAGCCCTGAGAGAAGGATGGGGAAATGGCTGAGGAATTGAGGTCTCTTCTCACACAAACTATGCATAGCCTTTATCAGATTTCAGAACCTTATCAGAAGTTCCTAGAATCATAGAATTGCAGGGATGGAAGGGAACATCTCATCTCTGAAGGTTCATCTCGTCTAAGTTGTTAATGTACAGTGGTACCTTGGGTTACAGACGCTTCAGGTTACATACGCTTCAGGTTGCAGATCCGCTAACCCAGAAATAGTACCTCGGGTTAAGAACTTTGCTTCAGGATGAGAACAGAAATGGTGCGGTGGCAGCGGGAGGCCCCATTAGCTAAAGTGGTGCTTCAGGTTAAGAACAGTTTCAGGTGAAGAGCGGACCTATGGAACAAATTAAGTTCTTAACCTGAGGTACCACTGTACTTTCATTCTTTCCCGTGTCCATGAAATCTAGAATTTTGTTGATTCTTTAGTGGATACTAGTGTGTTCATGAACTGGGGAACCTCCAGAGGCTTCGTAAAACTGCAGTTCAAAATATCAACCTTACTTTGAACCATTCTCTTCCATTTTATTTTAAAATGCGGGTGTTAATGAAATTAAATGGAAATAAAGGTAATTAATTTCAATCGTGGGTACTGATTTTTTTGTTGTTGTTGTTACATCATCTGCATTACCATGGGTAAGTTAAAGTTAAAAGAATTGCTTTATTCAAGACTGGAAAACAAAGCAAAACACTTGCACAAATACAGTTCAGATTTTGTACCCCAAAAAGCTGTTCCTTGTTTGCTGGAGCTCTGAAGAGGAGCATTTCTGTCTGAACTGGGGATTCTCACCACTGTATTTTTTTTTGGGGGGGGGACCTCGCTTGTTAAATTATAAGGTCTTGCTGAAAGGATTAAAGTAAAGGTAAAGGGACCCCTGACCATTAGGTCCAGTCGTGACCGACTCTGGGGTTGCGGCGCTCATCTCGCTTTATTGGCTGAGAGAGCCGGCGTACAGCTTCCGGGTCATGTGGCCAGCATGACTAAGCCGCTTCTGGCGAACCAGAGCAGCACACAGAAATACCGTTTACCTTCCCGCCGGAGCGGTACCTATTTATCTACTTGCACTTTGATGTGCTTTCAAACTGCTAGGTTGTCAGGAGCAGGGACTGAGCAACGGGAGCTCACCCCGTCATGGGGATTCGACCTGCCAACCTTCTGATCGGCAAGCCCTAGGCTCTGTGGTTTAACTCACAGCGCCACCCGGATAGCTCAGATTTCTTTAACTGAAACAACAGAAGTATTCAGGCAGTTTTGTTGCCTGTAGTTGAGCTTTCTCTGTGTCACTCTTCTCTCCCACCTTATCTAGTTTAATAGTATGCATGACATATTTTGTTAATTGCATTCTTTAAAAAATGCATATCGGGGTATTGGATTACCCAAACTTCTAGCAAAATGCTTTTCTAGTAGAATTGCATCCATTTCAAAATGCAGAGGAGTTCTTTTCTCTCTTCGCCACCCTCCTTACCCAATTAGGTATTGATTAATAAGGCTGGGTCAAAGTTGCAAAATGGCACAATGCAGCTTGCTGTCTGTTGCCACCGCAGGAAAACTCTTCCTGTTCTGTGTGCTTGAGCCTTTGTTCTGGTGGCCTCCTACATGCATAAACAGTGTTAGCATCACATCATAAGTGCCTGTTCTTCCTCACCTGGTCTTAAAGGGATAGTGGCTCTTTAAAACAGGAGCTATAGCAGCTTTTCTTTTTAGCATTAGAGTAGAATAGAATAAGTGGGACGCGGGTGGCGCTGTGGTTTAAACCACAGAGCCTAGGACTTGCCGATCAGAAGATCGGCGGTTCGAATCCCTGCAATGGGGTGAGATCCCGTTGCTCGGTCCCTGCTCCTGCCTACCTAGCAGTTTGAAAACATGTCAAAGTGCAAGTAGATAAATAGGTACCACTCCGGCAGGAAGGTAAATGGCATTTCCGTGAGCTGCTCTGGTTTGGCCGAGCTGTTCTGGATTGGCCGAGCCAAAATGCAGGCCTTCTTTCCAGGAAGCCTTTTGCCCTCTTCCCAAATTTTCCCAATTTAGCAATTGTGTGTGTGCGTGTGTGTGTGTGTGCTTAAAGAGGTGAAAATTTTGACCTCCTTTTCAAAATGTAGGCAGTTCACAGCCCAAGCCTTCAGTTTTGCTCTAGACCCTGGCATTTATCTGGTGACATCAGGCACACACGAGGCCCTACAAGTCTTTGTGCGTCTCCAGTGACAGAGGTGGGTACTTGGAGCAGGACTGCAATAATTCACATGGTGTCAGTGAAGTTAACAGCCCAGGAGGCCAGGCCTAGAGAGCACAGCAACTCTTCCTAGAAGATCTTGCCCCAAAGAGGCAGCTGTGGGGACTTGAAGGTCCTTGCTTTCCCACAGCTCCCTAAGTCTCCTCCCCATGGTTCCTTCCCAAGCAGTCTGATGCTCCACATTATCTTTGCTCCACCATCTCCATACCTCTTCAGGTTCTGGGGGACGAGGGGAGAGTAACTTGTAGCAGAAGGGAGCCCCCCTGGCTTCTTCAGCAGCTTGCCTCATCTCTGCCTCTTGGCCTCTGCTTCTACCTCTGCCTCTGGAGTTCTGTCTGCCACAGACTCTTCCTGCTCACTCAACCCTGTTGCCTCTTTTGACACCTCCTCCTCCCAGTCTGCTCCCTCTTCTTCTTCTAAACACTCAACGTCATCCCACCACCAATCCCCTGGCTCTGAGTCTTTCCCCTTGGGGGTTCCCTAGCTGGTACCTCCCTCCAATTCTCTGCACCCAGCCAGTCCATGGCCAGATGTGAATCTAGGTCCTCATCTGCACCCATCTTTTGTGTACCAGGTTCCAGTTGGGAGGACCCAGTTCACCTCTGGAGAGGTGCAGACTTTGTGGAAGCTTGAAGGCTCCCTTGCATGTCTAGCTTGGCTGGGCATCATGGAACTGAACCAGTATCAAGTGAGGTTACAGCTTGGTGCAGAAATAGACCTTGCCCCAGACCTGGGAGGCTTTTCACTTTTTCAAACAGAGAGCAGCATCTTTAGCATCCTGCAACTGCTGCTTGTTAAGGAAGGAGTATGTCGGTCCCCTCCAAGAGAGAATTGTTTCTCGTTTCATTTTGGGAGCTCATTCCATTGTACACATGTTCTTCTTCTGATGGTGTGTTGAGCATAAAGGCTATTTATAACCAATTTCCTTCCATAGCTGGCTTTCTGTAGCACCTAAATAGATTCATCCTAATATAAAATCTCCTTTTCTTTCATGCAAATAATTAATAAAGTATTTGCTTCATACAGTGTCGTTTTGATTTCTTGTGGGGGTTTCACCTGTCTTTTGCTTTTTGATTTCCTAGATCACTGAATCCGTCTCTTGGTTTCAGGAGTGGTTTGGATTTACAGCTTTGCAGAATTACTTAACACAACAGGGAGAACGGCAGGGAAACAATGGAGCAATGAAATCAATAAGGATTTACGAGGGGAGAAAAGTTTTGACTTCTAATGATGAAGGGGCTTGAACGCTTTGGTAGAGCCGAGAGGTCTGGGCAAGATGGTCTTCTGGGACAGCATTGCAGCTCTGTTGTCACCCTCAACTTGGGCTTCTAGCCAGAGCAGGTACTTGCTGCATGAACACTTCACTGCAGGGGCTGCCAGAATGATTCCTTGCAGATGTTGCTGCAACTCTCAGCATCCCTGACCATTCGTCATGCAGGTGGGGGCTGATGAGAGATGAATAACATCTGGATGACACCACAAAGACTATATTCCAGACTTCCTCAAACTTGGCCTTCCAGATGTTTTTGGCCTACAACTCCCATGATCCCTAGCTAGTAGGACCAGTGGTCAGGGATGATGGGAATTGTAGTCTCAAAAACATCTGGAGGGCTGAATTGGAGGAAGCCTGCTATACCCACCCATTACTATGCTGTAATGTGTTCTTCCTTGCTGGTTGAGTCTCAGATTCCCTGCCATGACTGGGAGAGAGGGCAAAGGGTACCTGTTATCTCTGGAAACAGAATATGCCCAGGCTGATGGCTAGATGTGAATGAGGATGAGTAATAGAATTGTTGCCGGCAGTATGCTGATGACCAAGGCTCTACTTCTCCTTTACATCTGCAGGGAAGCTGGCCCGTTGTCTTGTCTCGGTAATGGACCAGATGAGAGCCAACAAACTTGAAACTCAATCCAGATTAGACAGAGGCACTGTTAGTGAGCTGGATGGATGGGAGGTGGCCTGCTCTTGATGGGGTTACATTGCTTCTGAAGGAGCGGGTACACAGCTTGGGGGTATTTATGGGTTCATATCTGTCCCTTGAGGCTCAGACAGCACAGATTGCCTTCTATCAGCTTTGGCTGATGGCTCAACTGTGCCCCTGTCTGGACAGGAATAGCCTGTTCTCTAATCACTAGGTTATCACTAGTAATCACTAGTAATCACTAATTAGTAATCAGTAATCACTAATTAGTAATTACTAATCACTAGTAATCACTAGGTTAGATTACTGCAATGTGTTATATATAGGTCTGCTTCTGAAGACAGTTTGGAAACTTCAGCTAATGTGGAATTCAGCGGCTGGGTAAGATGGCTTTAGCATATTACACCGAACCCTAGCCCTGACTGCCCTGACTGCTGATTAGTTTCTGGATCCAATTCCAAATGCTTGTTTTGACTTGTAAAGCCTTAAATGGCTCAGGACTGCAATAAGCCACAACCCTACCTCGACTCTGCAATCATCATCTGAGGCCCTTCTTTGTGAGCCCCGTCCATGAGAGGTCCGGAGGGTGACAACGCGAGAATGGGCCTTTTTAGTGGTGGCTCCCAATTTGTGGAATGCTCCCCCATGAGAGGCTGTCTTTCAAGCTGCCTTTCAGCCTTTTCCCATGCTCCAACAGTCATCAGGAGTCAGTTTTATGCTCTTTCATGATTTTTTAAAATAAAAAATATTCAATGATCACTTCATATTGTTTGTTGCAGAATGATTGTTCCAAGGTACCTGCTTCATGACCCCTTTTCTTTCATACTCGGCAAATCAGTACATTGCAAAACCAGATTTAGAGAGCCAGTGTGGTGTAGTGGTTGAGAGCAGTAGTCTTGTAATCTGGGGAACCGGGTTCGCGTCTCCGCTCCTCCACATGCAGCTGCTGGGTAACCTTGGGCCAGTCACACTTCTCTGAAGTCTCTCAGCCCCACTCACCTCACAGAGTGTTTGTTGTGGGGGAGGAAGGGAAAGGAGAATGTTAGTCGCTTTGAGACTCCTTAAAGGGAGTGAAAGGCGGGATATCAAATCCAAACTCTTCTTCTTCTTCTTGTAGCCGAGTCGTCCTTTATTGCCAGCATTCTGTCTTGAGGTCTGGTCCGTTTTGGCTAAAAGTGAGAGAATTAAGCCTTCATTGTTATGAATTTGGTGCTCTGTCTGTTTCGTTCACTAATTTTCTGCAAACATACGCCATTTAGCTATGTTGCAAAACTGAACCTAGTGGGTTTTTTATGTTTTAATTAATGTATGCAAAATAACTTTGTGCTATCAAACATTCCATCTAATTATATTCATTACTTGTTTCTCCAGGACAGGTTTTAATTAGTTATACAACAATGTAGATCAATACTCATCGTGCGCCTATTGCAATTTGCTAAACGTATGCACTTTCCTGGATGACTTAATTATTGTAACTGTAGCAGAGAGATTTCCTCTAGCTATGTTGTCTTTTTGCCCAAGTCTTCCTTTGTTCTTAAAATAATAATAATACCGTCTTTATAAGAATATGCTCAAATACACTCATGTGCCTCTCAATTATCTCATTGCGTGTGAAGAACTTCTGGTGGTTCTTGCTCACTTCTGGGTTCCTGCAACAGTCGTTTTGGCCACTTTGTGCCGCAGGTTTCTTAAGGGCCAAATCTAGAAATGAAAGTTTCTTTCCCATGATCCATTTTAAAAATGGAAACACAACCTTGGAGTCAGCATTGGAAAAGTGGCAGAGAGGGAGACCCTATAGCCACTGGCGGAGGAACGGGGTGGGTGGGGTGGGGGAGAGCGCACCGCCCCCGGCACCATCAGGGAGGGGAGTACCATCGCGGCTGCCCCCCCGGACATGCCCTGCCCCCGGGATGCACACCATGCCCCCGGGAAGTGCGCCAGCCATGCCCCTGCCTGCTCTCCTTCCCCAGTGCTGGAGCATGCAGCTTCGCCACTGCTTATAGCTCCCTCTACTGTGTGGAGGACTTTTTTTTTTTAAAGGAAACAACAAACAAGCAGCCTTGAAGGGTAGCAACTGGAAGCAAGAGAGCAGTTTCCTTTCCAGACTTTAAGGGTGGTGAAAAAGGCCCAACCTTGTACTGTAGAGTTTGGCCCTTAGACCTCTCAGCTTAGTGAAGTGATGCCTTATCCATTGGCCTTTGGTTCTTGTTTAACCCCAACCCTCATCACCACCAGCCAGAACTGCCAGGGAGTCATAGTCCAGCAATCTCTGGAGGGCCAAATGTAAGTAAAAGGGGAATTTTTGTATATAAGCTACCTTCCCCACACCTCCTCCTCTCCTCTTATTTTAAAATTGTTTTGCTGTACATTTGCTCTCTAACTCTTCAGAGCAAGGCTTTCTAGGCAGGAGAGTGTATGGCAGGCATAGGCAAACTCGGCCCTCCAGATGTTTTGGGACTACAACTCCCATCATTCCTAGCTAACAGGACCAGTGGTCAGGGATGATGGGAATTGTAGTCTCAAAACATCTGGAGGACCGAGTTTGCCTATGCCTGGTGTATGGGATGTCACACAGTGTCTTTAAAAATAAATAAATCCCTAACTACGTATAGACTTCAAAATATTTTTTAAAAGGAAATTCTATCCGTGAAGGCACTTTCCTGGTCCACTTCAGCAACAATGTCTTGCTCTAAGGAAGGATTCAATATTTTTTTTGGGGGGGGGGCGGTGCGGGGATTGCTCTAAAGAGCCCCACAGCGGTTAGGAGTCTCACCTGGTGGGCGGGCAGCAGTTTATGAGAAGAAAGTAGGGACGCAGGTGGCACTGTGGTCTAAACCACTGAGCCTCTTGGCCTTGTCGATCGGAAGGTCAGTGGTTCAGATCCATGCAACAAAGTCAGCTCCCGTTGCTCTGTCCCAGCTCCTGCCAACCTAGCAGCTCAAATGCATACCAGTGTTAGTAGATAAATAGGTACCGCTCCCGCAGGAAGCTAAATGGTGTTTCCGTGTGCTCTGGCACATATCACTGTGCCCTGTTGCACCAGAAGCGGTTTAGTCCTCTGGCCACATGACCCAGAAAGCTGTCTGTGGACAAACGCTGGCTCCCTCGGCCTGAAAGTGAGATGGGCGCCGTACCCCATAGTCACCATTGACTGGACTTAACTGTCTAGGGGTCCTTTACCTTGAATGAGAAGAAACCAGGAGCCCAGGGGTGCTAATTTTCCCTTTCCTCCCACACATCATGATGCAATTGCATCACGAAAGGGCCGGCTCTGTATGGAAGATTATTCAGCTATGTGAGAAGCAGCTTAGTTCAGAAGTGGGCATGGGTCATTTTTCCCAAACAGATGCTCACTGACATACAAAGGTCTGGTGAGTGTGTGAGTGTGCCCTCACTCTACAAGCCTTGCTGTTAGCGTGTTTTAGGTGTTTCCTGATAAAGATATTGGCTTCTTGCTGCCCTGGTGCCAGAAGGAAAAAATGAGCAGACCTGAACAATGTGCAGCATAGTTGTCTCGTTGCCATTTGCTGAATATATTTTTTGTTTAGAAAAAGCTGAACCTCAAATGAACCTACTGAATTTCTTAGAGTAGTGCAGCACAGTGACTTGCTTGCAGATTGTCTCTTAGTGGGAAGTCTCTCTGAGAAGAACGGTTTCTAATTCTGATTACACCACGGGCAATTTCACTTTGTTTACAGCAGAAGGGTCCAGATTGGGCATGCTTCATAACTCCACAATAACTGGATCTGATTTGGTGTTTTAGTGCGAAGAAGGGCCATAGCTTGTTGATAGAGCATATGCTTCGCGTGTGGCAGTTCTCAGCTTCCGGCCTAGGCAACTCC
Source organism: Podarcis gaigeae (assembly GCF_964106915.1). NCBI lineage: Eukaryota > Metazoa > Chordata > Lepidosauria > Squamata > Lacertidae > Podarcis > Podarcis gaigeae. The sequence goes on from NC_139689.1 coordinate 48,989,388, forward strand.
AGGAACGAACAATATAGGCAGCTGTCTAATCCTGGAGAAGAACCGTTGTCAATCACAGTAGACATCACTGAGCTGAGATGGAACAATGTAACTTATGTAACTTTAGTAACAGAATTATCAATAAAGTAAAGATGGGGTTGGTGTAGTTTCAAACAATATCTGCAAAAATTAGTAGGAAATTATGAAAAACAAAAGGCCTCTAAGATGAATTGGAAATGAATTTGTTGCCATCTAAGTAACGCCTTCACCCTCTTACAAAATTAGACTTTGTGTTAGTTTAGCAGGGATGTAGGTTTTTGGGTTTTTTTAGCGCTCAACAGACTGTTAACTATAAGCCCCAAATGGAAGCAGCTATAATATTATTCAGCTTGCTTAAGTGTGTGCAGATTCGTTTTTTTAATTATGCCCTCTCTGTTTGGACTACGGATTTTAGGTAATGCAAGAAAAATGTCGTAAGCTTGGGAATAGTTTATTACTATTTAATGCAAAACTGTCTGTTAATTGGCTGGGGCAGAAGCTGCCAGTGGCGTAGCATGGGGGGTGCAGGGGGGGCCAGCCGCACCAGGTGCAACATCTGGGGGTTAGGGGGCACAAATCCACGGGTTAGGGGGCGCAAATCCACGGGTTAGGGGGCGCAAATTACTTACCTTGCCCCGGGTGCTGACAACCCACGCTACGCCACTGGAAGCTGCGGATTTCAGCTCAGGCAGACAAAACGGAGTGCACTTCTACCTAGAGCGCAAGGTGTAGTCCGCTGAGGATTGCTGCTTCACAGCCTCCTGAAATCCTAAAATGCAAGATGGGTGCTCCCCACTTGCCACCCAAAGCACTCTCATAAATCCCAGCTCTCTCTTGGATTGTACAGTGCAGACTAAACCTGAAATCAGTTTGTCAACAGATTCGTCTTGGGAGTAAGATGGTCACTGCCATCAGTCTTGGGTGGACTGTTCCCTTTAGGCCTTCCCCATACCTGTTCCGGAACACCATTTCCAAAGTCATGGATTCACTGGGGCTCAGATCATGTGAAGGTAGCCAACTTTGTGCCCTGCAGATGTTGTTGAACTCCAGCCGCTATCAGCCCCAATGGCTGTCGGCCAAAGATGGTGATGTTCTCCAGAATTCCACTGCGACTCCCATCATGGTGGCTGCCTCTATTTTACTAGCGCTTTGTCTCCCCTGGGACTGGTCACCCGTTTTTCTTGTCAAATGCCTTATCTCCTTCTGTGTGGCAGACTTTTGTTTCTGCAACAAAATAGAACTGCTACCAGATTTTAGGGTCCGATCCAAAGATTTGCAAATATGTGTGATTGTGGATGGCTAGCTTCCTTTCCAGGGAAAAGTGTAAACTCTAGGGAAGGGGACTGAAGAACAAAGGCAGGGCTCTGTTTTCTACTAGACTTGAGAGCTTTTGCTATTTGCTCCCACTACGTTTCATTAAGCTTGACCTTTTCAGCCAGCTGGACAGTCTGGCTTTGTGTCTTGGATATGCTAGGTGACATCTTCTGACCCTGCTGAGAAGTACTGGGCTCTGCCTCTACCTCATCAGGCTCCATTCCAGTTCCCAGACTCTGCTCTCTCCTGGGGTCTGAGTCTGGCAACCTTGGCAACAAAACATCAGCTTCCTGCAGATCCGCTCCTTACTCTGTTGCTACCTGGTCTCGCTTTCACTCTACAGGCCTTGCCTTTTCCGTTTCTCTGTCGCTCCTTTTGCACCTGCTTTCTAGAGTTGTCTTCCGCTTGCCTCCCTGACCTACTATTTCTTTGCTTTGACCCTGTTCTTCTTTCCCTCTCCTGAAGAGGCTCTTATACCACAAGGAAGGGAGCACATGATCCCTACAGTGCATTTTTCGGGCTGTGTTAATCTTGCCAGCTGTAATAATGTTGCAGCCAATTTGCACAGCGCTGTAACCTCTAGCTGAATCATTGAGGTCCTTAAATGCTCTGCCACTGAGCTATGGCCCCAACCCTTCCACATGCGAATTGACTGTAGGGTGTGAACTGTACAGTGCAAGCCGTACCTATGCACAAAGTCCAGCATGATGATTTGATACAGTAAGCCCACACCTTACATGAGGGTTATGTCCCAGGTGCCTGAAACCAAAACCACGTACAGTGGTACCTTGGTTCTCAAACAGCTTGGTACTTGAACAACTTGGAACCAGAACGCTGCAAACCCGTTTGCGAACTTTTTTCGGAAGCTGAATATGCTCCGTTTTGAGTGTTACGCTTCCATATTGAGTGCCACACTTGCGTTTTGAGTGTTGCGCTGAGGTCTGTCTGTTTTTGCTATTTATTTTGCGTTTTTGTTTTTGCAACTTTTTTTGTTTGTTTCTGTGACTGTGTGGAACCCAGTTCAGCTACTGATTGATTGATTGTGTGCCTGCAGTACTGTACATTGTTTATTGCTTTCATTTTATGGATTAGTGGTCTCGTTAGATAGTAAAATTCATGTTAAATTGCTGTTTTAGGGGTTGTTTTTAAAAGTCTGGAATGGATTAATCCATTTTGCATTACTTTCTATGGGAAAGTGCACCTTGGTTTTGGAACGCTTTGGTTTTGGAACAGACTTCTGGAACAGATTAGGTTTGAGAACCAAAGTACCACTGTATAATCAAAACACATTGGGTGCAATGGCTGGTGGGATTGCCAAAGTCTTTCCCCCCAGGTGCCTGTCCCCTTTCCACGCCTTTTAAAATTTATTTTTATGCCATGTGCATAAAGTTAAATGCAGAAAAGTTAAATGCAGGAAAGGTTTGAGCTTACTCTGCATGCAGTATATAATCCTCCCTCTCCTCTTCTCCTGCCTGGTTGTGCTCAGGAAAATATGGTCCACAATGCTAAGAGCAGGATGCTTTGCTTTTGGATAAAGGCATGTGCTAGACTAGAGATTCCCTAGAGGTGCTTCAGAGTCCCAGCTGTGCTTGGCTTTAATGGAGGCCGTGAGTGTGTGCTGTGAGCAGTTGTTCTTTTTAGCATTAGAGTAGAATAGAATAAGTGGGATGCGGGTGGCGCTGTGGTTTAAACCACAGAGCCTAGGACTTGCCGATCAGAAGGTCGGCGGTTCGAATCCCCGCGACGGGGTGAGCTCCCGTTGCTCGGTCCCTGCTCCTGCCCACCTAGCAGTTTGAAAACATGCAAGTAGATAAATAGGTACCGCTCCAGCGGGAAGGTAAACGGCATTTCCGTGCGCTGCTCTGGTTCGCCAGAAGCAGCTTAGTCATGCTGGCCACATGACCCGGAAGCTGTATGCCGGCTCCCTCGGCCAATAAATGGAGATGAGCGCTGCAACCCCAGAGCCGGTCACGACTGGACCTAATGGTCAGGGGTCCCTTTACCTTTAGAATAGAATTTAAAAAAGTAAATGGTTGCTTGTTTCCTGTGGCAACCATGATTATTTGCCTCCTCCTGCAACACCCCTAATTCGCATTTTTTTTCCCCCAGTGAATTTATTGGACTCTCGATCAGTAATGGGGGATCTTGGATGGATAGCCTACCCGAAGAATGGGGTAAGTTTCTCTTGTGCCATGTGATGTTCTAATGATAGTTCTCCTTCATGTAAGGTTTTCCAGAGCAGTTTGTGCACCCCTACGCTCAAGGCTACAGCTTGGCTTCCAGATAACTCTGCCCAGAATCTCCCAGATCTTGGGGTCAAGCTAGGTGACATTAGTCATATGTTTAAACAAGTATGTCTGATGTGGCCTCTTTTATTTTTGGAGCAAAAACCTCAGTGGGGACCCAGTCTAGATAATATGCTCTGGAATAGCACCCCTTATGACTGTTTTTGATCCACAATAAATGGGACACTGAACCTTGCTGCTTTTAACCCCGCTTGTTTCTGTCATGCCTTCAAATTCACTATACCTTTTGTTATTCTGACCTTTCCCTTCAGAAGGGTGTGTGTGTGTGTAGTCATTGTCAAGCCTGGAGAGCTTTTGCACTCCAAAATCTTGTCTGCCAGGATTCTTATCTCCTTTTCTTATTGGAGGTTCCCATTGAAGACTGTTAAAGCAGTAGTATTCAATATGGTGCCCTCCACTTGAGGCTGGACTCCAGTTTCCATCATTCCTGACCATTGCCCATGAAGGCCAGAGCTGATGAGAGTTGCTGTCCAACCTCCCCGTTAAAGGGTCATCTTGGACTCTTAGCCTGCTACCAGCTTGAAAAAAGAAATGGTCAGTATACAGGTGCAACAAGAATGATTGACTAAAATAATGGAGGACATTTTATTTTCTTTTTAAAAAAGATTTTTAAAAAACCAAGCTGGCCAGACTATTGACTACTTCCAGAATTCCCTAGGGCCTTCTGGCGGTTCCCTCACTGTGAGAAATAAGGTTACAGGGAACCAGGCAGAAGGCCTTCTCAGTAGTCGCGCCCACCCTGTGGAATGCCCTCCCATTAGATATCAAGGAAATAAACAGCTACCTGACTTTTTGAAGACATCTGAAGGCAGCCCTGTTTAGGGAAGTGAAGTGTAGGTGGGTTCCCACGAGGCAAGACACAGTGATAACAGCAAGAACCTTTATTGAACTAGCAGAGCTGGACAACATGGGCAAAGCAACTGCTTATATACATTTCTGAAGGCCAGGGCCAATCCCACTCCCAACGTGATTGGTTGTCTAACCTTCCAAGCTGCGAATCATGACTCAGAGTTTAAGGGCCAATGGCAGAAGCCCAAATCCTGAGATGTTCTGTGACTGGATATCATATATCGAATCAGAACACAGGAGCTCAGATTCCTTTGTCCAGACTCAAGCTCAGGCAAACACAGACCACTGAATACATAACAGGAAGTTTTTAATGTTTGATGTTTTATTGTGTTTTTAATATTCTGTTGGGAGCCATCCAGAGTGGCTGGGGAAACCGAGTCAGATGGGTAGGGTATAAACAAATTATTATTATTATTATTATTATTATTATTATTATTATTATTATTATTATTGTTGACTTGAGTTCAGTAAACCCACTTCTCTGAGATTTATGCCCCAATATATTCACAGCCTTTCTTCAGATGTTGGAAATGCTGCTTTATTTCTCTACAACTGGCGCGTCATTTGTTTTCTCTCGTTTTCCCTAATATCCCCCCTCTCTCAAGATCTGCTCTATGTAAATATTTAATTCTCAATTCCAGATATAGATTTGAAAAGTGGTTGCTGTAATTAAAATGAAACCGGAGGAGGAGAAGCTTCTGAAGGCTGAACTTCCTTCCCCATTATGCTCTGCTGTCAGGACGTCCTTTGAGGAATGCTTAGTGTACTAAAGATTCATCTTCTTGTGGTGCTTTAGCAAGGTTTAGCCAGAAAACAACCCGTCCTTTCAATAGACTGCCTGATTAATGCCTATTACTAATATTGGAGTCTTCATCATTTTAATCGCTTCCCAGTGCTTTGTAGTGATTCAGTGTGATGGTTTGCTTTAAACTAGCAAAATCAAATTACTTTTTCTGGAAATATTTATGCTTGGTTTGAAGTATGTCATTTTTATAAAATAAAATAAAAATAAAGTAGATCTGTTAATGGCAGCTGCAAAATATTTCTCAGTCTACAAAAAAAAAACAGCAGATTGCATGGTGGAGGAAATTGTTTAACGAGTCCCTCATGTAGAAGCAAAACCACATGTCAGGGGAAGAAGGCAGGGTTAGAGAACTTCATGGCATACTAGTTCCAAATGTGGAGAGAGGCTTTCAAAACGTGGAAGGCCACTCAAACATTTGATTTTCACTCTGATAATATGTTCACAACTGAGTCAGTTGAACTATATAGTCACTGACCTTAAGTGATGTGATGACTACTACAACAACAATTCTTTATTGCTTGTTGAGGTCCCCAGGGCCACCCCAATAACTCACACATCACACAGAAAGTTTGTTTAAGGTTTTTGGCATAATTTTGGCCAAAACTTTATTAAAATACAAAAATGTGAGTGCTTGCTTAGGCATTGGTTGCGACCATCTGCCCCCCCCATGGGGGGGAGACTGACATTCTGCACGCCTGCGAAAGTCAGAAAAGGGGAATACACTTGGGGATAGCGACGGAGCAGGGAACCTGCCCTCAGCCCTCCCCAAATGCAACCAGGGGCTCTTGCATGGCCCTAGCCCCTTGACAGGGTTGGACAAAAGCAATAGTGAGCCCCTGTATTCCTTTAATGGAATCCCTTGCAGCAGCAGCATTAGAGGGGCAGGCACAGCCAATCAATGCCCCTCAACCAACCAAACCATAAACCAATGCCTAACCGCAACCTTATAAGTTGTGACGATTTGCTACGCAGTAGGCAAAAACCAAATGGCCCCAGCCAATCAGCCAGATGGACAAAATTCCTACCCCAAGAGCAGACGACCCCATGACAGGCATAGCAAGGTCAAAGCGAACAACCCTAAATATAGGGAGGGGGGACGGGCAATCTGATGCACGGGGCAAAAAGAGGAAGCTCTACGCCTCATGCAGGGAGTTTTAGTATTTTTTGCTGTCAGCCAACAAATGGCAACATTAACTTCTTCCCAACAACAAGGGAAGCCCAATCACAACAGTGGCCAACGATCAATTAGCCCGCCCCACAACTTTGGAGTGTCCTGTCGGCCCCCACCGCAACACATGCTCTCCATGAAGGAGAACACACTTTGTGGCCCAAAGACCCACCTGACGAAATTCAATGCATATAAAATACATTGAAAGCACACAGACTACTAGGACATATCATAAGACAATGCTAGTTTCTGACTTTTGTCTAATACATATCAATCTCTGATCCTGACCACCAGAGACAGAAACTTGTCCGTGGCCAAAGTCACACCGGAAATCTCTTCTTCTAGTAAGCAACTTGGCATAGAACTGGGCAGATTTACCTGGTAGATTTGCCATTAGTGGATTAATCAGATGTTGTCGGGTCCCAGCATTTGATGACTAAACCAGAGCTCAACCAGTAGTAGTAAATTAGTGAGGATTTTCTTCATCCATTTACATGATTGCTCAATATGGCATGCATGCCCCTTTTCTCATTTTATTCTTGCAATAACTCAGTGAAGTAGGCTGCTTTTTGTAGGTGTGTTTTGTTAGTGGGTCTCAACAAGATGGATCCCTTTTTAAATCATGGGATATCAGAGAAGGCTGGATAACCTTAACTTCTGAAATAACTTTTAGTACTTCTGCTGTGTAAAATTGCACCCAGCAAGTTTAGTTCTGTTCTTATTCTGTTGCCACTATTTCCCTTAAAGGTAAAGGGACCCCTGACCATTAGGTCCAGTCGTGACCGACTCTGCGGTTGTGGCGCTCATCTCGCTTTACTGGCCGAGGGAGCCGGCGTACAGCTTCCAGGTCATGTGGCCAGCATGACTAAGCCGCTTCTGGAGAACCAGAGCAGCGCACAGAAATGCCGTATACCTTTCCACCTATTTATCTACTTGCACTTTGACGTGCTTTCGAACTGCTAGGTGGGCAGGAGCAGGGACCAAGCAACGGGAGCTCACCCCATCGTGGGGATTCGAACCGCTGACCTTCTGATTGGCAAGTCCTAGGCTTTGTGGTTTAACCCACAGCGCCACCCGCGTCCCAAGTACTATTTCCCTTACCTACAGTTAATTCCAGGTCTGACTGGCTCATTTCGGCTTGTAGATTGGAACATCAAATCAGCAATATAAATACCATGTTTCAGAACAGATGCAAACATAGTTCAAAAGCACCTGTATCTTTGACCTGTAGCTTGCTTCTGGCTACATTCAGACAGGGGGCTTATTGCATCCTGGTTATATTGCTAGTGATTCTGCCTCTTGTTGTGTTTTGTCATGGAATGGTGGCTTTTTGATTGACACACCACCATGTTGCACTAAGATGGTGGGAAGGAATTGTGTACTGGGACACCAATCCAAATTTTGTAATGCAAGCAGTGGTGGCGCTATTGTGAAAACTGCAGGAAAATTACAACACAAATCTCCAAGTTAACGGGGTTGCAAATTGCTTTTTCTTTCCTGGAAACAATTAACCCAGAAATGAGCACTAAACTTCTACTAGATTTCCAGAAGCGGTTTTTATGTTGTGTGAAAGATCACATAAAACTTGAAAATGAACAGGTAAGGGAATGTTGAAAAGATGGCACAAAGTGCTGCCTGAATACAGCCTCTGTACACAAAGTGGAAGGTAGTACAGTGGTACCTTGGTTCTCAAATGCCTTGGTTCCCAAACACTGAAAACCCAGAAGTAAGTGTTCCAGTTTTCAAACGTTTTTCAGAAGCCTAACATCCGATGCAGCTGTCGGCTATTGTTTCGGGGCGCCTGCACCAATCAGAAGCCGCGCCTTGGTTTTCGAACATTTCGGAAGTCAAACGGACTTCCGGAACGGATTAAGTTTGAGAACCAAGGTACCACTTCATTTGGCGCTTTTGGTTTTGCTATTTATTTTGTGTTTTTGTTTTTGAGGCTTTTTCGGTTAATTTGTTTTTGTGGCTGTGTGGAACCCAGTTCAGTTGATTGATTGATTGATTGATTGTGTGACTGCAGAAATGGATAAAAGTCTCCCCTCCAAACAATGACTATCATCAGAGAAATAATTTTTTTAAAAAAATTTTCATCATTTACAATACTATCTTATTTATTTTATAGTACAGTACATTGATTATCGCTTTCATTTTATGGATAAATAATCTTGTTAGAGAGTAAAATTCATGTCAAATTGCTGTTTTAGGGGTTGTTTTTAAAAGTCTGGAACGGATTAATCCATTTTGCATTACTTTCCATGGGAAAGCATGCCTTTGTTTTGGAACGCTTTGGTTTTGGAACGGACTTCCGGAATGGATTAAGTTTGAGAACCAAGGCACCACTGTATTAGCTAACAGATTACAGGCACAGCAAATATTGCATCTTTCTTCCTAAACTGGAAGCTAAGCTGCTGCCCCCCTCATTGCTCCCTTGAACTCATTGAAAACAGGCAGCTTTTTAAATATTTGTGTTGGAAAGCCATGCCTAGCATTCAAGCTTAACTGTATTAGAAATGTACCAGTGACCATAGAGTTGAATAAGATTGGCACAGTAGACTTGTTTATGCAGTCGGGGAACTGGTTTTGTGGTATGGTTATATGTGCAATGAATTAATGAGAGGCTAAAATGAGAAGAGTTTGTGGGTCAGTTGGGGCTTTTCACTCCATGCTGTGAAAAAAGAAAAAGTAGCAGTGACTTATGAGTTTGGGAGTTGAGAGATGTGGTTTATGTGAACAGTTTTAGGATTTGCCTAGGGTCCTTGTGGGTCCTCATCAGAGGTAGGCACTGAACCCTCACATAATACTAAGTCATTACAGTTTTCTTAATAACTTAGTATTATGTGAGGGTTCAGTGCCCTTTGAGATATTCAGCAGTGTCCTTTGAGATAGTCAACAGTTCAGTCGTACCTTGGATCTCGAATGGCTTGCGATTCGAACAGTTTGGCTCCCGAACGACGCAAACCCGGAAGTGCATATTCCGGTTTGCGAACGTTTTTTGGAAGCCGAATGTCCGACGGGGCTTCCGCGGCTTCCGATTGGCTGCAGGAAGCTCCTGCAGCCAATCGGAAGCTGCACCTTGGTTGTCAAACTTATTGGAAGTCGAATGGACTTCCAGAACGGATTCTGTATGACAACCAAGGTACAGGGTGGTAGATTTTTTAAAAAAGCCAGATATCAACTGCTATTGCTGATTTGTGTAACTGTGGCTTGGAAAATGTCCCCAAGAGACTTAGCCACGTCTGCTTCGACAGACATGCAGAAATTTTGGTGTGGTTGTTATTTGACATTTTCAGCTTTTTAGGACAGGGGCTGAGAAAGTGTGGGAGGTGAGGCTTAATACCCTCAAGCTGTGATTCTGATGAAAGTTGCCCTCTCAGCTGCTATCTAAAGCAGTTTGTTCTTGCATGCTTAATTTTTCTATGTGTTTCAAATAAACCATTATGTGTGTGTATGCAAACAAGCTTATGGTCACCTGCAATTTGCAGAATCTGTTCAGGCCTTGGCTTTGCTCTGTTTGCTTCATTTAGGATACAGTATAAACCACAGAGCCTAGGGCTTGCCGGCGGTTCAAATCCCCGTGATGGGGTGAGCTCCCGTTCCTCGGTCCCTGCTCCTGCCAACTTAGCAGTTCGAAAGCACACCAGTGCAAGTAGATAACTAGGTACCGCTCCAGCAAGAAGGTAAATGGTGTTTCCATTAGCTGCTCTGGTTTTGCTAGAAGTGATTTAGACATGCTGGCCACATGACCTGGAAGCTGATGACAAACGCCGGCTCCCTCAGCCAGTAAAGCGAGATGAGCGCTGCAACCCCAGAGTCGTCCACGACTGGACTTAATGGTCAGGGGTCCCTTTACCTTTTAGAGCGATGTCCACATCTTGTTCTGAAAGCTCTCTGTCCTCCGCTCCCTTGCCCACCCCCAGCCTTTGTGAGAGCTTAATTTTCTTTGTCCTTTTGTCCTGTTTTTTATCCCTCCTCCCACTTTCATACAAGAACACAACAACACCTGCCTGCCTTGTGTGCAACTCATCCCTGCTTTCCTCCAGTGATTTCACTGAACTTCCTGTAGTCAGGAACACTTCTCAGTATTCCTCTGAGTATTTGCAGTGTGTTGTGGCTCACTGTTCAATTACTTGCTGCTGCTGCTGTTTGTTTTTCTGCCCCAGCTTCTTTTTTAAAAAAATAAGAAGAAGAAGAAGAAGAAGAAGACAGATGACACCCAAAAAGCCAGAATCATGCATGGATCTTTTTCATTGCAGAATATTTTTCTAAAAAGGTTGATTCTTCTATTCCATCCCCCCGCCCCGCTACAACCCACCACCAAAGAAACAAGCCAAGTAATTGCTCCTGACGAGGGAGGGGGCATAATTGTGGGCCTGCAGGGAATGCCAGCTAAATATACGAAGCAGGTATCTGCGGCCTATGTGTGATTTTGTGTTTTTTTGCTTTGTTCCCCCTTGCTATTGTTCTTTCTCTTTTGAAATGCACATTCTCTAAAACTCCGGACTAAATGGGTATGAGTAAGGTGCTGAAGGAACAGTTTCCGTACCACACTGCTATTATTTATGTGCTTTAAGCGTTTTGTGTGCCCTCCTTCACTCGTACACACCAGAGCAGTTTATAGTGGTACCTCAGGTTACATACGCTTCAGGTTACATACGCTTCAGGTTACAGACTCCCCTAACCCAGAAATAGTGCCTCAGGTTAAGAACTTTGCTTCAGGATTTGTGGACTTTTATAGACAATTATATAAGAAGAAGGAGAAAGATAATTTAAAGAAAATAGAAGAATATCTAAAAGAGAAAGAGGTGCAGAAGATTCCGACGAAAGAGAAAAGTAAATTAAATGAGAGGATAGAAATAGAAGAAATAAGAAATGCAATTAAAGAATTAAAAAGTGGAAAGACTCCAGGGCCGGATGGATTCAGTGCAAGATTTTATAAAGAAATGAAGGACATCCAGGTTGTACCACTGAGAAAAGTAATGAATGATATATTAACGAAAAGAGAAATACCAGAAACTTGGAAAGAAGCATATATTACTTTAATACCCAAGCAAGACTCAGACTTATCTCAAGTTAAGAATTATAGGCCGATTTCGCTTTTAAATAATGATTATAAACTGTTTGCAAATAGGATTATTAGCAAATAGGATGAAAAAAGTGTTGAAGGGTATGATACATGAAGATCAAGCAGGTTTTCTTCCTGGCAGACAAATGAAAGACAATATTAGGAATGTAATCAATATTTTGGAGTATTTGAATGCCAGGAACGACAAGCAAGCTATGTTGATATTTGTGGATGCGGAAAAGGCCTTTGATAATATTTCTTGGGAATTTATGTTAAAAAACTTTGAAATGATGGATATAGGACAAGGATTTATAAATGGTATTAGGGTAATATATAAAGATCAAAGAGCAAAATTAATAGTTAACAATGTGGTAACAGAAAATATAAAAATTACCAAAGGTACAAGACAAGGATGTCCGCTCTCACCACTGTTATTTATCACGGTCCTGGAAGTCTTTTTAAGAGCAATAAGAGGCAATGAACAGATAAAAGGAATAACAGTAGGAAGTAAACAATATAAAGTCAAGACCTTTGCTGATGACTTGGTATTAACTTTGGAAAATTCGACAAATACTGTAACAGAAGTTTTGAATGAAATAGAGCAGTTTGGCCAATTGGCGGGATTTATTTTGAATAAGAAAAAGACAAAAATGATTAGTAAAAATATGGATCGAGAAACTATCGACAAAGTGCAGCAACAACTAGAAATAGAAGTGGTAAAGAAAGTTAAATATTTAGGAGTTTGGTTAACCCCCAGAAGTATTGATTTGTATCAGAACAATTACATACCAACCTGGAGTAAGATCAAAAAAGACTTAGAGGTGTGGGGAAGAATGAAATTCTCATTTTGGGGAAGAATTGCAATAATAAAAATGAACGTGCTACCAAAGATGCTATTTCTATTTCAAACTGTTCCAGTAATCAGGGGGGCAGCTATCTTTAAAAATTGGCAAAGAGAAATTTCAAGGTTTATTTGGCAGGGTAAGAAGCCGAGAATAAAGTTTAAGCAACTGACTGATGCGAAAGAAAGAGGAGGCTTCGCCCTGCCAGACTTGAAATTATATTATGAAGCATCTTGCCTCTGCTGGTTGAAGGAATGGATGAGATTAGAAAGCACCGATTTGCTAGATTTAGAAGGTTTTGACAATAGATTTGGGTGGCATGCTTATTTATGGTATGATAAAAAGCGAGTACATAAAGGTTTCGAAAACCACACCATAAGAAGGTCTTTGATAGAGGTTTGGGAAAGGTATAAAAATCTGTTGGAAGCAAAAACTCCATATTGGTTGTCACCACTAGAGGCGTTGAGTGTGAAAAAAATCAATATGAAAGGGGGATGGGCAACATATCAGAATCTAATAACAAAAACAGAAGGTAAATAGAGGCTGAAGTCATTTGAGGTAGTTAAGGAATATATTAAACATTGGCTGCATTATTTTCAAATCAATGAAATGTTTAAAAAAGATCTGATATTAAGAGGCTTTGAGGATAAAGAGTCGAAATTTCAGAAAGAAATAATAAATAGTGATATTAAAGTTTTGGCTAAAACGTATAAGATATTATTAGAATGGCATACAAAGGATGAAGAGGTAAAATCGGTTATGATTGACTGGGCCAAAGATTTTGGATATAATATACAGATGGAGGATTGGGAGAAATTATGGAAAGAAGGTTTAAGATTCACTGCATGCACAACAATAAAAGAAAATGTGATGAAAATGATGTATCGATGGTATGTAACACCAGTGAAGTTAGCAAGGATGTACAAAGGATGTAACAAATGTTGGAAATGCAAAGAAAAAGAGGGTACATTCTATCATATGTGGTGGGAATGTAAGAAAGTAAGAAGCTTTTGGGAAATGATATATAATGAATTGAAGAAAATGTTTAAATACACTTTTGTTAAGAAACCAGAAGCGTTCTTACTTGGTATTACAGGGAACGAGATAAATAAGAAAGAAAGGAAGTTATTTTTATATGCAGTGACTGCAGCAAGAATATTGAAGGCACAGAAATGGAAGCAAGAGGAGTTACCTACACTAGACAAATGGAGAATGAAGATGACGGACTATGCAGAACTTGATAGACTGACGGGAAGGATCCGAAATCGACGAGATCAGAGATTTATAGAAGATTGGGAAAAGTTTACAGAGTATATGCATAAATTAAGTGATAATCAAATAACGCTTGTAAGCTTTAATGAAGCTCTGTAAGAAGAAATGTTAGAATGTGAGCAAAATAAGACTTAATCTATAAGAATAATGGAAGTAAGGTTTTAGAAATGTGTAAGAAATTAAGAAGGGAAGGAGTATCAGTCAAGTTGAGGGAAGTCAAAAGAGAATGGATATAAAAAGGATGTATGAACTGTATAAATTTTCTATTGGAAAAATTGAATAATAAAAAAAAAGAACTTTGCTTCAGGATGAGAACAGAAATCGTGCTCTGGTGGTGCGGCAGCAGCAGGAGGCCCCATTAGCTAAAGTGGTGCCTCAGGTTAAGAACAGTTCCAGGTTAAGTATGGACCTCTGGAACGAATTAAGTACTTAACCTGAGGTACCACTATACATCAATAAAAATATTTTTAAAAATACAATAGAATAAAATGCAAGCATAATAAACAGTTCATCGCTCCAACACATGGAGGGGGCGGAGCATTAAAGAAATTACCTGTTCCTTAAAAATCCAGTTGTAAAACTGACATCTACCATTGTAGTCTGACAAGTGTGCCTATTGTGGTGATGGAAGCCTGATAGGAAAAATTCAGCCAAAAACTGAAGGGCTCCTGCCGCCTCCCTTCTCTCTCAAGATAGTTTCTGGTCTAGTCGGCTCCAATTAAAACGCACAGCATTTTGTTATTGTCGAATTCCAAGTAAAGTTTATAAAATCTATTTAAAAAGAAAGGTCCATACATGTATAAGTGTCTATTCCACCTGTCTGTTCATAGTTCCACATAGTTCATAGTTACAGTTCCACAGAATCTTTTCACAGAGTCTAATATAAGGATTTCCGGAATATTAGCCTTGTTTCGCCATCCTAGGCTTCATCAGTAGAACAGGCTCATATGTAATATTACAGGATAGTGGATCTTACGGCATAGTAGTGGTTGCAGACTCTGTGGAACTGTAACTAAGCATGAACTGGCTAGAGAATGAACTGATCCACTGGGTCTTCTGCCTTTTTCGTTGAACTTTATGAGACTTCCGTTGAAATATACAATTTGATACAATAAATAGTATACCTTATTTATTGAAATGTACAGCGGGTTACATCTTGGGAATCTCAACTAAAGCATCTCTGACAAATGGCCACCCAACCTCTGCTTAAATACCTCCAATGAAGGGGAGTCCACAACCTCCTGAGGGAGTCCATTCCACTGTCAAACAGCTCGGGTTTAGCCAGAATCTCCTTCCTTGTAACTTGAATCCATTGATTCGGTCCTACCTTCCAGAGCAGGAGAAAACAAACTTGCTGGATCTTCCATGTGAGAACCCTTCAGATATTTGAAGATGGCTATCACATCTCCTCCCGGTCTCCTCTAGTAACACTGGCGGAGGAACGGGGGGGGGGAGCGCATTGCCCCCGGCACCATCGGGGAGGGAGGTACCATCGTGGCCGCCCCCAAAATGTGCCACACACCCTCCCCGCGCTGGGTGCCATGCCCCCACGGGTAGCGCACCGCGTCCCCAGGACGTATTCCACATTCCTGTGGGTGGGGCGCAACGTCCCAGGATGTACGCCGCACCCCCGCAGGTTGCATGTCATGCCCCCAGGACACATGCCACGCTCCCAGGGATGTGCGCCATGCCCTCGGGGCGCGTGCCATCCATGCCCCCGCCTGCTCTCAGCCCCCTGAGCTGGAGCATACAGCTTTGCCACTGTCTAGTAATACTTTTTATTGCTTCCCATTTCAATTCCCATATCAAATTTTGTTTGAGAGAGTGGGGGGTCAGTTCTGGATGGGCAAGGAGTAGGGTTTTTGGTTTTTTTAATAGGACTAATATTATGTGTCTTTGCTATGGGGAAAATTATAATTGGACCGTTAACGTACACACACAACCATGTTCTGCTGCTTCTTTCGATCATACTATAGCTGCTGTAATACTGCAAGTTCCCATGTTGAGAGGCTGCCCAGATTTACTGTAAATGTCCCAAAGGCGGCACAATGCATATAAAAGATTTAAAGTCTGCTACAGGGCTGTGCTCACTGTTGCTTTTTGCTCTGCCCTGTCACAAAACTGACTCTTGGGACGATTGCCCTGGTATTGGGAAGAATTATTTGCAGTTGCCCTGAGACAGAAATACTCTTCTGTGGAGAATTCAGTTTAAAGTTCCTTTTTTTATAGTTAAAATGAAAACTGCTGCTTTGTGACTGCCTCATATGTCATGTAGGTTTTAGAAGACATTGAGAAACTAGATATCTGATAAAAAGGCTTTTTATTATTATTTAAGGAAGGGGAATGAGCCAATGTATGTGTGTCTGATTTGTTTGTTTTTAAGTTCATCATTATGTCTCCTTAATAGACAAATTTTTGGAAAATCTGAAGGCATTTTGGGGAAATACCTCCTTTTCTACAAAGAAGAAATGAACATGTCCCTTGTATTGAGTAGAGGCATTGTGATACTCTGGCACATTTGATTTCCAACAGAAATGCCATAATTTCATTAGTGTGGTCAATTAACCTCCCTTCTGTTTGATTTTTTTTTTTTTTACTTATCTAGGGAAAACATCCGTAGAATAATTTAAAAATGGGGATGCACATCATATGAAATTCAACATGCACATAATTTATGCTTGCAGTTCCTAACATTGAGGATCTGCAAGGCACTTAGTGGAGTTTGCATGAATAACTGAGGCTGGGGTGGAAAAGCAAACTGCTCCATTGTTTTCTTTAATTTATTTCTTTAATTTGTATACCGACTTATACCTGTAGATCTCAGGGCGGTTCACAAAACAAAACCACAATATAAAAACAGAAAATACAAAATCTATGAAAGGGACTTGTTTTGCAAAAGCTTAATACCTGGGAAATGTTTGGTCTATATGGAAAGATTTGTAAATTTGTGCCTTTTTTAAAAAAACAAACAAACCCCACTCTGATCAAAGTTCTGAGCACCTAAGGATGCTGAATTTTCTTTCCTTGGGGAAACAGTTGCGGCAGCTTTCAGTTTTTTTATTTGTTTATGCCCCTGCCCAAGTTTGTTTATGGTGGGTCCACTGTCAAAATTTTCTTACTGTGAGTGGCAGTGTATCTGTTGGTTCAGTTGGTGAGCGATAATGATCTGCAAAGAAACCTGGAGCCTGAAGGCATTGGCCTGATCACACATCACAAAATGCAAGCTTATTCATTGTGTCAAAAATTCATTTTTGTCTGTGCTGCTGAAATAACTGCCAGTATAATTCTGTGAGATTAAGCCCCTCCATTGCCTGACTTTATGCATCTCAAGGCCATGAAAGCTTTTGCTGAGATAAATTTGTTAGCCTTTAAGGGTACCACAAGATTTTTGGTTTTTTATTCATTTAGTAGCCATCTCTCCCTAGAGCAGGGATGGGAATGTGTGGCCTTCGGATGTTGTTGAATTGCAACCATAGCTGTCAACTTACAGATTTGAAAATAAGGGACCAGCAGCCTTGAAAATAAGGGACCAGCAGCCAAAATAAGGGACCTCACCTGTTCCACGCACCCCAGTCTTCCTGTCCTTCTGCAGTCTGGTCAAACTCATGCTGGGTAGCTTCAAGAACACTGTCCAACCAACTTTGTAACCAGAGGTTCAACTAAATAGAATCTGAATCACATGCACCACAAGGCCTGTGCAGCCTCAACTTAAGATGGCTCCCCGGCCTGGCTTTGCACTGCAAAGTTTGCAGCAGCACGTGCAACAAAATGGTGCCCAGCATTCAAAAAACCCCTCAGCTTGCATTAACTAGCCACACACAAGGCATGCAAGCTCCACCCCCCAGTCATTCTTAGACTTCTTATTGGGTGAGCAACACAGCCAAGCAACACAGTTGGAGCCTCCCTGCTCCCTGGCCGGCAGGGAGGGAGGGAGGGAGAGGAGCTGCTTCCTTTGAAATTTAAGGGACATCATTTAAGGGACATTTAAGGGACATCCATCAATAAGGGACAGCAGCGGGACATGGCGCTGGAATAAGGGGCCGTCCCTTCAAATAAGGGACACTTGACAGTTATGATTGCAACCCCTGTCATCCCTCATGAACTCGCACTAGCTACAATGGCCGCTGGTGTTCAACAAGACCTAGAGGCTTACAGGTTCCTCACAGTTACCCCTAGAGATCAGGAGAAGCAGGAACAGTTCATTCTTAAGGGCAGAGAAGGTAACCAGAAAGAGATGGTGGGAGAAATGTATATTGTAAAACTGTCACCGCCCATCCTCCCCTTTGTCTACCTTGATCTCCTCTTAACTACTCTGTCTGTTTCCAAGAGAGCCTACAGATTTCTCAATATTTTATTTTTATTAATTACATTTTATGCCACCTTTATATTCCAGTGAGCTGGAGGTGGTGTACATGGTTCTTCTCCTTCCCATTTCATCCTCATAACAACTCTCTGAGGTAGGTTAGGCTAAGAGCTTTGTAGCTTCTGAATCCCTTGCCTTGCTTTTATACTTTGCAATCATGACTTCTGGACTGTGTGCTTTGCTGCCAAACCTGTACTATCGCTGTAAGGGAGCGGGTGGTGCTGTGGTCTAAACCATTGAGCTTCTTGGGCTTGCCGATCAGGAGGTCAGCGGTTCGAATCCCTGCAATGGGGTGAGCTCCCGTTGCTCTGTCCCAGCTCCTGCCAACCTAGCAGCCTGAAAGCACGCCAGTGCAAGTAGATAAATAGGTACCGCTGTGGCGGGAAGGTAAACGGCGTTTCTGTTAGGGCTGTCTTAAACATATGCAGCGCCGGGGTGCAAAGATCCGCCCAGTGGTTGCCCAGAGTTGTCGGCCATTTTAGGGGGGGCCCCCAAAGTTGACCTTTTTAAAGGAAAGGTTGTTGGGCTCCTGGGGGTTGGGCAACCAACAGAAGCAGCAAAGGAGCCCAGTGCAACAAACCAGCCCGAGATGTCGGCGTCAGCGACCGAGCAAAGCCAGGCACCTTGTGGTATAAGTAGCATGTGCTGGGTGGGCCTCTCCATGCCCTACGCCAATCTCAGGCACGCAGGAGGGTGGAGCTGGCCAGCCGCCTCAGCATCTCACTGGCTTGGTTGCCCCCAAACTTGTGGCACAGAGCTGCCCGCAGCAGAAGAGCCCGACGTGGCGCTTCGACCGATGGGTGGGCTCTTCCCCGGACTCAACTCTTGGGCCCTGGACTCTCGGTCTGACGCCCCTGGGAGCCCAGCGCCCGGGTGCCCCGCACCCCTAGCGCCTATGGGTAAGACGGCCCTTGTTTCTGTGCCTCTGGCTTCCGTCACAGTGTCCCGTTGCACCAGAAGCACATTAGTCATGCTGGCCACATGACCCGGAAAACCTGTCTGCGGACAAATGCTGGCTCCTTGGCCTGAAAGCGAGATGAACGCTGCAACCCATAGTCACCTTTGAGTGAACTCAACTGTCCAGGGGTCCTTTACCTTTTTTACGGTTGCTACCTTGAGCAAGCGAGAACCCCTGTTGTCAGTGGCGTAGCCTGGGTTGTCAGCACCCGGGGCAAGGCAAGTAATTTGCACCCCCTAACCCGTGGATTTGCGCCCCCTAACCCTAACCCCCAGATGTTGCGCCCGGTGCGGCCGGGCCCCCCTGCACCCCCAAGCTACGCCACTGCCTGTTGTGTTTTGCACAGGAGCAAAACAAGAGGTTTCTCTTTACGGAAAGAGTTTATGTTGTACCTCCATAATCATCTTTGTGAAGAGGTTCTCTCCCCCCTCAAAAAAAGAGGCACGAACCTGACTTTCCTTGTTCTTCTTCTTTGCCTCTGCCTAGGCCTATCACAATCTGGATAATAATAGCAACAGTAATAAATCAGTGCCCCCCTGCTGTTTTTATAAATGTTAATCAAATCTGTTAAATGCTTGACAAGTTGTTTCCCTACCAAATTATCATTTTAAGTCATTACTTGATTAAAGCAAGAAAATAAATCTTTTTTCATAAAAAGGATGTATTAGAAACAACATGTGGGCATGTTAATCACTTTTTTACCACAGCAGAAAAAAATTACACGTGCATTAAAAAAAAAAGCTAGATATTAATATTTACAACCGGGGTGGAGGAGTTTTTCTTCTTTGGCAATCCCTCGTAGCCAAGTAAGATTGTCTTCTATAAACACGGTTTTAACAATGAGTCCATAAGTGACAGTAGAGGCCAATTCTGGATCCACACGTCCTTCCACAGTGGGGACATTGGTTTCCGGGGGGGGGGGGGGGGAGAGTTGATCACGGTGTGGATTTGCCAATCGTGCCTTCCTCTTAGCACGTTTCTCCCTTGCGTCCTGAGTTCGAGTGTCTTCAAAGATGAGTGCCACAACCCCAGAGTCGTCTGCGACTGGACCTAATGGTCAGGGGTCCCTTTGCCTTTACCTCGGTTTAAGAACAGCCCTGTTTATGAACTATTTGGTATAAGAACTTTGCAAAACCAGAAGTAGTGTCCTGATTGGCGAACTTTACCTCAGTCTACTAACGGAAGCCAAACAGTGGAAGGGCACTGCCGGCAGGAGGCCTCATTCGGGAAAGCGCACCTCGGTTTAAGAACAGTTTCGGTTTAAGAACAAACTTCCAGAATGGATTAAGTTTGTAAACCAAGGTGCCAGTGTAATGAGTTAGATATTAGTCTGTAGCTCTTGGACCACACCATCATGCAAAGAGATCTATTTGCATGTTACAATGTAGTGCCAGTAGAAACATTTTTCATTTCTTGTTGAGTACAGTAGGTTTGTTCCTGGCTAAAAGTGAATATATAATTAATGTGAGGCTTTTATAATGTAAATAATATATGGCAATGAATGATCTTTTAATTAATACACTTTGTGTTTTATTTAAAACGTGTTTTAGAACCATTGGTGTGTAGGGAAGAGTAGCAAGGCCACGTCCTTGGGGTCAAAATGTTCTTTGGTCCTGACCAGTGGCGTAGCATGGGGGGTGCAGGGGGGCCGGCCGAACCGGGCGCAACATCTGGGGGTTAGGGTTAGGGGGCGCAAATCCATGGGTTAGAGGGCGCAAATCCACGGGTTAGGGGGCGCAAATTACTTGCCTTGCCCCGGGTGCTGACAACCCACGCTACGCCACTGGTCCTGACCCTCTCCACAGGCCCCACATGTGTGGATGTCTACACAGAGTTTAGACCACAATCCCTAATGGGCCATAAATCCCTTGAGCCTTGGATCCCTGTGTGACAAATAGCTGTGCATTTGGGGAGTCCCCTTGCCTGTCGTATAGTATGCAGCGCAGGCTGCATTCCTGTGCCATTTAATGCAGCTCACGGCATCCAGACAGAGAAGACTTCGCTGTTTATTAGGGGATATATAATCATTTAAGCCTGACTAAGCTTCAAAGCCCTAATGCGGGTGTTTGGCCAACAGAAATGAGATGTAAATTTGCACTGAATAGCCACTGATTACAGAAAGATGATTAATGAAAGATTTGAAATTGATTTATGGCTGCAGTTGTCAAGGCCTTCACCACGATTGTAATATTATCTGCGTGAAAAGCTCTTGGCAAATTAGAGACAAGGGAGGCAGGGTGAAATAACAGGTTTTCTGTCAAAGGACCGCTGCATTGTGCGGTTCTGTTGTCTGGTCTTGAATGACACAGGGCTGAGGCCTTTTGTTTTGTGTGCCAAAAGATTGCAGCATACAGAGAAGCCTATGTTTTCTAAAGTACTGTGAGAGCTGAAGACCAGTGTTTTGTCACAGCATTTTCCCTTAAAGGGCCTGCAACTAATCCCCCCCCCATTTTTTTTTTTGGTCTCTCCCAGGCAATATGAGAAACTAACCGACAATAAGCTGAAGTATGTTTTTCAGGAAACTTTGGGGGAAGAGTCTTGGTGTATATTCAGCATTTGTGTGTAATCCCTTTTCAAGCCCACAGCTGAGATACCCAAGAGCAATAAATTTTGACTACCCTTACTGACCACTGGTCCTGTTAGCTAGGGATGATGGGAGTTGTAGCCCCAAAACAGCTGGAGGGCCAAGTTTGGCCATCACTGGCTGAATATTGTTCAGCAGGTTCCTCTGCTTTCCCAAAAGAACAGAGAACATACTCTCCAACATTTCTCCAATGAAAATATGAATGTCCTATTCCATAACAATAACAATAACAATAACAATAGCAATAATTCCATTATTTATACCCCACCCATCTGATTGGGTTGCACCAGCCACTCTGGGCGGCATCCAGTATACATACAGTGGTACCTCGGGTTACATACGCTTCAGGTTACAGACTCCGCTAACCCAGAAATAGTACCTCGGGTGAATAACTTTGCTTCATGATGAGAACAGAAATTGCGTGGTGGCGGCACAATGGCAGCAGGAGGCCCCATTAGCTAAAGTGGTCTTCAGGTTAAGAACAGTTTCAGGTTAAGTACGGACCTCCGGAACAAATTAAGTACTTAACCTGAGGTACCACTGTATAAACATAATAAAACAGTTAACTTTTTTTAAAAAAAACTTCCCTATACAGGGCTGCCTTCAGATGTCTTTTAAAGGTTGTGTAGTTACTTATCTCCTTGGCTTGGGGGTTGTATAATTCCACACCCTCTAACATTTCTTTGATGAAAACAGGGACGTCCTACTATATCCTTCAGGGACGCGAGTGGCGCTGTGGTCTAAACCACAGAGCCTAGGGCTTGCCAATCAGAATGTCGGTGGTTTGAATCCCCGCAATGGGGTGAGCTCCCATTGCTTGGTCCCTGCTCCTGCCCACCTAGCAGTTCGAAAGCACGTCAAAGTGCAAGTAGATAAATAGGTACCGCTCCGACAAGAAGGGAAACGGCGTTTCCATGCGCTGCTCTGGTTCGTCAGAAGCGGCTTAGTCATGCTGGCCACATGACCTGGAAGCTGAATGCCGGCTCCCTCGGCCGGTAAAGTGAGATGAGCGCCGCAACCCCAGAGTCGTCCGCGACTGGACCTAACAGTCAGGGGTCCCTTTACCCTTTACCTTTACTATATCCTTCAGCATTTCTCCAATGAAAATAGGGACACTCTAAGGTAAAATGGGACATCTTGGGATCAGATCAGAAACTGGGACAGCTTCTGTAAATCCGGGACTGTGCCTGGAAAATAGGGACACTTGAAGGGTTTGGAAGAATTGCCCCTGACCTTGGGCTAAGTCTGAGAAATACTGGTGAGGTCAAGGTGGGCTCTATCCAGCTTGGAGCTGGGAATGGAACCCAGAAAACAAGCCCCTGCCAACACAGCTCTTCAAAGTTGGGCGGGCAGGGCATAAAAGACTTGCTTTGCCTCTGCACCTGACAAGTACGCTGAGCCCAGAATGCTGCTTTAAAAGGAATCACATTCTCTTCCGGCTACTTTGCCACCCTTACGTTGGAAAGGGTCTTTCAAACTCACAGCACAGAGCCATTTCATGCAGTCTCAACGAGCCACTTCTTTTGAACCGGCAAAGGATGTTCTTTTTCATCAGTTTGCTCTCCAGCATTCAAGGGGAAGGAGGAGTGGGGTGGGGGAAATTCACACAAACGGCAGTGGCAAGAAAGGTGACTATTTGCCAGCTTAATATAGCTATCTGCTCCGCTGCAGACAAGCAGAATCTGAAGGAAGTCTGAAAGGCAGCACAGCCTCAAAGCTGCACCCTGTTCTCCTCCTTTTTCTAGCCGATAACTTTCCTCTTGTGGGCGAGCTGTCTGCACACCCACGTGCCTAGCCTCCAAATCAAGTCCCTTCCCTGAAGTACATGAAACGAATGAATTTTGATTGTGTTTAACTATGACCCTTGCCTAGGAAAGGGTTGATGGGACAGGAGAGCAGATGAGGCTTGCTACCAATCTGGGTGCCGCAGCGTTGAAAAGTGTGCCCTGTTTTATAAGGGTGGGGGGTTGGTGCAGGTCGGAAAGTGGTTTTTAAAAATTGCAGGGAAAAAGATCTTCTGCAGCAGTGCTCCCGAGAAATGTGTAAGGATAGCAGGGGAGGTTAATGAGAATCTGAGCCTGGAGGCAAGCTGGAGTATTAGTCAGGCCTCCAACTTAAATGCTAGGTTTGGTCCCTTGATATTCAGTATGTACCTGGCATTCCATGGTATAAATGAGCAAATTCTATTGGGCACTATGAGCAGGTCTTATCAGATCTTTTTTTTAAAAAAATTGAGAAAACTTAATCCATATTTTAAATATTTATGATTCTGAGCTGTTGCAATATCTTTTTTTTAAAAAAAAAAGTCCCATATTCCATCTGGTGTTTTTTGCTTAATATTTCATAAGTTTTATTAATACGAAGCCCAGTCTAGTTGGGGAAAATATTTTACTTATCGTGTGCAGTGTGCCTGTGCCAAATATTCTGGCTTTGTACAATTGGTCCCTTTCGCTGTGTTTTTCGGAGCAACATCTGCTCAGCTTCAATTGGATTTTCCAGTTAACTCTAATTGGAAGTTGGGGTGCAGTTGGATGCAAGCTGGCCCTGAAAAGGGGGCAGACTTTTCAGTGTTGATAAAGGCCAAGGTGAGGCACACACCCATTTTGTGGAGACTCAAAACAAATAAACAAGCAAACCCGGATGACCGATGCCTGGGGGAAGTCCAGATTTGGAGGTTGAAAGCGGGGTTTCCATGCAGCCAGTGTATTGTTATGAATCTGGGGGTGAAAGATTCCAAATGAAGCTAGTGGTAGAATTTATGTGTGGGACGGGGGTGGCGCTGTGGGCTAAACCACAGAGCCTAGGGCTTGCTGATCAGAAGGTCGGTGGTTCGAATCCCCGCGACGGGGTGAGCTCCTGTTACTCGGTCCCTGCTCCTGCCAACCTAGCAGTTCGAAAGCACACCAGTGCAAGTAGATAAATAAGTACTGCTCCGGCGGGAAGGTAAACGGTGTTTCCGTGCACTGCTCTGGTTTGCCAGAAGTGGCTTAGTCCTGCTGGCCACATGACCTGGAAGCTGTCTGCGGACAAATGCCGGCTCCTTTGGTCAGTAAAGCGAGATGAGCGCTGCAACCCCAGAGTTGTCCGTGACTGGACTTAACGGTCAGGGGTCCCTTTACCTTTTGGAATTTATGTAGGTTTGGTGTATTAAAGCCAGGAGATAGCTAGACTTGTGTATTTAGGATAGACCCAAGTGTGTATTTGAGCCATGCTAGACCTTGCCAATCCTTTAATTAAGCCAAGTGGTAGAGCTGACTAAGGCAGCACTGGCAAACTGTGTGAGGTGTTAGATTGGGGTAATGGCTTATTAGCAATATCACAGAATCATAGAATCGTAGAGTTGGAAGAGACCATGAGGGTCATGTATAGCAACCCCCTGCAATGCAGGGATCTTTCACCCAATATGGTGCTTGAACCCATGATCCAGAGATTAAGAGTCTCTACCAACAGAGCTATCCAGTACCAGGGATCAAAGAACCTCACCATAGTGGGCAAAACGGTGAGACCCCTTTGACTGGAGAGATAAAAGCCAAGAGCTTAAAGAAAGGAGGGGAAGTGATGTGGGCAGAAGCTTAGTGCAGAGTGTCGGGAGTTAAGCAGCAGAATTAGAAGCAGTTAAAAGCAGTGGGCAGGGGAGAAAAGGACAAATAGCAACATTTGAGAATGATGGGGTTGGAGTCTGCTTAAAAGCCAGAGCCTCTTGGCGTTCTGTGGACCCCTCCTACATAGGCTCAGCTTAGGGTTGCGGGTGGTACTGTGTTCTAAACCACTGAGCCTCTTGGGCTTGCCGATCTGAAGGTCTGCGGTTCAAATCCCCGCAATGGGGTGAGCTCCTGTTGCTCTGTCCCAGCTCCTGCCAACCTAGCAGTTCGAAAGCACACCAGTGCAAGTAGATAAATACTTCCCGCTCCGGCGGAAAGGTAAATGGCATTTCCGTGTGCTCTGGTTTCCGTCACGGTGTTTCTGTTGTGCCAGAAGCGGTTGAGTCCTGCCGGCTACATGGACCAACGTCAGCTCCCTCGGCCTGAAAGCGAGATAAGCACCACAACTCCACAGTCGCCTTTGACTGGATTTAACTGTCCAGGGGTCCTTTACACCATTTTACCTTTAGGCTCATATTGTATATATGTGTAGATGACCATATATCATAAAGATACCACAGTCTCCGCTGTGCTCCATTTTTGGAACTCCCTGGAATATCTCACTGGAGCAAATAAAAAGGTAAAGGTACCCCTGCCCGTACGGGCCAGTCTTGCCAGACTCTAGGGTTGTGCGCCCATCTCACTCAAGAGGCCAGGGGCCAGCGCTGTCCGGAGACACTTCCGGGTCACGTGGCCAGCGTGACATCGCTGCTCTGGCAAGCCAGAGCCACACACGGAAACGCCGTTTACCTTCCCGCTAGTAAGCGGTCCCTATTTATCTACTTGCACCCAGGGGTGCTTTCTAACTGCTAGGTTGGCAGGCGCTGGGACCGAACGACGGGAGTGCACCCCGCCGCAGGGATTCGAACCGCTGACCTTTCGATCGGCAAGCCCTAGGCGCTGAGGCTTTTACCCACAGCGCCACCTGCGTCCCAACTGGAGCAAATAGGGTGCACCATGTACCCCTTGGAGAAAAAGATGGGATGTAGATGCAATAAATAAGCTCATCTTCTTACCTGCTTAAGATAGCTGGTGGGCCGGCCAGAAGCACGTATCAGTTGCCAGTGTGGCACCCAGAGATCTCCATGTGGTTGCAGTTGGACTCGCACCAGTAACACAACGCTCCTGGCGCCTGACTAATTTCTATCACTGAGCAGGGCACAAAGGGATAGAGTGAGCAAAGGCTTTTGGGTGGCACGGAGACTTGCCATCCTAGCTTAAACATGTCAGAAACCCATGATTTGGGTTGCCAATGTGGGTGACTGGGTAAACTGCGACTGGGAGGAGTTCTGATGGACTAGCTTGAAAGAAATGCACTGCTTGTGTACTGGGGTTGGGTCAAAGTGTCTTTGTGTTGTCATCTGTGTTTGATGATCGTCTCCTTTGGGAGGGATACTTTTGTGATGACAGTGGTACCTTGGGTTAAGTACAGTGGTACCTCGGGTTACATATGCTTCAGGTTACATACGCTTCAGGTTAGACTCCACTAACACAGAAATATTACCTCGGGTTAAGAACTTTGCTTCAGGATGAGAACAGAATGGACCTCCGGAATGAATTAAGTACGTAACCCGAGGCACCACTGTACTTAATTCATTCCAGAGGTCCATTCTTAACCTGAAACTGTATTTAACCTGAAGCACCACTTTAGCTAATGGGGCCTCCTCCTGCTGCTGCTGCTGCATGATTTCTGTTCTCATCCTGAAGCAAAGTTCTTAACCCAAGGTACTATTTCTGAGTTAGTGGAACCTGTAACCTGAAGTGTATGTAACCTGAAGTGCATGTAACCTGAGGTACTACTGTACACACCTGTGGTCAGGTGTGTTGTGTATGTTTCTTGGGGGTGGGTTAGTGTTATGAATCTGGGGATATAATGGCCTGTTGGGCTCATTCAACCGGCCAAGGGTCATTTCATATTTCTGGTGAGGGGGTGGGGCAGATCCATGGTTTCCTGATGCGTGGACCTGTGTGATGCACACTTTTGCAAACCAAAATGCATTTGCCAGCCAAAAATGTATGGAGAAAATTCTGCACTGCCCCTGATGCACTGGGTAAATCGGGACACACACACACAGACACAGACACAGACACACACACACACACACACACACACACAATCAGTCTGAATCAGTTGATGTCACCGTTAAACCAAATACAGATGGAAGACAAACCACACTATGAGTCATTAATACTTAATATACTGCTAGTCTGCCCCAGAAAAGGAGAGTACATCCATTTTCATATTTGGGCAACTCGCTTACCTCCATCACGCGGCAGCAAAATTAGCTATGAATGGTGGGGCGGTGGGCAGGTTCATATCCTAAATTTGGATTTTAATAAACTCCTTCAGCCTTGATAGTTGAGGCGTCTCTTGTCCTCTAGCAGGGTAAGCAGCCAGCCAGTTTCCCACCTTTACAAATTGTACCTAGCCATTCAAGCAAACATTTGCCTTGACAGGAGATGTTTTTGCAGCCAGCATTTTAAAATTAGCACTTGAACCTGAGGCTGGTCTGCCACATGCTGTGTGCCTTGTATTTTTAGTAGTACGTGTGATATCTTTGTCTTTATCACTGTGCATTTATATCTGAAGTGAATAGCGTGGTTGGCAGGGGCTGTGAGGCTCCCTCCCTCCCGTTAACTCACTCGCTGTTTTTCGCCCCTGAACGTGTACGATTCAGAAATAGGCCTCGCTTATATAAATGATTTAACACCAGGTAATTGAAATGCATGTATGTTTTCCTTCTCAGGTTGTTAGAGACTTGGAAGAAACATTTAGCATCAAATTAATGTCACATGTTCTGGGGTTTAATCTCATAGATAGTTAAATTACGGATCTTGCAGTCATGTGGCGCTCAGACAAATTGAACTGGGTAAAAGCCCTTCAAGTCTGCTGCAGTTTCTTTTTATGTTATGTGGCGCCCTAGCTGGTTTTTCTTTTAAATCACTTTTCTGATTGTGAACGTATGGCACTCCCTGCCATTGGATGGGCAGTGTGCCTCTAGTGTAGAGCTATCAATCAATCAATCAATCAATCAATCAATCAGTCATTCAATAAGGGCAGGTCCTATGAATGGCTATTAGCCATGGTAGTTAAATGGATCCTCCAAATCCAGCGGTCTTAGGTAGAGCAGATTGGGATCATCAACCTGGGAAGCTAGCCCATCTAGGAAAAGAAAAATTCTGATCCTAAACCTCTGATGCTTTGAGGGAGATCTTTGGGAAAAGAAAAGGCGTAAGGCGTGAGTCCTACACAAATCTGGAGTGGAGCCCCTAAGATGTCTGGATGGCATTTCGTATGCCTCCTTCTCAGGGGCACAGGAAGGGGGACGGGGTGTGTGTGATAAAATCTCCCCTGGCCAGATTGCTGTGCTGCCCCCCCCCCCCGGGCGCTGATCGCCCACCCTGGGCGCCAATTGCCATGCTAATCACTCCCAGTGGCTGCCGGCCACTGGCTCTGCACTGTCCGCCCACTGCCTCCCCCCACAGATGTAGGGTGGAAGAGGCCCCGCGGTTCGCCCTGCCCCTGTGGGCGGTTTGCCGTGCCCTAGGTCCCTGAGAGGCTTTGAAATATACTCAGAGTCCAGAGTGGATTTCATGCTCTTTATTCAGCTCATAGTGGTGAGGAGGAATGGAAGTTCCCCCAGAATGTCTGCTTTATATACAGTGGTGCCTCGCAAGACGAAATTAATCCGTTCCGTGAGGCTCTTCGTATAGCGGTTTCTTCGTCTTGCGAAGCAAGCCCATTGACAGCTTAGCGGATTAGCGCTATTAGCAGTATAGCGGCTTTTAGCGATCAGCTGTTAAGCGGCTTATCAGCGGATCAGCTGATAAGCGGCTTAGAGGCTTAGGAAAAGGGGGGGAAAGGGGGGAAAAACCCGCAGGAACTCACAAGACATTTTCGTCTTGCAAAGCAAGCCCATAGAGAAATTCGTTTTGCGAAGCGCCTCCAAAACGGAAAACCCTTTCGTCTAGCGGGTTTTCCGTCTTGCGAGGCACCACTGTACATTATTTACACAATGGACCCCACGTGATTGGCTAATTCCGGGATTCTCCTGTAGACCAATCAGGTTGCGGATTCACTTCTACCTGGAGCTGGATTGGGTGGCTCCTGTGGACCAATCAGACTGCTGCATTCTGGGTCCTATTGTTCTAGGACCAATCAGACTGCTGCATTTTGGATCCTATTCAACTCAGTACATAACAGGCTTCCTCCACCGCTGGTCCTTCTGGTAACTCCTGCAGGTTGGTCAAAGCTGGTGCCAAACGCATTGCTCTGTTTTCTTTTGGACCAACTCAGCGAGGCCGAGAGGGGAATCTTGTCGTCTGGACAGCCCAGGAGCTCCATACACACTGCCCAGGCTTGCATTCTGGGAAGATCGTTTTGGTGCAGCACTGGTTTGACTTAACCCCCAGAGGATCCCTCCATTGTCTCTTCGGACAGATGGAAGCCAAGCAGGTGATAAGAACAGGGCTGCTGCCTCCAAGGCCTGCTTGTGGATTTTTTCTGGAAGCCTTTGACAGGCAAGTGTTGGAAATGGAATCAGGGTGCTGAACGAGAGAGATTTTTAGCCTGAGTAGTGATTTCATTTCATTTAAAAGCATTCATATGCTGTTTAGTATTTAAAAAACCTATAAGCAGTGTACAGTCCCAAAACAAACGAATGATATATCACTGAAACAAAAATACAACCTAAAACCAGCAGCGGCGTAGCGTGGGTTATCAGCACCCGGGGCAAGGCAAGTAATTTGCGCCCCCTAACCCGGGGCAAGGCAAGTACAGTAATTTACTCTCCCAAGCAGCAGCAGCAGCGAGGCTTCTCTTTCCCCCGCGCTCTCCCGGAGCTGCCTCTTTTCTTTCCTTTTTTCCCTTTCTCCAAGGCTTTTCCCTTTCTCTCCTTAATTGATTCCCCCTCCACACCGCGGCGTTTCCTGGCTGCTTCCCCCCCCTTCCCCTCTCTCTCCTCCTCGCTCTGCTTGCCTTGCCCTGCCCTGCCTGAGGGCGCCCTGAGGAGACTCCGCTCTCCTTTCTGTCCAGGCGAGGTAGAGAAAAGGGGGGAAAGTCTCTTTCCGCCCCCTCGCCAGACTCCCTGCTCGGTGCGGCCAGTGGAGAGAGAGCCGCAATTACCATACAGCTCCTCTCCCTCCACTTCGCCAAGCTGTCAAAGCCCGGCAGCAGCGGCAACGGCAGCAGCAGGCGCAGCCAGACCCCCGCCAGCCAGCCAGCCCACCCGCCCGCCCGGCTTCCTCTCCTTTTTTTGCCCGCGGCAGAAGGCTTTGCTCTCCCCCTTCTGCGACCTCCTCGCCAAGCCGAGCGAGCGCGGGCTCCCTAACCCGTGGATTTTAGTAGGGGCAGAGAGCTGCTAGTGCGAGTGCGCCCCCCGCCCAAGTTGCGCCCGGTGCGGCCGGCACCCCTGGCACCCCCCATGCTACGCCACTGAAAACCAGTATAGCAGCAATGTTAATAAGCACCTTCTTATTACATTGAAAAGTTTCATAGCCGTTTAATCCATTCAATGGCTGGTGATTCCTTCTCTTTTATTTCATTTAAAGCGAGCTGATGTTTGGCATGTTAAACCTTTTACAGTTGGTGGGTAGTCATAGAAGTCTCGGGAGGTAGCTGTAGTCTTGTTTGTTCTGCAGATACGAATGGCTTAGTGGTGGGAGGCGGACTAGAAGTTGCTGTCCTGCACTGAGATAGGAATCAAGGTACAATAATAGGGAAAGGTCAGGGTGCCTTGATAAGATCTTGATGGCCTCCCTTGTGGGTTTGCAGAGATAAGCAGCCTTCACTCACTAGCAACAGTAGCAGCAGCAGCAGCTGCTTTTTCATCTCATTTCCTTCTCAAGTAACTTTGCAGCAAAGCCAGACGCGAGAGAAAGGGGCAGTTCTTTTCATCTCTGCGGAATATTCTGTTCAAAATGGCTGGTGGCAAGACCTCTGCTCCCCTTTATATGTTGTTGCTAGGCAGATCTGAAAATTTGAGACCCATGCTCTCCTCCCCCTCCAGCTTTTTAAGAAGAATCCTGTTAGCTCAGGCACCCCGAAACTCAGCCCTCCAGATGTTTTTGGACCACAACTCCCATCATCCCTAGCTAACAGGACGAGATGTAGTCCCAAAACATCTGGAGGGCTGAGATGGGGTATGCCTGGGCTAGCCAGACCAAGGGTCCATCTATTCCAGGGGTGCGGAAGCTTTGGCTCTTCAGACCTTGCAGCTTCCATCATTCCATCCTGAACACAGACTCAGTTGGGTTACAGACTCTGCTAACCTGGAAGTAGTACCTCGGGTTAAGAACTTTATCTCAGGATGAGAACAGAAATCACCTGGCAGCAGTGCAGCAGCAGTGGGAGGCCCCTTTAGCTAAAGTGGTACCTCAGGTTAAGAAAGGTTTCAGGTTAAGAATAGAACAGTGTTTTGTCACAGCATTTCCCCTTAATGGGCCTGCAACTAAACTCCCCCCCCCCCATTTTTTTTGTCTCTCCCAGGCAATATGAGAAACTAACTGACAATAAGCTGAAGCATGTTTTTCAGGAAAGTTTGGGGGAAGATTCTTGGTGTATATTCAGCATTTGTGTGTAATCCCTTTTCAAGACCACAGCTGAGATACCCAAGAATAATAAATTTTGACTACCCTTACTGATAACTGGTTCTGTTAGCAAGGGATGATGGGAGTTGTAGTCCCAAAACAGCTGGAGGGCCAAGTTTGGCCATCGCTGGATGAATATTTGTCAGCAGGTTTCCCTGCTTTTCCAAAAGAACAGAGAACATACTCTCCAACATTTCTCCGATGAAAATATGGATGTCCTACTCCATAACAGCCTCGGTCCAGTATACCTGAAGGAGCGTCTCCACCCCCATCATTCTGCCCGGACGCTGAGGTCCAGCGCCAAGGGCCTTCCAGTGGTTCCCTTATTGCAAGAAGCAAAGCCACAGGGAACCAGGCAGAGGGCCTTCTCGGTAGTGGCGCCCGCCCTGTGGAACCCCCTTCCAGCAGATGTCAAAGCGATAAACAACTACCTGACATTCAGAAGACATCTTAAGGCAGCCCTGTTCAGGGAAGTTTTTAACGTGTGATATTTTACTGTATTTTTGGTTTCTATGGAAGCCGCCCAGAGTGGCTGGGGAGGCCCAGCCAGATAGGCGGGGTATAAATAATAAATTATTATTATTATTATAACAATAGCAATAATTTCATTACAGTGGTACCTTGGGTTACATACACTTCAGGTTACAGACTCCACTAACCCAGAAACAGTGCTTCAGGTTAAGAACTTTGCTTCAGGATGAGAACAGAAATCGTGCTCCGGTGGCGCGGCAGCAGCAGGAGCCCCCATTAGCTAAAGTGGTGCTTCAGGTTAAGAACAGTTTCAGATTAAGAACGGACCTCCAGAACGAATTAAGTACTTAACCCGAGGTACCACTGTATTCCTTTAGATCAGGCCCCCACATCCACATGCATTCCTCGCAGAAATAAATTGCTTGCTGGGCTGACTGGTGTTCAGGAGGCTGTAAATGAGCCCTCACAATGTCTGTAGCCATTTCCACAGCTGCTTCAACCAGATGCGGAGAGTAGCTTTCTGTTGGATTGCAACCACTTGCCTGCTCAGCCTCTGGCAACATCTGACCACTTCTGGCCGCGGCAGAGTGGAGCACGACAGCTGTAGCAAATATCCCTTGGCCAGAAGGAGACAGGTAGTGCGATGAGTGAGCAGTTGTGCAGACTGCAGAGAAGGCAGGTGGGAGACTCTTCTCAAGTGGCTGTTACAGGAATTTTTATAATGCTCACACACAGTGTCTTCTCAAAACACCACATCACACACTGCACCACACAATTTCCAATGCTGCTCTGCTCAGGGAAAAGATGGCTACCAAAGAGGGGACTTGGGTAACTAGTAAAAGACAGGCATAATCCCTGAAACCTGGCATCAGGTAGACAGCAACCCTTTGCATAAGAGATCATCACTGGCACCCTGGCAAATGGGTGCCAGACAGGTAGTTATCCTGTGGACAATAGCAAACCATCAGGAATGGATTAGGTTCTTGGTCAGGACAAACCAGGAACTCGTAAATATTTTTTTTTATCTTACTTGATGGGTGTGAGGTGGAGGTCAAGGAAAGGATGGGGGCAAACCTGATACTCAGGTTTCTTTCACCAGAACCTCCCAATTTGTGATGTATTTGTGATGTATGCATGATGTAATTTTAGGGGTGTTGTGGGTATCTTTGTAAAACTGATAAAAGTGGGAGCCATCCTTTGTTCTGGGCTTCTTCTTGCTTCTCCCATGTGGTGGGCAACAGTCCTTTAAAATAAAGACCAGACCTACTGGCTGCTGTTTTGCTCCTATATTCCTGGCTGGTGTCTTTGTTTGATAATCCAAGTGAGGCTAAGGATTTTCCTATAACACGGCTTTGAGAAATGATATCTAAAAGTCACCCAGTGGCTTCTGGCCCTACAAAGTTCTGTTTGTGGGCTCCTTTGTGACTAGATCATTGTAAGAGGAGGAACCATTTGTTACCCATTTGTAATGTGTGTGCTTTTGATGGATCGCTACTGTGAACTAATAAACATAAGTGCCAAGTACCAAAGTAGAAGTACGCAACATGAAGATGGAAGGAATATTTGCGGCTAAGTAGTGCGGCATAAGAGAAACCAGTCAGCAAACAATGTGATTCTTCCTTAGTGGAGCTTTTATGAGAACATTTTGTTGGACACACGGCAGAGGCTGTTTGCTTCCTTATGAGTTTAACACACCACAATAAACAATTTCTTCCCCATTGTCGAGGGAGCATCAAGCTAGAACCTATAATGTATTAATTGAACAGTAATGGGGTAGTTCAGTTTTTGGTCTACGTTTAACACTTCAGTAACTGGGAAAGGAAGACCTTACCGGCAGGCATGTGGAAAACTTGGTGCCCCGTTGCCATAGGCAACTTGAAAAATTGGACCAAGTGACTGGTTCCTGGTTGCTGTAGAAGATAAGAAGCAGATTTCCCTGGCTTTCCATGTTTGCCTCTGTGTGTATGACCTGGGCATTTCTTCTTTTCATCCCCTCTGCAATTACTAACTTAATTTGAAGCGTGTGCTCCCAGGGATTCTCAGAGCAATGTGGTAGAACCTCTTTTCGTGTTACGTCTCCGCTCTGGACCGTATGACGCAGTGGTAATGATGTGCCAGCATGTGCAAAAGGGGGGAGGTGGTCAGAATTTACCCAAAAGAACAGGATTCTTCTTACTGGCAGAATCAGGTCACATTCTCTCCCTCTCCCTCTCCCCCCCCCCACCTTCCCAATTTAGCTTTTAGAATATCTGGCAGACGCCCAACTTTTGCAAACATACTTCACTTCTGCTTACTGAGGTCTAGCGCAGTTATCAACTTAGAATTACAGACATTTGCAATCTGTTTTTTAAATGGGTGCTTTCATTTTTCTTCTTTTTCTCTCCTCCCCCTCCCCCCCCCAAACGTTTAGTGGGAAGAAATTGGCGAGGTGGATGAGAATTATGCGCCGATCCACACATATCAAGTGTGCAGAGTCATGGAACAGAGTCAGAACAACTGGCTTCTGACAAGCTGGATCTCCAACAAAGGAGCCTCCCGAATCTTCATTGAACTGAAATTCACCCTAAGGGACTGCAACAGCCTTCCTGGAGGACTTGGGACTTGCAAAGAGACTTTTAATATGTATTATTTTGAATCGGATGACGAAGACGGAAGGAACGTAAAAGAAAACCAGTACATCAAGATTGATACCATTGCGGCGGATGAGAGCTTCACAGAGCTAGACCTTGGAGATAGAGTCATGAAGCTGAACACAGAGGTGAGAGATGTCGGGCCGCTGACCAAAATGGGATTTTACCTTGCTTTCCAAGATGTGGGCGCCTGCATTGCGCTGGTCTCTGTGAGGGTGTACTATAAGAAGTGCCCTGTGGTGGTTCGGAACTTGGCCATCTTCCCCGACACCATCACTGGAGCGGATTCTTCTCAGCTTCTGGAAGTCTTGGGGTCGTGTGTGAACCACTCTGTGACAGACGAACCCCCACGGATGCACTGCAGTGCCGAAGGGGAATGGCTGGTGCCGATTGGGAAATGCATGTGCAAAGCGGGCTACGAAGAGAAGAACAACACTTGTCAGGGTAAGGATTTAATGTTGGGAATAGTTTGGCTGGTATAGCTGGATGATCAGTTTTGAATGCTGTTACATATGCAGATTCTTTATGCAATGTCAGAGTGAATAGATACATTCCTTATCATAACGATGGCAGTGTTTTTATTTCATACATGCACATAGCAGCATAGATGGAACTTTTGCAGTACATCAACACCCTACCTTCTCGGATGCTGGGGGCACTGTGGTCTAAACCACTGAGCCTCTTGGATTTGCCGATCAGAAGGTTGGCGGTTCGATTCCCCGCAACGGAGTGAGCTCCTCTTGCTCTGTCCCAGCTCCTGCCAACCTAGCAGTTCGAAAGCACGCCAGTGCAAGTAGATAAATAGGTACTGCTGTGGTGGGAAGGTAAACGGCATTTCCATGCGCTCTGGTTTCCACCACGGTGTTCCATTGCACCATAAGTGGTTTAGTCCTGCTGCCCACATGACCTGGGAAGCTGTCTGTGGACAAACGCTGGCTCCCTTGGTCTAATAGCGAGATGAGCACCGCAACCCCATAGTCACCTTTGACTGGACTTAACTGTCCAGGGGTCCTTTACCTTTTTAGCTTTACCTTTTTGGTGAAGGATCTGCATGCACTCAGCCACAAGTTGTCACTTGATAAGGAACTGAGCAATGTGCACGCATGCACGAGTTAGCCCTTATTTGTCAAACTCTGACTTTCGCAATGCAAGAGTTTACACCAAGCCTCCTTAGAAGAGCTTCAGATGAGTAGGCAAGTGACATTGTTACTCAGCTTTTCTTAGATTGCTGTAAGCTGATGGCTGTGGCTGCATTTGAGTAGATGGCCATGGCTGTGTTAAGCTAGAAACAAATGTCAATTTGCCTGTGGCCACGGACAGAGTCAGCCCTAAGGAAATAACTGGATTGCAAAGGTCCAGGCACCTTGGTCTTGTTTTATGGGCTTGTGAGTACAGCTATGTTTGTGGCAGCAGCCCATGGACAGAGTAAATCATAATCTGGACCAAAATTGCACGGAAAGCAGACAAGGGCACCAACGGATTGTTGTTATCTGTCTCTCGAGTTATAGTCTGCAATTTATGTTTAGTAAGTGGTTGCTTGTCTGCACCGATAAACTCCAGGTGTGTGGAGACAGGAGTGCCTAGGTATAAAGGAAACCCATCCTTTCATGATACAAATGCACTTTGTACAAAAGTCCACTATATTCTTACAAACATTCTCGCGGTCTTCCATGGCTACCTCTGACCATCCAGTGTTCCACCAGCTGCTGCTAATAATACACTTTTTGCCGTTTTGCTTTGACTCATTGTAAATATGGCTTTGGTCTAAGTCTGGCTATATTTGCCGATTGCCCTGGAGGCTGAGTTGCTTGTGCTGTATAGATGGCTGTCCGTCGTTGCTTTGGTTGCGGTGTAACAATTTTGTTTTTACACTTGAATTATTATTTCTTGTGGGTTGTCCTGGAAATGTGATCGAAGGGCTGTATAAATTTACTTGTATTTATAAATGAGCAAATGGTTTTTTTAATGACTAAGAAGCAACAGGGTCAGTAGTGTTCTTTTAAATGTGTTAAGGATTTAGACCAAATAATGCAGTGTCTTAAGTTCAGTGTTGTGTAAGATGGCCAGAAATTTTCTCCTGCACCCCACACGAACATCTTGCCATGCAAATGGGGGTGGCATTGGGTGCTTCAAATCAGGGGCACAACTTTATCCAATCTAACAAGGAAATCTGTGAACAGATGTGTGGGCATGCATCACTTGCTGAATTGGATTGCAGATTTTGATACATTTTTGCTGTTATTTTTTTCTGGACTGCTTATTTATTGATTAAATCAAGGTATGGGTAGTTTTATGTGATTGCCAAGTTTCTTGATTTTAAAGAAATGATCAAGAAATGAAAGGACAGCACCGTGTGTGTCATCCGATTCTAAAAGTACTTGGGTATTCCTAATCTTTGACTATTCAATGAAAGGAGCGTTGGCTATATTTTACCGCTTGCAAAGCAAACAGGCAGCAGTAGTAGCACTTTTGACTGATTTGGTCATCCTTGTTCAAGTTTGCAAAATGATAGAGGATACTTTATCAAAATGTTCATGTCCATCAGAAAGCCATAAGGCCAAACAAGAGCTGTGCTGGATCAGAGCAGAAATCCATTGTCCAGTAAAACAAGAAGGCAGGCAGATATTTTCAGAAAGCCCATATGCAGGGCATATAGTCAACAATGTAACCTCCCACCCCACAAACACACAACTGGTGTTCAGATGCACACGGCCAAACCCCACATAGGTTGATAAGGATAACCTAGGAGCTTGCAGCTGAATGGGGAGACTGATATAGCTAAGAATACACATTTTAAATGTTTCCTTGGTTTTAAATGGGACAAGGACTTTGGGGAGGGGGATACTGGAATTACAAACATTTCAGCATAGCCAGTTTGTTTCATTTGCAGTATAAATGAATAACTGTGTGCCAGATTAAGGATGTGAGGTGTTGTAGATGTCTCTGAAATGTACCTGCTAGTCCATGAATAATTTTAATTACTGAAATATTTTTATCGTTTAAAAATATCACTTTTGTAATTTGTGTGGTGACTCTGTGCTAAACCACCCACTTCTTTTGTTTGCTGGAGGGCTCATAATTTAGGAGTAACTGGTCAGGATAGCATATATTCCTTAGATGTCCTCTCTTGGGCTTTGCAAAGCAATTAGCCTTGCATTCCCTTGGACCAAAACCCTGCCTAAGGTAGCAGAAGAGGCTTACGTTTGTAAATCATATGTTTCTGCAAGGAAACCATAGAATCTCATATTCCATTGTGCTTTCTGATTCTTGCTGTAATAAGGAGTGTATTATTAAAGGATTCTTACTTTTTTATCCTTGAACAATATAATAGATTGTTCTGCAATTGCTGGGAAGTGATGGCAAACTGACAGCATATGATTAGGGGTCAAAAATGTCAACTTTCATGGCAATCTGCAAAAGGTTATGTTGATGAAAGAAATATTGATTAATCAGGCTAAATCTCCAATTTTATAATGTTGAACCACAATTCACACTATTTTTGCCAGTACAGTGGTATCTCAGGTTAAGTACTTAATTCGTTCCGGAGGTCCGTACTTGACCTGAAACTGTTCTTAACCTGAAGCACCACTTTAGCTAATCGGGCCTCCTGCTGCCGCTGCTGCACGATTTCTGTTCTCATCCTGAAGCAAAAATTTTAACCTGAGGTACTATTTCTGGGTTAGTGGAGGCTGTAACCTGAAGTGTCTGTAACCTGAAGCGTCTGTAACCTGAAGCGTCTGTAACCTGAAGCGTCTGTAACCCAATGTACCACTGTACAGTGCTGTGTAGAATTGGTTTGGGATACCTGTTTTGGGTTTTTAAAATATATATATAGAGAGAGGTAGAGCACTTGGCTACTTGAAACTGTATGGCTCAGAGACTGTTTGAAGTGTCACTGAAACTGGCGATTGTTTCTCTAATGGAAGAAATGATTGCCTCAGACAGTTGTGGTCATAACCCCACCTGCGGCTTTCTTCGTTATCATGCTTGATGTTTGGAATGGCTGAATTGGGAGTCCTGGAGCAACTTCATATCCAATTCGGTATATTTTTATTTTTTTTAAAAAAAAATGGAGACAAGAACGAGTACACTTGAGATGAAATTCTGTGACTCTGAATAGTCCATTCATGTGAGTAACAGAAGGAAGATTGCACCCTAAGGTATAGTGGAAAAACAGGTCAAGTTTAGAGGATAAAAAAAACCCTAGCACGCAACATTAATTGTTCTACTGGGAGGTGATTGCGTAGCATGGAAATAAAGCATGGACGGAAAGACTCAGAGTGGAAAGGGCTGCATTTGGAAACAGCGGAGCCTAAAGGGAACATTTCCCGCCACAAATACCATGGGTGCGTTTTTTTCCGATGCACACCAAAAATGGGCTGAGACGACAGCGTATCAGTTTCCTATAAATACCATGACCTAAAGTTCCTAATTAACTTTAATTAGGAACTTTCCACAGCATATTTGCTGAATTGTTGGTTTCGGCGGAGCTGTGTATTATTTGCCTGGATATTTATAATTTGGCAATTCGTCCAAATTTAGCAATTTGCTTTGCTTATGCACCAAGTTTTCCTATGGAAACTGTGGGAAACGTACTTATGATATCACACACTGCTAATTAATTTGACTGCTAACGTTGTGGCCTCTTGCCACTCCCCTGGATGCCTGTTAAGTGAGGTGGAAAAGCTTTACATAGTTGCGTCTTGTCTCTTGGGCTACAAGTGGCTATTGCAAATATGCGAGGACCGGTAGCTTTTTAATGATTTGTTGGCAAGTCTGGTTTTAGTTCCCTGGAGATCCTCAAGGCTCTCGTCAGTGCTTAGGTTTGCTGTTGAGCTGCTTTGAGTAGAAGAAAACACACCCAAGTTGCTTCCTGGTATATCCAACCCCTGCATTTCACCGCCTCATGTTTCCTCACCTACCCCCTTTGTGTTGTTGTTGTTTAGTTGTTTAGTCGTGTCTGACTCTTTGTGACCCCATGGACCAGAGCATGCCAGGCACTCCTGTCTTCCACTGCCTCCCGCAGTTTGGTCAAACTCATGCTGGTAGCTTCGAGAACACTGTCCAGCCATCTCGTCCTCTGTCGTCCCCTTCTCCTTGTGCCCTCCATCTTTCCCAACATCAGGGTCTTTTCCAGGGAGTCTTCTCTTCTCATGAAGTGGCCAAAGTATTGGAGCCTCAGCTTCAGGATCTGTCCTTCCAGTGAGCACTTAGGGCTGATTTCCTTCAGAATGGATAGGTTTGATCTTCTTGCAGTCCATGGGACTCTCAAGAGTCTCCTCCAGCACCATAATTCAAAAGCATCAATTCTTCGGCGATCAGCCTTCTTTATGTTCCAGCTCTCACTTCCAGGCATCACTACTGGGAAAACCATAGCTTTAACTATATGGACCTTTGTTGGCAAGGTGATGTCTCTGCTTTTTAAGATGCTGTCTAGGTTTGTGATTGCTTTTCTCCCAAGAAGCAGGCGTCTTTTAATTTCATGACTACTGTCACCATCTGCAGTGATCATGGAGCCCAAGAAAGTAGAATCTCTCACTGCCTCCATTTCTTCCCCTTCTATTTG
Source organism: Podarcis gaigeae (assembly GCF_964106915.1). Lineage (NCBI taxonomy): Eukaryota > Metazoa > Chordata > Lepidosauria > Squamata > Lacertidae > Podarcis > Podarcis gaigeae. Next base: position 49,029,831 of record NC_139689.1, read on the forward strand.
CCAGGAGGTGATGGGACCAGTGGCCATGATCTTCATTTTTTTGACGTTGAGCTTCAGACCATATTTTGCGCTCTCCTCTTTCACCCTCATTAAAAGGTTCTTTAATTCCTCCTCACTTTCTGCCATCAAGGTTGTGCCATACATATCCATGTAGGGGACCCCCTTTGTAGAACCCAAAATTGAGCAAGGGCATGTAGATCCTGAAGTATTCAGGCAAGCTGTCTTAGCACAGCCTCTCTGCCTTTTGGGGGAATGCAAATGAGCAGGAAAATTTGAGGCAATAGCCTCATTTTTTTGCGGGTGGGGGACGTGTGGGTTTGTGTTTTTCCATTTTCTTATTTGCTCCTGCCTATCCTGTGGGATACGGGTGGCATTGTGGTCTAAACCACAGAGCCTAGGGCTTGCCGATCGGTAGGTTGGCAGTTCGAATCCCCGCGATGGGGTGAGCTCCTGTTGCTCAGTCCCAGCTCCGGCCAACCTAGCAGTTCAAAACCACGTCAAACTGCAAGTAGATAAATAGGCACCACTGCAGCGGGAAGGTAAACGGCATTTCTGTGCGCTGCTCTGGTTCACCAGAAGTGGCTTAGTCATGCTGGCCACATGACCCGGAAGCTATCTGTGGACAAACGTTGTCTCCCTCAGCCTATGGAGCAAGATGAGCGCGCAACCCCAGAGTCTGCGACTGAACCTAACAGTCAGGGATACCTTTACCTTTACCTTTATCCTGTGGGACTGACAAGTCTTTTTGGAAGAAAGAGATTGGTGGAGCTTTGTTCTTACTGATGAGGGAAACCTGTGTGTGGTACTGCTAGAAAGTAAGTGGGGGCTTGCATTGCCATATCAAGTATGCAAACTTCCTTGCACATAAATAACAAAATGTCCAGTAGACAACTTCTTAGATAGCCAGCACCCTAGGACTGTACAGAAATGATTTTTTTATTTTTTGTATGGAGAAAAATTCAGTTGTGCGAAGTCTTACCTGCAGTGAGGAATGGTAAAGCCAAGAAACAGATTTGCCAACTTAATAAAAAGTAATTTAGGAATGGAGAACCCCACGCCAGCCTTGTTAGATGCGATAATGTAAAAAAAGGAGTTTTCTTCAGCAAAATTTGCTTTCCATACCCAAGTCTGTACATATTTCGGCTTCTGGTGTTGATAATTATGCATCTCTTTTGCCTAATGCTTCTCCTTCTAGCAGCATTAACGGTAATTAATGTTCTCCTGACGTTTCACTCATAAGCGATATTTCTTTATGTATTTTATGTTTGCATTTCTAGTTTAATTTATTATGCACAAAATATCTTTTTATGTGCACATTGTCTGTGGAGGATTTTCTTTATTAAAAAAAACTATTTAAGTCATATTGCCAGTACTTTAGCCCCAATTGTTTCACATCCACCAAAGCTATCCTTAGTGAAGATTTTGATATTAATACATGAGAGCAATGCTGTCTTGCTCTCCAAACAAGGCTGGGTCTTTTATGACTTTTGTTTGTGTTTTAGTCTATTCTAAATATATACAGTGGTACCTCGCAAGACGAAATTAATTTGTTCTGCGAGTTTTTTCGTGTTGCGAATTTTTCATCTTGCGAAGCACGGATTCCCATAGGAATGCATTGAAAATCAATTAATGCGTTCCTATGGTCAAAAAAAGTTTAAAAATCACCAAAGTGTACAGTGCTGTACATACATTTTCTAAGACTCTGGGGGACAACTCGAAGAAGGTTCCTCTTCCACTCTTTGCTTCTTGCCGAAGAACCTGTCCATGGTCTGCTGCTTCATCCGCCTTTTCAGCACCTCCCTGAAAGACGACATGACCCTCGTATCAAAAGTGTTCGCAAGGTCACGTGTCAGGTCCTTGTCAGGGTGGTGCCGCTGTGCAAAAGTCTGCACATCTTTCCACTTCTGGCAAATGTCCCTCAGTTCTTTGGAGGACAGCCACTGTGGAACGTAGACCTCCGTCGTCACAACCTCCAGGAATTCCGCTGCAAAGACTTCAGCCGCAGGAACATCAGAACTGGCAGCCTCTCCATGCCTGACCACGCTGTGGAATCCAGATCTCGTCCTGAACCGGTCAAACCAGCCTCTGCTTGCCTTGAAGGCTTCTGGCTCGCCTGAGGTTCCTGGCTGTTGCAAGACGAGGTCTGCGTGCAAGGCCTTGGCCTTCTCACAAATGACGGCCTCAGTCACTGTGTCCCCTGCACGCTGCTTCTCTTTTAACCAGATAAGCAGCAACTTCTCGACCTCCTCCAGAACAGCTGGGCGGTTCTTCATGATCCTGGTGACTCCCTTGGCTACATCAGTCGCAAGGATCTTCTCCCTCATCTTCAGGATGGTCCCGATGGTCGATGGATTCCTCCCGTACTCCCTGGCGAGGTCTGCCACACACATTCCACCGTCGTGCTTCCAGATGATCTCCTTCTTCATTTCCAGCGTAACCTTCTCCTTCTTCCTCTCGCCGGCCTCTGCAGCAGCAGTCTTCTTGGGCCCCATGGCAGCACAGCTCCTACCTTCGCAACCCCCCCCCCAAAAAAAATCAATGCTTCACATCCAAAAAATTCAAAAGCACCAAACCTCCTAGAAAACACCCCAACCCAAAATCCAACCCCCCCAAAAAAGTTTTAAAAGTTTAACTTACCAAGTTTGAAGTTTTGGAAAAGCTTCAAAAATCACCACAGTCTTCAAAAACCTCAAAAAAGGCTACCACACCGTGTGCTATGAGTTGCTCCTCGAAGTCAAGTCGCAACTGCACCTCTTCAAGCAATGCACCCTGGGTATTAACGGTTTTAAGAAAAAGGAAACAAACTTACAAGACGTTTTCGTCTTGCGAAGCAAGCCCATAGGGAAATTCGTCTTGCGAAGCAACTCAAAAAACGAAAAACTCTTTCGTCTTGCGAGTTTTTCGTCTTACAAGGCATTCGTCTTGCGAGGTACCACTGTATGTCTGTGTATAGGTAGATAGATGCAGATCGTGGGGAAAAATTCAGAGTGGTGTATTTGTTATCTCAGTTGTCAGGATTCTGGACTGAACAGCATAATACCATCTTATTTTGTGCAGCTTCATTGAACAGATGCATAGAAGTCCACATGGTGATTTGTATACACATTTTGTCAATGCAGCTTAATGCGTTGTTTGCGCAAGACCTGCATTTTAATGTAAAACATGTGTTGCTGTGTGTGCTGCTTGTATGCTGAAACTGCATCGCAAAATCCATAATGGTGTGTAATTTCACCGGGAGTTGTTTTCTGATCAGCAAGCAGGTTTGGGAACAGCTGATGGGTTTGGTCCATCACGAAATGCAAACCACATGATTTCCTTCTCCGCCTGTAGAGGAGACCTAGACACAGGGAACAGCACATGAGATAGGAGATCCCAGCTTGAAGGAGATCCCAACTTGAAGCCCTGGATGTGATCTCCCTGAGTGGTTGACATGCTGGAGCCAGCCGGAAGAAGCTTGGCCTGGGCTCACTGCCTAGTTTTCATATCACACAGGTCATCAGTAGCCCATAATAACCACACGTCCCCTCTCCCTTCCTCATTTCCTTGTTTTCTGGGGCCTGGCTGCCATCTCTTCGCCCCACTCTCCCCCTCTGGGTCAGTTGAGCACCTCTTTTAACACAGCTGCAGGGTCTAGACCAGACATAGGCAGTCTCGGCCCTCCAGATGTTTTGGGACTACAACTCCCATCATCCCTGACCACTGGTCCTGTTAGCTAGGGATCTATGCGATGGTCACCTCCAGGCTTGACTACTGTAATTCGCTCTACGCGGGGCTGCCCTTGAAGCTGTACCAGAAACTCCAGCGGGTGCAGAATGCTGCAGCGAGGCTCCTCACGGGGTCTCTGCCATGGGAGCATATTCACCCAGTGCTTTTCCAGCTGCACTGGCTCCCGGTGGAGTACAGGGTCAGATTTAAGGTGCTGGTTTTGACCTTTAAAGCCCTTCATGGCCTAGGACCCTCGAACCTACGGGACCGCCTCTCCTGGTATGCCCCACAGAGGACCTTAAGGTCTATAAATAGCAACACCCTAGAGGTCCTGGGCCCTAAGGAAGGGCCTTTTCAACTCTGGCTCCGGCCTGGTGGAACGCTCTGTCTCATGAGACCAGGGCCCTGCGGGATCTGATTTCTTTCCACAGGGCCTGTAAGACAGAGTTGTTCCACCTGGCCTTTGGCTTGGAATCAATTTGATTCCCTCTCCCTCTTTCTTTTTTCCTTTCTCCTCCTGTGAAGAGGCTGCATTTTAATGTTTCAGTGTTGTATTTTAATCTGTTTTTTTGTTGTATTTTAATCAACTTGTTTTTATTATTGGTTGTTAGCCGCCCTGAGCCCGGTCTTGGCTGGGGAGGGTGAGGTATAAATAAAATTTATTATTATTATTATAGTCCCAAAACATCTGGAGGGTCCAGTTTGCCTATGCCTGGTATAGATCACATGGGAGCTTTATAGAGCATGCAGTGTTAGAAATTAGCCAGGCGCCATGCGACTAGCACCCCAAGACCTCCCTCAATAAATAAATAAATACACAATTGACACGGAATTTAGTTTAAGGTTATTGGCATAATTTTGGCCACAACTTTATTGATTACAGATCATGAGTGGTTTGTTTAGGCATTGGTTCCTGACTAGCTGCACCTGACCTCAGCAGGGCAGCACTGACACCTGGACTCCGGCAGAGGTCCGTAAGGGAAAACATCCTGGGGGAGCATTGGACCAGGCTCAGACTCAGGCTCACCCCAAATGCTCCCAGGGGCTCTGGCGTGGCCCTGACCCCTGGAAGGGGATCGGACAAAAGCAAGGTGAGCCCCTGGATTCCTTTAACGGAATACCCTTTCACGCATTGGAGGGGCAGGTGTGACAACCTCCCCTCCCCTCCACCTTGAACCAATGCCTATCCGCCAAACCTTACAAAGTTGTGACGATTTGCTATGCGGCAGGCAAAACCCAAGTGGCACCAGCCAGTCTGCCAAATGGGAAAATTCCTACCAAGCCCTTGTCCCAAAAACAGACGACCCACAATGGCATAGCAAGGTCATAAAGGTAAACGGTAAAGGCACCCCTGACCATTAGGTCCAGTCATGACCGACTCTGGGGTTGCGGCGCTCATCTTGCTTTATTGGCCAAGGGAGCTGGCATACAGCTTCCGGGTCATGTGGCCAGCATGACTAAGCCGCTTCTGGCGAACCAGAGCAGCGCACAGAAACGCCGTTTACCTTTCCGCCGAAGCAGTACCTATTTATTTACTTGCAGTTTGTGCTTTCGAACTGCTAGGTTGGCAGGAGCAGGGAGCGAGCAACAGGAGCTCACCCCGTTGCGGGGATTCGAACTGCCGACCTTCTGATCGGCAAGCCCTAGGCTCTGTGGTTTAACCCACAGCGCCACCGGTGTCCCTAGCAAGGTCATAATGGACCCTAAAAAAGGGAGGGTGAGAGAGTAATCCGATGCACGAGGTGAAAAGAGGAAGCTCAGCGCAACATGCAGTGGTAGATATGGGTCCCTCGGTTGGTGCATGAACAATCCCAATGGCCAGAATTACCCCAGTAACCAAGGGACCACCAATCGGGTTGTTGTGGCGATTCAATCGCTCCCCCACACACAAGCAGTAAGGTCAGTCCTGATGATCTCACCGCAACATGTGCTCTCTGTGAGGAGGACATGATTTGTGATGCAACACTGTAAGAAGGCTTCTGCATTGCCAGCAGGTAGTGGTACATCTCTAGATAAGAGCAGAGATGTTTTTCTCTGTGGGCTACTACCTGTGTGCTTGACTTTGTAAGCCTGAACTGCATGGATAAGTTGCACGGAGAATTGTAGAGCCACGAGCTGGGAGCTCATTATAGGCAGAAATGTAGCAAAACAAACTTCTGTTTTACTGGGGATACTATAGGTCAGTGTTTCCCAACCTTGTGCCTCCAGCTGTTTTTGAACTACAACTCCCATCATCCCTGACTAGCAAGACCAGTGGCAAGGGATGATGGGAATTGTAGTCCAAAAACAGCTGGAGGCACAAGGTTAGGAAACACTGCTATAGGTCTATACAGTCCTCTCATCTCTTTACACTTTCTTCTCACTTCCCCTTTCGGACAAGACCTTCCCTGTCTTTTAGCTCACGACTGGACTGCATTATTTCCCCCCCTTCCACGCTGGTTTTTAGCAGTGCTCTTCCCCTCAGTCTCCCTTCATTATTTTCCGACTCTCGATGATCAAGCATGATTTCATATGTCAAAACTCGTGTGCTAAACTGGGTTTGATTGTCTTACATACTTGCTCTGAAAGAGGCCAGTCAGATTTCCAAGCATACTGCTGCCCATACGAATGAAGCATTGTAGCATTTGCCACTTGTTCTCGCCTGGTAACAGCCCGGGCTTCCTCTGACAGAGCTGGTGGAAAGGAAATTGGACGTGGTTAATGCCAGTGATCCATACTGGGTCATTTCAGTGCATTTGTGTAGGTGCTCTTAACGCTTCAAAGGAATAAAATCCAGATATAACCAAATCTACTTGCAAGTAGGGGTGCGGGTGGCACTGTGGGTTAAACCACAGAGCCTAGGACTTGCCAATCAGAAGGTCGGTGGTTTGAATCCCCGTGACGGGGTGAGCTCCCATTGCTCGGTCCCTGCTCCTGCCAACCTAGCAATTCGAAAGCACGTCAAAGTGCAAGTAGATAAATAGGTACCGCTCCGGCGGTAAGGTAAATGGCATTTCCGTGTGCTGCTCTGGTTCGCCAGAAGCGGCTTAGTCATGCTGGCCACATGACCTGGAAGCTGTACGCCGGCTCCTTCAGCCAATAGATGAGCTCTGCAACCCCAGTCCAGTCACGACTGGACCTAATGATCAGGGGTCCCTTTACCTTTACCTTTACTTGCAAGTAAGACCCACAGCAGAAATAAGCAATAAAGCCTTTTCTTTTGTTTTCTGGCACATTGCAAGTGTCGTCTTACAAGTATAAATGCTTCCCCAAACAAACAAACCCCTCCTTGCACATAGAAAGTTAGCATGATTGAAGGAAAGATCCAGCCTTTCCTTTCCTCCTGAATGTATGTCCCTCCTTATTTGCATGAAGGTTTCTCATGGAGCAACATAGAATTCCTGCTGGCAGCCTGAAGTGGTACAGTCCATTGTTACAAGTCTACTGCTTGTATTTGTTGAGGTTCCAGAGGGGTAGCTGTGCTCATCATTGCATCAAAAAGAGTCCTGTGGACCAACAGATTTATTGTGGCTCAAGCCTCTGCAGGCAGGAATCCACTTCATCAGATTCAAGCTCACTTTAGCCCATGAAGCTTATGCCATAATAAACTTGCTAATGTTTAAAGTCCCACAAGACTCTTTATTGGTTCCTAAGTGAGGATATTTAATGCTGCAACAATGTTTGCTCATTCAAGTGCTAAGGAATTCGCCGTACAAGGCATTTTCCACAAATGGAGAGAAGCTGCAGTCCCCGCGAGGCCTCATTTGTAGGGATACCCACAATCATAGCATCTGAAATTTAAATTTGCTTTATTTACTGCATTTTATTTATTCTCCTTTTCACACAACTGTAATCTCTCAAAGTGGTTCCCGTTAATGCTAGTAATGAGCAAAAACTGCTTTGCAGGGTGGTTTTGTATTGTGAGATGTGTTGGAGGAAAATAATAAGATCCGTCTGACATATGTGTGGGTTAATTAACAAAAGAACCAGCTGGACGCCTGGGTTCAAAATGCTGGGCTTTGCATACTCTCCAGCAGGGGAGAGCCCCCAGCAAAGTTTAAAAACAGTCACAAAGTTAAGCAGCCGTATAGTATGGGAATATAGGCTTTCAGACCCCTTTTCATATCCCATTTGGTCTGCTTACAGCACTTGCCCTCTCCCCGCCCCCTCTGGCAGTGAGCAGTCCACACACTGTTAAGTAAGCTTAAAATACTTTACTTACAAAATCCAAAGGTCTGATTCATGTGTTATTCCATGCAGCAGCGCAGAGAACACCTTTAGATTACCCTTGGGTACAAAATACAGAAAGTTAGCTCCAAGCATGCATTCTGAGCTTGGAGCAAGCTCAGACATGTCCTTCCTGGTTTATCCCATGGTGCGAAGAAAGTGAGAGAAAGGAGGAGGAGAAGCTTCATTTCCTATGACCTGAGTCTAGGTAAACATAATGGTGGTGGAAATAGCACTACAACCTACTTGAGAATCTTGACTCACCTGTTGAAGTCTAATGCTATAGGACAGTTTTCAGATTCCCCCTCTCCAGCCCTGCAAGATTGGCTATTTATATTCTCTGCAGTGTTTGATATGGGGGAAATGGCTAACAACAACAAATTATTTATATGCCACCCATCTGACTGGTTTGCCCCAGCCACTCTGGGTGGCTTCCAACAAATTAAACACATTAAGCACGGTCAAACATCAAACATTAAACACTTCCCTACACAGGGCTTTCTTCAGATGTTTTCTGAAAGTCAGATAGCTTTCTTAAAAATAAAAGAACCCTATTTGTATTCGTATTAAAGCCTGCTTACGTGACAAATCTAGGGAGTAATCGAATCAACAGGATTTTCATCCTTGGCTTTCGTGAAACCGTTGCTGGAGTGTGTTCAGATTAGTCAGGTTGCTTCAGAAAATATTGTTTTTGCAAGGTTAATTGAGACCATAGGCAAAATGTGTCGCTTACCGCAGCAATTAATCTTGGATTCTGCTAGGCTTTAATCTGACACACACAGTTTTCACCCCCTGTAACAGACCTTTGATACATTTAATTCTGCTGAGCAATATTGATTACGCTGCTGTGCATGTATGCATCCCAAAATTTCACAGGACTTTCTTGGTATTCTCTTACTGGTGATTATTACCTAAAAGCTCAACCACAATGTGGCCACATCTGAATAATCAAATGTACGAGTTGCATGCAGCCACACCAGGTTCTTGGCTCCAGCTTGGCTCTCTTGGGTGAACAGGGAAACCAGCCAGGAAGTTGCAGATAGCCACAGTTTCTTGTTGCATCTGAGTCAGGACACTGGTGAATGGCTTCCAAACAACCAGGGCCATCTTACCCACAGGCACTAGCAGTGCAGGGCACCCGGGCGCTGGGCTCTCAGGGGCGCCAGGCTGAGAGTCCGGGGCTCGAGAGTTGAGTCCAGGGAAGAGGCCGCCTGTCAGTCAGTGCGCAGCGGCGGGCTCTTCTGTGGGCTGCTCTCCACCCCAACCCCCTGCCCTCCTGCCCAGCGACTGACGGCAGAGTCATCGTCAAAGTCTTAAGGTGCCACGGCACCAAAGCGAGTGGGCGCACTGGGTCCCCGGACAGGCTGTTGCGAGCTGCCCACAGAGGCTTGCCACTTGCGTGCCTGGTGGCTGCCAGCCTTAACTTCCCTCCTTCCCTTTCTCTGCCTCCCAAATTTTAGGCACCTTGCTGGAGACGGAGGATAACATGAGCAGGGAGGGCAACACAGGAGACAAAGAAATTGGCTCGGCGGAGTCCCTGGCCATTTTATTTGATTTGTAACCCCTTCCCTGTCACCAACACCTGGCATCAAACTGAGCTCCGGCAGCAGTAGCTCCGTCTAGAAAGGGTGGGAGACGGGCAGATTTTTGCACCCTGGCGCCACATATGCTTAAAACAGCCCTGCATACAACGGATTAAAATTAGTCGTTGTGCTCCTTGGCACAGCCCCGTTCATGCAGTGATAGGACATGTGATCACTTTCCCTGGGATCACCCGTAGGAGAATTATTGGGAAGAAGACGATCTAGTAATTACATGGGGGCAGTGGCATGGAAGCAGGAGTGCTCGGCTGGGGAAACAATGGCGCTTAATTGGCATTTCCTCAAGTGTTGATTATAGGTGGAGGAGTAAGCAAATTGTATCTAAAGTATAATTATGCAAATGAGCTGGAATGGTTAGCCTGTCGATGCATTTAGTCGCTTAGAGTCGGCCTGATTCATGCGCCGCTTTGTTCTACCCATTTAAGCTATTAAGAGAAATGAATGCCTAATAAGATTTTTTTGGGGGGGAGGGGCAGGAAGGCCACTGTAATACCTGGATTTCAAATGTTTTTCTCTACCTGAAGGTTGGGAAACAGGGGGGAAGGAACTCTTCACATGCTTTGAGCTGTCCAACTCTGGGACATTCTGATCTGAAAGGGATCTTCCTTTGCAGGTGTAGATTTGCAGCGAGTATTGCACCACTCCCATGCAAAATACCATATTTTTCCGTGTATAAGACTAGGTGTCCCCCCCCCCAAAAAAATGTCAAAAATTAGGGGGTGTCTTATACATGGGGGCATCTCCCCCCATTTTCTTAAATCTGACTCCCCAAAAATAGGGGGCATCTTATACACGGGGGCGTCTTATAGATGGAAAATACGGTATGTACATGGAGATGCCTTGCAGTATGCAAAAGGAGTTCGTCTTTCAAGGCCATGGTCCCAGAAAAGAGGTGGATCCACATTGAGTCAGACCACTGGCCCATCAAGATCAGTTTGCTCTACATTGGGGTAGTCCATATCTTGCCCACCATGCATGGTTCGACTGCAACCACCATCAGCCCTTGGTTATATGTGAGGCCAACAACATTTGAAACCACCACATTGACTATCTTTGGTCTGTTCTGACAGCAGCTCTCCAGGGTTTTAGACAGGAATCTTCAACTAGTCTTACCTGGAGATTCCAGTGTTTGAACCAAGGACTTTTTGGAGGGGTGGGGTGTTTTGTTTTGTTTTTGCATTCAAAGTACATGCTATAGTCCTGAGCCATTGCCCTGTCCCAAACCCTGCTATGTAGAGTTCTGGGTTCATTCAGAACTCCTTAGCTGAGGCCTTTAATGATTCCTGATGACTTGAGGGGATGTCATTTTTCAGGCAAACTCTCTGGGCCCCAGTATGTTTTCTCTCATAAATGGCTGGGTTGGGAATGGGACTTCTTCCACCATGAGGGGCCTCCTGAATCAGTAACCCATGACTTTCAAAAATAAAGTAAGAACTGAATTTTCCCCCCTGCAAGAAGAGAAGGTGCTGTGACTTTACAGAATTAGGACAGTACTTGGAAAAGCCCAAATTATGAGACGTGACCCCATAGTATGGCAAATCCTATAGTCTCTGAAACCTCAGTGCCTGTGTTCAGTTATGTTTTCAGGGATTGGTGGGGTCACTGGGTAGTGTTTTCTGAAAACTGGTAGATGTTGGAGCCTTCAAATTGAAATCTATGTTTTGAGTTCTTGTTAAGTTATTGACCTCGACTCTGAAAGTTACAAAATTATGCAATATTAATCAACTTCTGTTAGACAGCAAATAAGTATTATTATTTTAATTCTTAAAAATGTAGAGTTTACTTCTTCAATGTCATCCTATCAAGGGCCTTTAGTGTTTGTGTTGAGAACTCAAGAGAATAACATGCTGATGGTATTTTAGTGATTTTAATTATGATCCGGTAACGAGCATTTCTGAACTCCATCTGGACTTTTCAAATGTACAAATTGTATTAATCTGGTGGAATAAGATTTTATCTGCATTAATGGCTCATTTGAAAGTCTCTGAAACCCCTTATGGATACTTAATCATGTTATATCTCTGTTGTTCACATTGTTTCTACAAAATGGCCCCTGAGAGGAAGAAATGCTTCTGTTCCAGGCTGTGCAATTATTGGGGTGCTGATGTTACACCAGCTTCAGTTGATTCCCTTAGTGGTGCCTTTTAGCCTATTAACTATTAGTTGCTCGGGATCTGTATATGCAAACAGCCTTACCTGGACATGCCAGAGTCTGAAGCTGGAATGTTCTGCAGGCAGGTGCTGAACCATTGAACGGTGGCTCTTCCCCTGAAAACACCTCACCAGATGGATCTACCAGATATGGGAAGGGTAGGGTGCCAAAAAGGTTAAGCAGAGTTAAGATCTGTCATGGCATCACAGTTGAAAAGATGTTGTGTACAGCAGGTTGAGTCTGCCTTAAGATGCACATCTATCCAAAACAGGCATCCTATTAGAAGTAGTACAGTAGCTCTGTATTTATCCTGCAGCAGTACTTGTGTTTTGATTGATGCAAACGCCAAGAACCTAGTCTTGCAAAGATAAGAGGCTGAAAATAAAATCAAAATGTTCATTGCCTTGTTGCTCAAGAGAGTGTGTGTGGGCTCTCTCTCCTTCCTCTGATCTGGAACTCAAGCAGAGATATTTTGAAATGCAAGTTTCAGCTCAGAGCCAAAAGAGTACCTCTCTCCTTTGGTGCCAAAGAAGCTTTCTGACACTTTGGCACTGAATGGATTTCTAATGCAGTCATACATGACAGTATTGATAAGTGTGAAATATTTCTGAATGTTGCTTTTTTCAGAGTTAGTAAATTTCTCTGTGTACATTGTTTCCATGCAGTTCATAGCTTTCAATAAAAGATTTATTTTTGGAAAACACCTGTATTCCCACAATCTATTTTCACTTACATTCCAATTTGCCCCCCTGAGGAATGGATTTACTCTGTCACACAAAGAATATGCGAATTAGCCACCTTCAGAGTGTCTCCATGTCATGATCAATGAATAAGCAGGCAACCATAGAGTTTTCGTCCACCAGAAATTTATGTAATTCATCCTGAAATTCATAACGCGTGACAAGACTTTACCTATGGGCAGGCACCTTGACTTGCAACAGAAGAGTACAGTGGTACCTCGGGTTACATACGCTTCAGGTTACATACGCTTCAGGTTATAGACTCTGCTAACCCAGAAATAGTGCTTCAGGTTAAGAACTTTGCTTCAGGATGAGAACAGAAATCATGCTTCAGTGGCACGGCAGCAGCAGGAGGCCCCATTAGCTAAAGTGGTGCTTCAGGTAAAGAACAGTTTCAGGTTAAGAACGGACCTCTGGAACGAAGTAAATACTTAACCTGAGGTACCACTGTAATGTGGTATATTCAGCATCCATTGCTATACAAAATTCAGGATTGGGCTACAGGCAACTCCCCATTTGTGTGTTTGGCATGCGTGTAACCACCAGTGTGCACACAGTTTTCTCCCCACCCGCTTTTTAAAAATTTTGCTTTATTAGTTCCAACATAAAAGACCAAACAGTCAAACAAAAAAACAAAAACAAAAAACCTTTAAAACAGAGGTATCCAAACTTTTTTCAAAAAGGGCCAGATTTGATGAAGTGAACATGTGTGACGGCCGACCAAAGGGCTGACCAAAGTTGTTGACTTTTTTAAGGATTGAAGTTGTGGAGCTCTTTTGTGATTTTACCCCAGGAAATAAACTGCCACAGGGACCGAATTAATCCAACCAGCAGGATGGATTGGGCCCCGTAATGGACTTTGGACATGCCTGCTTTAGAACAATGCATCTAAATATAATAGTTTCCTAATATAGATCTTCTATAATGACTTCCCATCACCCCATTGTGATACCTTGTTACTTTTTAGATTGTCACACTTATCTCTCTCAATACTAATACATATTTATTCTCTTAAGTTTCTATAGTTTCCAGATTTTCTACAGAAGTTACTCCAGGCCTGCCGATGAGTTCAGATTATTGCAGTGTTCCCTGAGATACATTCCATACAGGTCCCATCCCCTTATAAATGTTTGTTCAGTCCGGTCTCTTAGTCTTTCCGTCATTTTAGCCATTTCTGCAAATTCTAATAGTTTGGATTGCCACTCCAATTTCGTCCGTCCCACATCTCCTTTCCAGTTTCTAGCTGTTAGAATTCTTGCTGCCACCGTGGCGTAAAGAAATATTTTCCTCATCTTTTTTGGTATATCAGTGTCTATGATGCCTAAAAGGAAGGCTTCAGGTTTTTTTTTGCAAAGGTGATCTTGAAAATTGCGCACACGGTTTTCGGCCCTGGAAGGGTGCGACACAGGGCATGTTTGTGCACATGCTGGATGCCTCTAAATGAAACCCTCACATAAATTGAGAGTTGCCTGTCCTGCTTGACAACTGCAATTTATTTTCAGAGATGAAACCAGGAAAGAGAGACCCATCTTTACCTGTGATACTACAAAGTACTACAGTGGTACCTCAGGTTAAGAACCTAATTCGTTCTGGAGGTCCATTCTTAACCTGAAACTGTTCTTAACCTGAGGTACCACTTTAGTTAATGGGGCCTCCCGCTGCCGCTGCACCGCCGGAGCATGATTTCTGTTCTCTTCCAGAAGCAAAGTTCTTAACCCAATGTATTATTTCTGGGTTAGCGGTATCTGTAACCTGAAGCGTCTGTAACCCGAGGTACCACTGTAGTTCCTTCTGCAAATTAATCCTACCAGCAGAAAAGTCTCTCAAAACTGGGTGAGTCTGGCTAATGTGGTCAGGGTGAGTACAAAGTGAAGCACATGGAGAAAAAGAAAAAAATCCTAACTTCACAGATACATAGATGTCGTCTGAGAAGGCAAGGTTTGACCAGGAAAGGGATCCTTAGGTTATGGTTCAATGAAAAAGGTGGGTCTTTCTTTCCTGGTTTCATCTCTGAAAATAAATCGCAGTTGTCAAGAGACCTCTTGTGAAGAAGATACATTCAGTGTTAGAGATCATTTGCAAGAGGATAATTAGTAAGCTGCCTGTATGCGTTTACATAAATCTAGGATGCAGCCTCTGGAGTACCGTGTACAGCTTGGTTGTCACAGCTCAAAGGATAATGTAAAGTTGGAAAATATGCAGAAAAGGGCAGCAAAAAATTACCAGGGCTCTGGAGCAACTCTTCTGCAAAGAAATGTTACAGTATTTGGGGCTTTTGAGTTTAGAAAAGTGAGCAGATGGGAGGAGAAAAGGCACAGTGCCTATTGCCTCACCCACTTGGAGACAGTCTTAAAATAATTACAAATAAACATTGCAAGATACAAAGTAACACATTGCTCTTAAACAAGCCAGCAATGCGGCCCCATCTTCTTTTTAATCACTGTATGGTCACAGAGAGAAAGATCTCCTAAGCAACTTGTTTGTATTGAGAAGTCTAGCCACTACAGTAAGAAGCCGACATTCTCAGGTTTCATCTCCTGCTGTGAGAGACTGCAGCTTGGGCTTCCTGGATGAGTAATCAGTTAGCCTAAATACTGAACAGGAAACATCCAAACTATTCTGCCGCATTTGACAGAGTGAAACCTCTTGTGCCCAATGCATACTTCTCTTTGCAAATGCTTTCAAACACAATGCAGCCAAACATTGTGTGTTATGCTTATCAAATGTATATCTTTTGTATGTATATCATACAAATGTATATCAAATGTATATCCAAGCTGCTGGGGCAGGGACATAATTTGTCATGATTATTTTTAGTGACAAGCTGTTCAGGCTGAGGAACGGCATAACCATACTGGTCTTGCTGGGCTGATGAGCTACAGTATCTTTTCCTGGTTACCTAGGAGCCACTGTAGTACAACATATGTCTGCCCAATAACTCACACTGCCTGCGAGGTACCCTGCGGTTGTAGAAGGTAAAATCCTGCCCCCCTGCTACCAGAGTTCATGCCATTTTACAGTCTACAGAGTCCTACACTTTATGTTCCACACCATGATTTTGCAGTACAGCTGGACTGTCTAAACAGTTGAAACAAGTGTGGTGCAATTTGCTGGATATACGATGCTAGATCTTTACTTCTGCTTCATTAGCAGGTTTGCTGTATTACAGACCCATCAGAAAAATTTCATTTGGGGGAAGGAAAAAAAATATGTGACAGTTTAATGCGTCCATTTTTTCCAGCTGAATCAGAACAAGCAACTGTCAGCCAGTCAAAGAAAGACAGAGCTGGTTAATCTCTAGTTCCAATGCAATTTATTTTTCTCATTAGTACTTTTTGACAGAGATGCTTAAGAACAATTAATCAAATGTCATTTGTGATGATAACCTGCACACATTGTCAGCTGTGGAGACCTGGTAGAGTGTTTGCTGCCTGACAGGCCATAGCAGAAGGGGCACAGAGTCAGTTTTCATACTCAGAGATTCTACGGGACCCCCATGAAGTAGAGCTGGAACATATATCAAGATTTCAGTAAAAGGGGGGTGATTTTTGTGTTTAGCTTTTTTGTTTCACAATCAGGGTTTTCTGAAAGGATACTTGAAACCCTGCAATCTTCCACACTTGAATGTTGGGCTGCACAGAAACAATTTTAATGGGGACCCTGCTGGAGGGGAAAACATACTCATTGATTTCTTTGGTCTCATGTACAATCTTCTCTCCTGGATGAAGCTTGTGGGCCAGCTGGGGTGTGTATGTTCCTCTCATTTCCAGGAGAAGATAGACTTGGAGTAATGACTGGCCCTTGTGTCAATCACAAGATCATGTTACTCTTTACTCTTTTCTTGGGTCAATCTCCAAGAGTTCTAAAAGGTGTGTGTGTGTGTGTGTGTGTGTGTGTGTAAAGCATTATTGAAACATTTGATCAGGAAAGCATGAATGGTGGGGGTGGAACAGCCTGCCTGCCGTTGGCCACAGATCTAGGTGACCTTAGTTGACCTTTCACCCGAGCCTCCCTTACAGGGTAGTTGTGAATATGGGCTGGGGGGTGGCAGGTAGCTTATTCTGAGGAAGGATAGAATGCAAGTAAGGGACGCGGGTGGCGCTGTGGGTTAAACCACAGAGCCTAGGACTTGCCGATCAGAAGGTCGTTTGGTTAAGTTTGAATCCCCATGACGGGGTGAGCTCCCATTGCTCCGTCCCTGCTTCTGCCAACCTAGCAGTTCGAAAGCACATCAAAGTGCAAGTAGATAAATAGGTACCGCTCCGACGGGAAGGTAAACGGCGTTTCCGTGCGCTGCTCTGGTTCGCCAGAAGCAGCTTAGTCATGCTGACCACATGACCCAGAAGCTGTCCGCCGGCTCCCTCGGCCAATAAAGTGAGATGAGCGCCGCAACCCCAGAGTCGGTCACGACTGGACCTAATGGTCAGGGGTCCCATTACCTTTAGAATGCAAGTCATTTGGAAGCTGTGTGCCCTTTGAAGACGTCAGCGTTCACTCCACAACAGAAAACACACACACTTTCTCTTGTTTTGCAGGTATATCTACATGTAGCCCCAAGAACCGATCTATATTTTCTGATTGTACCACTTCAATGTATATATGTGTGTAATTGCACAATGACATAATCCTTTGTTGAAAACAAGAAATACTCCACTTAGAAAAGTAGTGGCACTAAGGGATATATATTTCCTTATTTGAAGTGAGGAAACTGTACCGTGGACTTCCTGTTGCCTGTGCAGATCAGTGGCTACAAGAGCCAGTTTTTGTGTTACAGAGAAGTGGGGAAGCAGGAGTCTGAGTAACTTGTTTGGGAGCTTCTGGATCTGCTTGGAATAGACAGGTGTTGCTACAGATGAGATTATTTTTCCCAATACAGTGGTACCTCGGGTTACATATGCTTCAGGTTACATACGCTTCAGGTTACAGACTCCACTAACCCAGAAATAGTGCTTCAGGTTAAGAACTTTGCTGCAGGATAAGAACAGAAATCATGCTCTGGCGGTGTGGCAGCAGCTGGAGGCCCCATTGGCTAAAGCGGTGCTTTGGGTTAAGAACAGTTTCAGGTTAAGAACGGACCTCTGGAATGGATTAAGTACTTAACCTGAGATACCACTGTACTGGGAAAAAGCAACATTGCCTGATTTTGCTGTTTGTGTGGATTGAATCGTTCATTACTCAAAGCTGCCTTCATGGGCTCCATGCCATCTTCCAACTGCCTCTCTCCTTTCTTACTCCTCAAAACTCCCTGATTTAATTCATATGTAAGAATGACCTTCTGTGTTTGTGTCTAGAGTAGTCCATGAGCAACAGGTGGGAAAAAGCTAGGAGGATCTTTCCTGGCATTGCTGTTTGCATAGCTTCTGTGCCAGAGGTTGGCAACCTAAGGCCCATGGGCCGGAAGTGGCCCATGAGGGTTGCTTAACTGGCCCATGAGCTGCCTTCAAACAGAGCCGTCCACTTGGCAAGTCCCAGCACACTGCACTAAACCGGCACAGCACGGTGCAGGGACTCTCTTCTGTGGCTCTGGAAATCGCTTCTGCACATGCCCAGACACCGGAAATCGTGTCTGCGCAGAAGCAATTTTCAACATCTGGGCATGCTTAGAAGCGATTTTCGGCATCGTGCTGCACTGGCCCGGCCCACGGATAATAATAATAATAATAAATAATTTATTATTTATACCCCGCCCATCTGGCTGAGTTTCCCCAGCCACTCTGGGCAGCTTCCAATCGAGTGTTAAAAACAATACATCATTAAATAACAAAAACGTCCCTAAACAGGGCTGCCTTCAGATGTCTTTAAAAAACAAGATAGCTGCTTATTAGCTTGACATCTGACGGGAGGGTGTTCCACAGGGTGGGCGCCACTACCGAGAAGGCCCTCTGTCTGGTTCCCTGTAACCTCACTTCTCGCAATGAGGGAACCACCAGAAATCCCTCGGCGCTGGATCTCAGTGTCCAGGTTGAACGATGGAGGTGGAGACGCTCCTTCAGGTATACAGGACCGAGGCCGTTTAGGGCTTTAAAGGTCAGCACCAACACTTTGAATTGGGCTCGGAAACATACTGGGAGTCAATGCAGATTTCTCAGGACCAGTGTTATGTGGTCCTGGTGGCCACTCCTAGTCCCCAGTCTAGCTGCCGCATTCTGGATTAATTGCATTTTTTGGGTCACTTTCAAAGGTAGCCCCACGTAGAGCTCATTGCAGTAGTCCAAGTGGGAGATATCTCTCTGTGGGAGTGATCCGGCCCATGCCCAGTAAGCCTTGCTGACCCCTGTTTTATGCCATACTGTCATTTGAAAAACAAGGCATTTTGCTTGGCAGTCTTGCCTAAATGTAATTCTTGATGTAGATACTACATTCCTATGAGTTGCGCAAAAACTTTCTCATTTTAATCCTGAATCTGTTCAAGAGATTGCTCCTGTTAGACTCTGAAATCCCTTATTGAAAAGTTTCTTTTGTTCTTTACTTAAAAGGTAAAGGGACCCCTGACCATTAGGTCCAGTCGTGACCGACTCTGGGGTTGTGGCGCTCATCTCGCTTTATTGGCCGAGGGAGCCGGTGTACAGCTTCTGGGTCCTGTGGCCAGTGTGACTAAGCCGCTTCTGGCGAACCAGAGCAGCACACGGAAATGCCATTTACCTTCCCGCCGGAGTGGTACCTATTTATCTGCTTGCACTTTGAGCTGCTTTTGAGCTGCTAGGTTGGCAGGAGCAGGGACCCAGCAATGGGAGCTCACCCCCGCCGCGGGATTCGAACCGCCGACCTTCTGATCGGCAAGTCCTAGGCTCTGTGGTTTAACCCACAGCGCCACCCATGTCTTTACTTGTGCTTTGTTATATTTTGTTCCCAAACACTGAGGGCTTATCCACACTTCCCTTTCTTCTGCACTTTAAAGCTTCGTATCCAAGCTCTCTTCTTTTTGCTTCGGGACTTTCTCAGCGAAAACTTGCTCTTTGCCACTGAATCAGAGCAAACAGCAATCTGTGGAGAATGTGAATTGCTGTTTGTTGCACTTCAGTGGTAGAGATTGGGCTTTCCTGGGGAAAGTGGCGGGGCAAGAATAAAAAAAGAAAAGTGCCCAGACATGGGCCAGGAAAGTGTGGCCCTTTGCCTAGAAAGCATGGGCAAAGAGTATGGATAAGCTCTGAGACTTGCATGGAATTTAAACGAACGAAATAAATCATAGCTGGTACATATGCTGTCGCTTCCCACTTAACACTGTATATAGCAGAAGGCTGCCTAAAGTGCTAAGAACAGATTTGTACACGAATGAGGCCCTGAACGGCAGAAACGAAGCCTCCACGTTGCTCACTAGGTTTCTAATTATTCTTGAAGTAGAGACGCTTGACTATTCTAAATGCCGCCTCAATAGCTGCATCTTTCATTGCACTTGTTGGCTGAAATTTTCAGGGACGCATAGGAATCCTTCAGATGCTTGTGTGAATGAGAAGGAGTGACATTTGCGTGTCGAGGTCCCCAGGGCCACCCCAATAACTCACACATCACACAGAAATTTTTGTTTAAGATTTTTGGCATAACAACTTTATTGAAATACAAATTTGTGAGTGGTTGCTTAGGCATTGGTTGTGAGTATCTGCCCCCACCATGGGGGACTGACTAACATTCCGCACGATGCGAAAGTCAGAATAGGGGAATACACTTGGGGGTAACGCGGAGCAGGGAACCTGCCCTCAGCCCTCCCCAAATGCAACCAGGAGCTCATTGCTATGGCCCGAGCCCCCTTGACAGAGTGGACAAGCAATAGTTAGCCCCCAGTTCCTTTAACTGAATCCCTTGCAGCAGCAGCATTAGAGGGGCAGGCACTCAACCTACCAAGGGCAAGCACTCAACCACTTCCCCTCAACCAACCAAACCATAAACCAATGCCTAACCGCAACCTTACAAGTTGTGACGATTTGCTACGCAGTAGGCAAAAACCAAATGGCCCCAGCCAATCAGCCAGATGGACAAAATTCCTACCACGCCCCTGCCCCAAGAGCAGACGACCCCATGACAGGCATAGCAAGGTCAAAGCAAACAACCCTAATTCTAGGGAGGGGGGACGGGCAATCCGATGCACAGTCGAAAAGAGGAAGCCCTAGCCTCGTGCAAGGAGTTTTAGCATTTCTGGCTGTCAATCAACAAATGGCAACATTAACTTCTTCCCAACAACAAGGGAAGCCGCAATCGCATCAGTGGCCAATGATCAATTAGCCCGCCCCCAACTTTGGAGTGTCCTGGCGGCCCCCACCGCAACACATGAAGGAGAACACACTTTGTCAGAAATGAGCCAGAATCTAGGAAATTTGAAAACCAAAACCCATTTGATGTAGAAAAGCTGTTGCCTACTTTGGGCGTTTGAGGGTAAAAAAGGAGTGAAGAACCCCAGTTCCAGTCACCAGGAGACCATGGATGTACTAACATTCTGTTTCTGCTTAACTTGGCAAGTCCTCCAATTGGGCTGTTTTCTCCCCGCTCCCCGCCATGTTTTAACAGCTTTCCTCCTAAAGATTTTGCAAATCTCTTGAGTCCCCCCCCAAGTCTGCTGACACCTCCCTCTTCTGCATGAGTGGTGTGGTTCTTGCTACATAAGCACAAACGTTCAAATCCTTGAAACAAAATTAAAAAATTCCTTCCAGTAGCACCTTAGAGACCAACTAAGTTTGTTATTGGTATGAGATTTTGTGTGCATGCACACTTCTTCAGATATCAAATCCTTGAGAACTGGTACAGTCATACCTCGGGTTGAATGTGCTTTAGGTTGAGCAAGTAACAGAAGTAACAGAGTGCGTTACTTCTGGGTTTCGCCGCTTGGGCATGCGCAGACACTCAAAATGACGTCACGCACGGAAGCAGCAAAAGTGACCCGCGCATGCGCAGATGCGCCGTCGCACGGATCCTGTTCGCATCCTGAGGTACCACTGTATTTGAGATTGGTGATGTTATATGGAAAAATGGGGCCTTGCAACAAGCTGTTGCCATGTGGAGTGTTTCTGTTCATGAATCCACTCTTTCCACCACCCAGTTCCCCAGTTTCCATCAACCAGCAGTCAATCTGCATCCTATGCCCTCCGAGCATGCTCATCTTAATTGTGACAACAACATCTAGGATTTTTGCACAGATTTATATGGGCAACTGCAACTGCCGAATGTATCTGGAGATACTTTAAAAATAACTTCTTGGTGTGAACCAGGTAATGACGTATCCAGACCATGAGATGGTTCTCTCTATTCTTTTTAGAAAAAACAAAGAAAATATATTTGTGTACAGTGGTGCCCCGCAAGACGAATGCCTCGCAAGATGAAAAACCCGCTAGACGAAAGGGTTTTCCGTTTTGGAGGCGCTTCGCAAAACAAATTTCCCTATGGGCTTGCTTCACAAGAAGAAAGCCCATAGGGAAATCTCCGGGGACCTCTTTTAAATGCTGGCGGTGGGGAGCAAAGCCTTTCTCCCCCCCTCCGGCCTTCAGAAGAGGTCCAGGAAGGCCGGCGGGGGCCGAAAGGCTTTGCTCCCCACCGCCAGCATTTTAAAAGCAGTCCGGGATAGCAGGGAAGCGCTTCCCGCTATCCCGGATGGCTTTTGAAGGCAGGCGGGGGGGGGGGAGCAAAGACTTTTGCCCCCCCAGCCCGCCTTCAGAAGAGGTCCTGGACCTCTTCTGAAGGCCGGCGGGGAGGCAAAAGTCTTTGCTCCCCCCTGCCTGCCTTCCCGGGAAGCGGAGAAACGCAGTGCGTCTCTCCGCTGTCCCGGACGGCTTTTGAAGGCAGGCGGGGGGGGGGGGGAAGCAAAGACTTTCGCCCCCCACCGGCCTTCAGAAGAGGTCGGGGGACAGACTGTCCCCGGACCTGGTCTGAAGGCGGTTTCCATAGGAACGCATTGATTGATTTTCAATGCATTCCTATGGGAAACCGTGCTTCGCAAGATGAAAAACTCGCAAGACGAAAAGACTTGCGGAACGAATTAATTTCGTCTTGCGAGGCACCACTGTATCCTTCTCTTATATCCTATCCCCAGCTCATCTTCTGACTCAATTCTGGTCTATTTTCTGGAACCTGTAAAAAGGTAAAAGGTAAAGGTAAAGGACCCCTGGACGGTTAAATCCAGTCAAAGGTGACTATGGGGTTGCAGCACTCATCTTGCTTTCAGGCCAAGGGAGCTGGCGTTTGTCCACAGACAGCTTTCCGGGTCATGTGGCCAGCATAACTAAACCGCTTCTGGTGCAACGGAACACTGTGACAGAAACCAGAGGGCACGGAAATGCCATTTACCTTCCTGCTGCAGTGGTGTTTATCTACTTGCACTGGTGTGCTTTCGAACTGCTAGGTTGGCAGTTGGGACAGAGCAAGAGGAGCTCACCTCATCGCAGGGATTCGAACCGCCGACCTTCTGATCAGCCAGCCCAAGAGGCTCAGTGGTTTAGACCACAGCGCTACCTGTGTCCCTCTTTTGGAGCCTATAGTTCCCTATTCACTACTTTTTCTGGAATAACTTAATCACCTGTTGTGTCTGGAAAGCGTGGCCATCTGGTTTGTTAACTTCATATGAATGAGGAGCTACCTAAATGAACAGGGTGACTGTGTAGCCAGAATGAGAGCCAACTGCTGGAGGCATCTCTATACTCAACTTGAGCCTGGCTTGCCGCCCTGATTTACATGTTTGGTGGTCACAGGAAATCTTTGCCGAAACTGGGCTTGCAAGGAGAGGAGTATGCAAGCTTGTTGATCTTGTGTATGGTTTATTGGAGCAGGGGTGATGTCTCTGAATGGGGACAGAGCCATTGAGTACACCAGGGAGAAGTTGCTTCTTCCGTATTGTGTGTAGTTCTAATCTTACTGATACTTAACAAATTACAGTGGTGCCTCGCAAGACGAAAAGAATCCGTTCCGCGATTCTCTTCGTCTAGCGGTTTTTTCGTCTTGCGAAGCAAGCCCATTAGCGGCTTAGCGGATTAGCGCTATTAGTGGCTTAGCGGCTTTTAGCGGCTTAGGGGATAAGCGGATAAGCGGCTTAGCGGCTTAGAAAAAGGGGGGGAGGGGGGAAAAGTCGGAAAAACTCGCAAGACATTTTCGTCTTGCGAAGCAAGCCCATAGGGAAATTCGTCTTGTGAAGCACCTCCAAAACGGAAAACCCTTTCGTCTAGTGGGTTTTTCGTCTTGCGAGGCATTCGTCTTGCGGGGCACCACTGTACTAAGACTTTCCAGGCATTTCAAAACCCATGAAATTCCATATCACCACACTGTGTTGCTTTGCAGAGAGAGGTGGTAAAAGTAAGCTGGCCTTTTATCTCTCTACTTACTCAGATGTTTGTATGGCCCTTGCTTCTGTAAAAGATTCGGGAGCTTTATTTACAAATCAAATTCTGGGTGTTTTTTTAATGTTAAGTGATAAAAAACATTCCCCACGTCAAAAGCTTGAAGATATATGTGCCTTAATATCCTGTTTAATAGAAATGCACCCCTATAGTGTCCTTTCTAATTTCCTCCTATCTATAATGCTTAAGAGATGTATTATGCGATTTCATTTTATTTTTATTACCTTTGCAGTTCCTTTGTGTGCATTTTTTGATTATGCTGGGTGCATGGAGAAAAGCAGGACTTATTCAGATCAAGCACACATGAAACCTTCTAATGTGGAAAATGACATTTTGTGCTATTGATATTCAGTCATGTGGCAGTTGGGATTGGCACAATTATTTGCAATTTGTATTTTAGTTCTGTCTGATTTGCTGAGGAAGGGTCTGGCTGGTGTGAATCTGTGGCTCCCTTCGTCATGGCCATTCACGCTAATCTTCATTCTGAATACCTGTACTCTTAGGCAAGCAATAAATACTAGGCTTCTTGCTGGCTGAAAGCTACGAGTATGAGGAAGTTAACCTTTTGGCTTCACATCTCATCACCAATTCATTCTCAGGGAGTTGTCTTCTAACGTGGCCAGTACAGTGGTAACTCGGGTTACATACGCTTCAGGTTACATACGCTTCAGGTTACAGACTCCGCTAAACCAGAAATAGTGCTTCAGGTTAAGAACTTTGCTTCAGGATGAGAACAGAAATCGTGCTCCGGCGGCGCAGCGGCAGCAGGAGGCCCCATTAGCTAAAGTGGTGCTTCAAGTTAAGAACAGTTTCGGGTTAAGTACGGACCTCCGGAACGAATTAAGTACTTAACCCGAGGTACCACTGTACTGAACAAATAAATTCATTGAAATAACTATTATTAAACAGTTGGGAATCAGAAGCTCTTGATGATCTACTACAAATCATTCAGTGATCTGAGTAGATCAGCAAAGACACTGAAAGACATTAAGCAATCTACCCATCTATTCTCCTTGGTCATTTAGCTAACGGAATTCACTGTCACAAAATAAAGTTGAAGGCAACCACTTTAGATGGCTTTTAAAAACAGGATTAGATGAATGCATGGAGGCTTGGTCTTCTTTCAGTAACCATTTGCCATCATAGCTAAGTGGATGCTGGCACAGGACCTCGGAAAACCATTTGCTGAGGGAGCAAGCTTGGCGTTTGCTTTTTGTCTCCTGCTGCTTAGATTCCAAAAAGCGTATCTCCTGCCCCTAGTAGGAAATTGGACCATTGGTCTGATATAACAGTACTCTCCATATGTTCTTATTTCTGAATGCTATGCAACAAAACTGGCCAAACCGAAGCGGTATTTGGAGATGGGGTGGTATCATTAACCAATAAGTCTCTGAATGGCATTTGACTGGGTTGTTTGTGTGCCCCTTCACTATACCAACCACTGACCAACCATTGAAAGCTGCCCTTAAAGCCATTGTCTTTAAATATTATTATTATTATTATTATTATTATTATTATTATTATTATTATTATTAGTATTTATTGAATTTATATACCACCCTATACCTGGAGGTCTCAGGGCAGTTCATTGAAAAGATCAACATAAAAACCACAATATATATAATCAAAATAAAAACAACTCAATACCCCCCTCCCCCCTAAAAAGAGAGAGCCACATTTTAAAAGGGCATAGGACACCAATCAGATCAACCAAAGGCCTGGTTAAAAAGGAACATTTTTGCCTGGTGCTTAAAGGTGTTTAATGAAGGCGCCAGGTGAACTTCCCTAGGGAGAGCATTCCACTGAAGAGAAGGCCCCGCTCTCATGTGTTGCCACCCTTGGGACCTCTTGAGGAGGAGGCACACGAAGAAGGGCCTCAGAAGATGATCTCAGGGTCCAGGTAGGTTCATATGGAAAGAGGCAGCCCTTGAAGTATTGTGGTCCTGAGCAGTTCTTGGCTTTCTCAACTGTTAGCTGCTTATTTTTTAAAAAAATATTTTTTATTGAATTTTACATTATTATTTTTTTCACAATTACATCATAGCAAATAATAACAAATTAAATTCCCCGCTTTCCCCCAACACCTCCCCTATGACTTCCCTCAACTTCCCCTTCTGGTTTTTTACATCTGAACTTGTCCTGCTTACAATGCTATACAGTGGTACCTCGTCGGGCATCCTCCTCGTTGAGCGCCCATTCCTTTGAACGTCCGCAGCAAACCCAGAAGTACCAGAACGGGTTACAGTGGTGCCTCGCAAGACAAAATTAATCCGTTCCGCGAGTCTCTTCGTCTAGCGGTTTTTTCGTCTTGCAAAGCACCCCTATTAGCGGCTTAGAGGATTAGCGCTATTAGCGGCTTAGCGGCTATTAGTGGCTTAGCGGCTAAGCGGCTATTAGCGGCTTAGAAAAAGGGGAAAAAAGGGGGGAAACTCGCAAGACGTTTTCATCTTGCGAAGCAAGCCCATAGGGAAATTCGTCTTGCGAAGCACCTCAAAAGACGGAAAACTCTTTCGTCTAGCGAGTTTTTCGTCTTGCGAGGCATTCATCTTGCGGGGCACCACTGTACTTCCAGGTTTGCCACTCGCACATGCACAGAAGTGCTAAATCACGCTTTGTGCATGTGCAGAAGCGCAAACCGCTCTGTGCGCATGCACAGACGCGGCACTTTGTCCAGCGTCCTTTTTGGCCAGCGTCTGGAGCTCCGGAACGGATCCCGGTCGCAAAACGAGGTACTACTGTACTTCAATATTATATCCTTAAATTAAATGCTGTTATATTCTTACCATTTTAACCTCCTTTGTATAGCTTCTATGTTTATGTTATTAATTGTGCTTACTCAAACCCTGCTAGTGAGTCCATTTCTTTACATTGATTCCGTAGATACAGCATAAATGGTTCCCAGTCTTCTTTAAAATCTCTATTGTCTTTGTCTCTAAGTCTTTTAGTTAACTTCGCCATTTCAGCATATTCCATCAGTTTTTCCTGCCATTGTTCTTTGGTTCTCAACTGTTAGCTTCAATTTGCTCCAAGCCTTGGTTAAAAGTTAACCTGGCTCATGTTAAGTGTGGTGTGCTTTGGTGCAGATATATCCAACAATGAGACGAGGGAACATGGCTGAGGGGTGGAGCACATGCCTTGCATGCTTGCATGCTGAAGGTCTTGGGTTCAGCTTCTCACCTTTCCAGTTAAGGAGTTTAACTGGCAGGTGATGTGAAAGATCTCTCTCCCTCTTACCTAGATGGACAAGAGCTGTACATTCCTAATGCTAAAGGTAAAGAACCCCTGACAGTTAAGTCCAGTTGCGAATGACTCTGGGGTTGCTGCGCTCATCTTGCTTTACTGGCCGATGGAGCCAATGTTTGTCCGCAGACAGTTTTTCCGAGTCATGTGGCCAGCATGACTAAGCCCCTTCTGGCAAAACCAGAGCAGCACACAGAAACGTTGTTTACCTTCCCACTGGAGCGGTACCTACTTGCACTTAGGGGTGCTTTCGAACTGCTAGGTTGGCAGGAGCTGGGACTGAGCAATGGGAGCTCACCCCGTCGCAGGGATTTGAACCACGACCTTCTGATCGGCAAGTCCTAGGCTCTGTGGTTTAGACCACAGCGCCACCCTTCCTAATGCTACACTATGGTTAAATCATGTGTGTGAGTGCATATCACAGGAAGGGAAGGAGGGAGGGAGGATGTGAAGTTCTCAACAGAAGTCAACAGGATTTCTCCCCTAGCAGTTCTGAACCCCCCCCCCCACTTAAAAATTGTTGGTGGTCTTGATGGGCCACTTAATTATTTTTCAGCCTGTCATCGTAACTGCTGCAACAACTGTGCTCTAGACGTGGCATGGTTTTTAATTGAAATTTAATGGCTTCATCGATTTCTTGCATTACAGTTTCCATCCTATAGAAATAAAATTGCAATGCGATAAAGTACAATGCAAGAAATGAAAGAAGCAATAAAAATGCAATTAAATATCAATATGAATGTTTCTTGCAAGCATGCCACAGACCACCTGAATGAAACCTGTGGACCACAGGTGGCTTATGAACCACTGGACCACAGTTTGGGAGTATGTCGCTTGAGAACTGCAGCCTACACCTTCATTTAAGACGCAAAACTAAACGAAAACAAAAGTCTATTAATGCATTCCTTCCATCTTTATAGAATCGTGTGCTTTTCATTATAGGCTGGTAAAACCAACCCCTTTTAGATGGCGGTGCATTTGTTAGAGGGACTTTTCGATGGAATTATTCTAGTGCTGCTGTTCTCTTCAGTTTGTTGCATTTATATAAATACTTTGACTTTTATAGCAACTGAGTTTGGAACGCAGCAATTAAGTGCAGTATCAAGCCAGGATTTGAGTGACATCCCAATAGATGTTTTCCGCAGATTTTTCTCCCTGGAGTGTTTGACATGCTATAATCCATTTTAGTATTTTACTGGGTTTATTTCATTAGCTTGTCACTCTCTGTCCTAAATATAAAGATGCATGCTAAACAAATCGATTGCTGTCACTTGTCAGTATGCTCCAATTACACCGCTGCGTACATGCCTCTAGGAGTAATTGCTCTTATTGGAAAAATGTTTGTGGAATGACCATGCTACCAAGTGGAAGAAGAGGGGTGGCTGTTAGACACTGCGCGGCCAGAGCAGAGGGACAGGCAAGGGTCATCAGGCCATTGTCTAAACATTTGGTGTACCCACATTTATGATGATATATAAGGTTCCATTACTCTGTGCCAAAAAGGTTTAGGGCTGAGATGAATTTTTGTACAGTTCATTTTCCCCACAATGGAAGGTGGCATTTTGGGGAGTGTTTATCAGGCACAATAGCTCTCTTGTTGAGAGTGGGGTGGGGGGAAATCGCCATTTGCATTGCTTCAAAACTGGGATCCTTCCTTCTCTCTTAGCAGGAGCAGAGCAGCCGTCTTGTTGGACATCACGCTGTTATCTTTTAAAGTGTCTATTTCAGTGATGGTGAACCTTTTAGAGACCGAGTGCCCAAACTGCACTTACTCATGAGGATGGGAGAGAGGATCTTGCACTTACTCATGAGGATGGGAGAGAGTTCAGCTCAAAAGTTTGCCTTGGTGTAGAACTGCCAGTAAGCCTGGCCCCAGTGGGTTTAGACAACAGCCATATGAGAAATATGTAAAATACGGTGGAAGAAGATTGGAAGAAATTTAAAGTTTATCTACAGAAACATTGTAAAATTAAGGAATGTTAGAAGGAGGCTGGAATGAAGCTATGTGGCTTTAGCAGAAATATTATAAAGGATTAAGTAAAAATAGATTGTTAATGGATGAAAGGAGGAAAGGTAAAGTTACATTATATTAAGATAAATTATAGGATAAAAATTGGGAAAGATGGAAAGGATTTGCTGAAATAGCTAACCGAACTAGAATACAAAAAAGGGAGGTGCGAGGAGGTCAAGGAAACAAGCAAATGAAAGATAAGTTATGGGAAGGTTTGTTGTGTTTTTCTTAATTGTTTCTATTTTTCTGTTTTTCTGTTTTTTATAAAGTTTTTTTTCTTTTTTCTATTCTCTTCTTTCATTATTGATGTGTTGTCAAGTTTTTGTTTAACTTGGAGTTATCTTTTTCTCTTTTTGTAACATTTAAAACTTTAATAATTTTTTTTTTAAAAAAAGAGAAATATGTAAAATAACCAAGCAAAAACAGTCATACCTTGGGTTACAGATGCTTCAGGTTGTGTTTTTTCAGGTTACGGATGCACCGAAACCCGGAAGTACCGGAACCGGTTACTTCTGGGTTTCGGCAGTCGCGCACGCGCAGAAGCACTAAATTGCACTTTGCGCATGTGCAGAAGCGCTGGATCACAACCCATGCATGCGCAAACATGGCGCTGTGGGTTGCGAATGCTGCGGGTTGCAAATGTGCCTCCTGCACGGATCACGTTCGCAAGCTGAGTGTCCACTGTATTAGAAATCACCCCAGAATTGGCCCTACTAAACATCTTCCAACACAATAATGCCCACTTACACCACAAAGAACTCATAACTCTCCTACTTTCAGCAGCCAGAAACACCATAACCAGACACTGGAGAGACCTGTCAGGAGTAAGCATGGACCAGTGGTACCAAACAGTATGGGAAACAGCCTTACTAGAAAAATTAACCAATAAACTGAAACTGACACGGGGACAAATAGAAGAAGACACCTTCACCCAGGTATGGCTCCCCTTTATCACATACAAAGCCCAACAAGATGACGACAAGAATCCACCAACAGCATACGAATCAATATGGCTAACCTGATCCAAAACACCCACCCACCCCACTCACACATGAAAACAAAGACCACCACAGCCAACCACAAATGAACAACTACACCCATGGCCAACCCCAGCTTCTCTCACCACCAAAGGAACACAAGTGAACAGCAGAGAACCCGCACAAGCAACGCTGACACAAAACCCCACATATATTTAGTAAAATACAGTGGTGCCCCGCAAGACGAACGCCTCGCAAGACGGAAAACCCACTAGAAAAAGGGTTTTCCGTTTTGGAGGCGCTTCGCAAAACGAATTTCCCTATGGGCTTGCTTCGCAAGACGAAAATGTCTTGCGAGTTCCTGCAGGTTTTTTTTTCCCTTCCCCCCCTTTTTCTAAGCAGCTAAGCCGCTTATCAGCTGATCCACTAAGCTGATAAGCCGCTAAAAGCCGCTGAACCGCTAATAGTGCTAATCCGCTAAGCTGTCAATTGGCTTGCTTCGCAAGACGAAAAAACCGCTATACGAAGAGACTCACGGCACGGATTAATTTTGTCTTGCGAGGCACCACTGTAGAAACATTGCCACCCACCCTCCCCTTCACTTCTTCCCCCCCTTTCTTCTTAACGTCTCGACAAATGAAGCCGATTTGTAAAAAAATGTTAAATGGGGGGAAAAATAAGAGAGACATTGCACATACTTTTATAAATCAAGAAAATCTTTAATAAAAATACATGAAAAGAAGAAGTGCAGCCTGGTGGGCTAGCCATCAAATCATAGGATTGTGAGGAGTTGGAAGGGGTGATGGCGCGTGTGCCCACAGAGAGGTCTCTGAGTGCCCCCTCGGGCATGCATGTCATAGGTTTGCCACCATTGGTCTATAGCAGCAGCCTCTTTCAATAATAATAATAATAAATTATACCCCGCCCATCTGGCTGGGCTTCCCCAGCCACTCTGGGTGGCTTTCAACAAAATATTAAAATACAGTTTTAAACGTTCTTATTTGTTTTCATTTTTAATTGTCTTGTTTTCCACCCTGGGCTCCTCTGTTGGGAGGAAGGGTGGGGGAGAAATTAGATAGATAGATAGATAGATAGATAGATAGATAGATAGATAGATAGATGATAGATAGATATAGATAGATAGATGATAGATAGATAGATGATAGATAGATAGATAGATAGATAGATGATAGATGATAGATAGATAGATAGATAGATAGATAGATAGATAGATAGATAGATGATAGATAGATAGATAGATAGATAGATAAGATAGATAGATAGATAGATAGATATAGATAGATAGATAGAGAGATGATAGATAGATAGATAGATAGATAGATAGATAGATAGATAGATAGATAGATGATAGATAGAGATAGATAGATAGATAGATAGATAGATAGATAGATGATAGATATAGATAGATAGATACATAGATAGATGGATATAGATAGATAGATAGAGATAGATGATAGATAGATAGATAGATAGATAGATAGATAGATAGATGATAGATAGATAGATGATAGATAGATAGATAGATGATGATAGATAGATATAGATAGATAGATAGATATAGATAGATATAGATAGATAGATGATAGATAGATAGATAGATAGATATAGATATAGATAGATAGATGATAGATAGATAGATAGATAGATAGATGATAGATAGATAGATAGATAGATAGATAGATAGATAAGATAGATAGATAGATAGATGATAGATAGATAGATAGATATAGATAGATAGATGATAGATGATAGATAGATAGATAAATACTGTACACACAACCCCCATTCTTCTCCACCCTTGTTCCTTTTAACATCAAGAAAGAGACTGCATTTAAGAAGACGCTGAGGCCGGGAGACGGTGGTTTTGTAGCAAAACAGGCTGCGGTGCGATTTGAATGGTGAAATCCAGTTTGTGCTGCTATGCTACGCTAGCTCTCTTTGAATGGGTATAAGGATTGCATTTAGCCACTGGTCCCCGTGTGTCCTTGAAGAGAATCCTGCACCTTTTAAAGGCCAACCTTATAAAACAATTATTTCAATTTGACCCTAAGCAAACTGAAATAAATGGAAGTGAAAATATTACTCCACAAAGTTAGCCAGGCAGATAAAAGCTTTCCAAAGTATGATGATAAAAAATATCCCCCTTTTAGAACTGTTTCCAGGTGAAAACAACAAATGGTGCCAAGATTTGTGAAACATTTGTGTAGACTTCCCCTCAAACTCCCATCCCCCCCCCCACTTTGGTGGTGTAATTTATGTGATGTGTTAGTATTTCTTCTTCTGTATTTCTGCCTGAGGATTTCTTCCTCCCCCTCCTTTTAAGGGGAGGTCAGGGCTCTGGCCTCTTCTTGAATCCCAAATGAGGGTTGTCAGTCAGGCATGGCAAAATCTAATCTCATCCACTGCAAAAGAAGAAAGCAGACCAGAAAATGATCTGATTTTCCGATTTCATGGGCAAGGTTACCCTGGGAAGTGCTGAAAGGGGCATTTAAAGCCCGTAACTAAGGTGGCATGCCAAACTAAGCACTAATAATGGAGCAACCGGGCGGAAAGATATTGCTTAACAATTTTACAGTTGCTAAGTGTGAAAATTGTAGTGTGGGCTGGCCTGTGGAATCTGTGGCAATTGGCTCAAAGAACTGGAACTGATGTTTAGAGCGGGAATGGTCTCAGCCCCCATAACTCTCAAGCGCTGATGAAGTCAGCCTCTCTGCCTTGGCTGTTCTGACATAAAGTGGAACAGCTTTATCAAGCTTTATGCCCCCGCTTCACCAGCAAATTGCAAAAAAAAAGAATTAGTAAGTCTTACTTCCTTAAATTTGTTTTAAGTCACAGCCGTGGCACCGAAAGCTGCCTCCGCATTTGAAGAGGCATATGCTGCAAGATTAGCAAAAGTTAGAACCCACGACAAACATAAAAGGCTGATTTTCAATTTTTGAAAAATGAAGGGGGGAGAGTTTGTTTGAGAGCATGTAGTTGCTGTATAGAATACATGAACTGAAATGCAGTTGTTAAAATAAAATCTAGTTGTTCCTTTTACAACAAGCCAGATTCTCTTGAAGAAACGTCTTGCAACCTTAGCAGTGAGAAGAGCGAAAGATGGAGTTTGAGCTTCCTGAAAAAGATCTTTGCCTTTCAAGAGAATCTGAAGGTCAAACGGATTAGAAATCTTAGAGAATAAATAAAATAAGAGGGAATTAATATTCAGGTTTGCTAATGTAAAGGCTGCTTTGTTCCTCTGTACTTCTGAATAACTTCTATTCACGTTTACAAACTGCAGACTTCAGAACGTGTTACTTTCCCGCTCCCTGCCACCTTGTTCTATATTCAGCATGATGTTTTGGAAAACCCAAAAGTTTGCTCATTATGTGTGAGAATTTGGGTGGCCCATCTAAAAGCAGTAGCAGACCTTTATTCCCAATGGGCCAACTTGGCTACCAGTTTTTGTAAAAGCTGGTGTTGTGCGCTACTAGTCTCCTTGCTTAGAAGAAGTACTTCCTGTGAAATACAACAAAATAAAAATAATGTAAATAAGAAATTCCCCCTTTCAGTGATAAATCCTCCTTGGTCAGGCTGTCCTGTTTCTTCCCTCCCGATGAAGGAGTTGCCTCTCAGCTCTTCCCTTCTTTTGTGCTGGTTTACATTGCGGTAATTACATCTGCTGTATAAAAGGGCTTTTTTCATTTTGGTCACCAGAGCAGAGAAACCACACAGCTCTGATTCTCCAAGGGAGAGATGTGCTCCGTGTGCCTACATATTTATCTATATTTATGCAACCTGTCAATCTTTCCTGAAGCAGCTATGTGTACTCTTTGCAATATCATTTCATTTCTTTCAAGCAAGTCGTTTGGGCTTTTGAATTCCCAGTGCTGCAACCTGAAGTGGCCCCAAACTGTGAACTTGGTCCTTTGGCCAGAGTGCAATCTATGCAAAAAAGTTGCGCTTTTAACCTGGGATTAGCATTTAGAAACATAGAATCGAAGGACTGTAGAGTTGGAAGAACCATCTAGTACAACCCAGTTGAAAACCTTTGCCCAATGTGGGGTTCAACAACACGACTCTGAGATTAAGAGTCTCGTGCATTACTGACTAGGGTTTTTTGTGATTGATTGCTAGTTTATTAGTGCACATCTAATTGATTTCAGCACCCAGGCAACAGTTTGGGGTCTCCACAACCTCCTTGTTGCTAGCTGCAAATAAGAGACAGGCAGGCAGGCAGATAGACAGAGTGCTAAGTGTCATCAGCATATTCATGGTAGTAAAGGTAAAGGGACATCTGACCATTAGGTCCAATCGTGGACGACTCTGGGGCTGCGGCACTCATCTCACTTTATTGGCCGAGGGAGGCGGCATACAGCTTCTGGGTCATGTGGCCAGCGTGACTAAGCTGCTTCTGGTGAACCAGAGCAGTGCACAGAAACGCCGTTTACCTTCCCACCGGAGCGGTACCTATTTATCTACCTGCACTTTGACTAGCCTTCGAACTGCTAGGTTGGCAGGAGCAGGGACCGAGCAACGGGAGCTCACCCCGTCGCGGGGACTCGAACCACCGACCTTCTAATCGGCAAGTCCTAGGCTCTGTGGTTTAACCCACAGCGCCACCCTTCATGGTACTCAACTCCAAATGTCAGCTGGCTTTAGCTGTGGTTTTTTCAGGCCTGCTCTCCTGTTCTGCCCTCTAGATCAGGAGATGCAAAAAACAAGGCATCTAGCAGAGATGCTGGGGCCTGCATATATAGTCTAATGTGTGGCTCAACTTGTGACATTCTCTCTCTGAAAACGTTGAATCAAAACGGGAAAGAAGGAGGGCTTTTACCACTTTTTAATGGCGACAGAAGCTCAGAACCCACCTACAACAAAAGAAGTATCCCTGTAGCACGGTACTTCATGTTTGAGAAGTTCCTTCAGGCTAGTTTGGTGCAGCGCCTCATGTGAGAGGAGATTATTGTTCGTTTGTGAGGAACGGCTGTGAACACCCACAATGGTACTTTGCGACAAATTTGATGCTTGCTGAAGAGGGGATGATTTGTGTGTCCTAATGCCAGATTTTTCTCTCTCTCTGGCAGCAGATTGATAAGCTGCGTGGTGACAGCTCGGCTCTCTCACTCCTTTTGCCCAGACGCATTTTTCCTTGTCATTGTGTTGACGAGATGTCTCTTATGATTTGTGATCATTTGCAAAAAATAGCTCTTATTTGGAAGAGCGGAGAGGAAACAGCTTCTGCTGCCTTTTGGCAACCCTCACACGTCTCTGCCTTTTCCCATCTTGCCTTGTTTGTGAAACAAATTTTGTATGCATTGAGCGGCCAATTATAAAGGTTAGGGTCAGAGCTCAAAGTTATAGTTCCATCGCAGTTCCATTCATTCTGATGAATTTTTTGCAGCATGGCAGTAGCACTCACTGCCTCGTAAGGGTGAAGACCAGTTAGACACGGGTAGAGCAGTTGGTTTGGCTCTGAAGCTCCCACACTGCATTCATGGCAAACATTCTCTTCCTTTCCTGACTGTGGGTGATATCGGTTGGACGGAGGCACTTCTCTGCAATTCTTGAAGCAGTTTTGTAACAGTAACTTTTGTGGGTTGTTTTTTTTTTTTTTAAGGTTGAAGGGTAGATGCATTTATAGACCAATGTACACTTGCTAATTCTGTACAGTAAAGCAGAGTTCCCAGACAGTCGTTCACAACCTTCATTCAGGTTGTCCTCAGCTTGTCGTAGAATAATAGAATTGTAGAGTTGGAAGTGACTATGAGAAACATCTAGTCCAGGGGTCAGCAAACTTTTTCAGCAGGGGGCTTTTCCACTGTCCCTCAGACCTTGGGGGGGGGGTGGACTATATTTTTTTTTGGGGGGGATGAACAAATTCCTATGCCACACAAATAACCCAGAGATGCATTTTAAATAAAAGGACACATTCTACTCATGTAAAAACACACTGATTCCCAGACCATCTGCAGGCCGGATTTAGAAGGTGATTGGGCCGGATCAATCCATGTGGGCAAAGGAACAGAAGTTTGCAGCTGCTGCTGATCAGGGGCTGGCAGAGCCAGGAGGAGGGAGCACAGAAGTTAAAAAGAAAATTGGAGCTGTATCTATGAAGAATTAAAAAAGATGCTCAGAATATCTATAGGGAAAAAAAACAACAACCCCAAGACATTCTTGCTGAGTATAGTTGGAAAGGAGGTACCACAAGATAGGAGAAAACTATTTCTATATGCAATCGCAGCAGCCAGAATTCTTCTTGCAAAGAACTGGAAAAGAATCAGACACCTGCAAAAGAGGATTGGTTTATTAACAGCGTTTATAGAATTGGCAAAATTAACTGCAGTAATAAGATATTAAGCCCACCAGAAATTAAGGGGACAAGGGTTATGGTTCAAGGTTTTGGGGGTTAAGTGTGTGTACCTTATTGTTTGTTTGTTTGTAAATATGCTTAAATAAAACATTAAAAAAAGAAAAGAAAAAAGAATGGGGACTGCCTGTAAGGGGGAGAGAAATTGGGTTCTCCCTTAAAGAGGGCACGTATTGCGGTGAGACCTGGAAACTGACACCCTGTGTTGTGGGTGGGTACATTGGTCAGCCACAATACCCAATTGGTAGGTCCCTCAAAGCTGGGTGCAATCTGGCCAATGGGACACAGTCTAAACAGTTCGAGGGACCTATTTACGCCCATGCACATGACCCAGAGCTTCCTCTTTTGGCTTGTGCATCGGAACACCCGTCCACCTCTCCCTATTTTTAGGGCATTTTGCACTTGACCTTGCTATGCCGTCGTGTGTCATCTGTCGTTGGGACAGTGGCACGGCAGGAATTTTCCCCACTTGGCTGATTGGCTGTTGCCATTTGGGTTTCATCCTTATGTGAAGGGTATTCCGTTAAAGGAATCCAGGGACTCGATGGTTTGGTCAACCCCTGAGAGAGGGTTGTGCCCGTGCCTGAGTCCAGGGGGGCGTTTGGGTGGTGGAGTCAGCCCATTCCCGGCTTTCTGCTTACCCTTGGCTGATCTATGCTGGAACCCTGGGTCAGCGCTACCTACATGGCAGGGAGCTAGTCGAACCAGAGACTATGCAACCAATCATTTTATGTAATCAATAAAGTTGTGCCTAAATTCTGCCAAAAACCAAAACCAAAATTTGAGTCAAGTGTGAATTTATTTAGGGGGGAGGTTTCTGGGTCTGAACACACAATAAGAGACTAGTGATGAGGGAAAGCAAGTACCCCTTGGTTTCCTGCCTATGCCCTCCCCAAGGCAGACTTCTCCTATCTTTTCACAACCCACATGAGCTCCTTATGGGGAGGAGGTGGCGCATGAGAGTGAGACAGTCTCGGCACCCCCAGGAGTGGGGTGGAGCACCCCGCAGGAGGAAGAGCATTGTTCGAAGATGCCACCCCCATCCCCTTGATCAAAAGGAGTGAGAAATGCAGGTAGCAGAGGGGATAGCAACTAGTCAGGAGAGGCGCAAATGCCTGAGGGAGCCCTCCTTCAATATTTGGAGTTTGAGACAGAGGAACACCAGAAGTCCATTCAACTTGGTGTGGCACAGGGAGTAAAGAGTCTTCTGACTTCTCTTTCAGTGTGAGGTTGGCCTTCATTCAAAAGAGACTGTGACTGTAAAAGGAGCTGACATTGTTCCTGAACTGTTCTTGCACATTCGTTATAATGACCTACATAATTTAAGCTCAGTTCATTTAGAATTAAAAATTCAGGGTGTGCAATAACGGTGATACTTGACACTATTAGAGCAGATTTGCAAGGTGCATCACAATCACTGCTGGAAATGTGGGGAGCTTTATGGTGCTTTTTGCTACTTTTGGGGGCAGAAGGGGGATGCCTAAACAATTCAGAGACAGATATTGTCAAACGTTAAGCAAATAGTGCTGTTATCTGAAATCCTGCTGGCACTTGGTTGCATTGTTTGCAGACTATTGTTGAGAACATAAATATGGGAATGGTAATAAATGTACTAAATGCTGCAGAAGTGTGTAATTTTGGAAGGCGAGCAAGTTTAATCTGTGTGGGTGGTTTCTTGGACTAGGAGGTGAAAAACTGTGTGTGGTCTACACAAGGGGTTTCTTAGTTTACCCAATTTGCCTCCAAAGTTTTCCTCCAATGTGGACGAAAGGGGCTGCTGATAGAAATGGGAACTGGCATGTGTTCATACATACATGTATGCAAGCCTAAATAATACTGCATTGAAAAGAAACTAAAGCATCAAGATACCTGTATATGGTGGCTGAAAGCCACTCACAGTATGTGCGCAATGACAAGTAATCACAGTTCCATTGCCATCACAAATCCTATTCAGGCAACGTTCAGAAGGGAGATTCTAAGCATGTCAAGTAGGTTGAAATCTGCCTTCAAATCTTCATGCTCAATGCGCAAAGGCCAGGTGTAAAGGGGACAGAACACATGTCAGGGTGTCAGAGGTGGTACATGTGTCCTCATGCATGCAGCTGAACAGCTGATTTGTTGTTGTTGTTTAATCATTTAGTCGTGTCCGACTCTTCGTGACCCCATGGACCAGAGCACACCAGGCACTCCTGTCTCCCACTGCCTCCCGCAGTTTGGTCAAACTCATGCTGGTAGCTTCGAGAACACTGTCCAACCATCTCGTCCATCCCTTTCTCCTTGTGCCCTCCATCTTTCCCAACATCAGGGTCTTTTCCAGGGAGTTTTCTCTTCTCCTGAGGTGGCCAAAGTATTGGAGCCTCAGCTTCAGGATCTGTCCTTCCAGTGAGCACTCAGGGCTGATTTCCTTAAGAATGGATAGGTTTGATCTTCTTGCAGTCCATGGGACTCTCCAGAGTCTCCTCCAGCACCATAATTCAAAAGCATCAATTCTTCGGTGATCAGCCTTCTTTATGGTCCAGCTCTCACTTCCATACATCATTACTGGGAAAACCATAGCGTTAACTATACAGACCTTTGTCGGCAAGGTGATGTCTCTGCTTTTTAACTTGTGTGGTGCCCAGCCAGGAGGTGTTTTCAGGGCTCTTCTTTCATCTGAACTTCCAAGCAGTTCTCACCAGCAATTTGTACCCTTTTACGTCCATTAAAATAACGATCCGGTAAGTTGCACCACAAGCAGACAGAGATGTGACTTTGATGTCAGAAGTAACTAGTGAAAGACAAGCATAGTAGTGTGGGAGGCTTCCACGTTCCTTTTCGCTGGTGTCACTTCAAACAATGGGCATACTACTTCACCAATAACAGCAGGGGGCTGCAGAAGCAATATACCAATTCTGCGGAATGAATGATTGGCTGTGATCACATTGTGCATCTGTGTGGCAATCTGATTTGTCCCAGTTATCTGAAACTGAAAAGTGTACAATTTTGTGAAAAGTTAGATTATGCAGCTGCATTATTTGAGCCTTCCTTCCTTCCACCAGTGTAGTGTAGTGGTTAAGAGTGGTAGACTCGTAATCTGGGGAACCAGGTTCATATCTCTGCTCCTCCACATGCAGCTGCTGGGTGACCTTGGGCTAGTCACACTTCTCTGAAGTCTCTCAGCCCCACTCACCTCACAGAGTGTTTGTTGTGGGGGAGGAAGGGAAAGGAGAATGTTAGCCGCTTTGAGACTCCTTACGGTAGTGATAAAGTGGGATGTCAAATCCAAACTCTCCTTCCTTCCTTCCTTCCTTCCTTCCTTCCTTCCTTAGGTCCTAACATAAACCTCACAATCCCCCTGGTAAATAGAATGGCAGTCTGGTCTGTCTGCTAAGCCATATGCATGCTAAGTTGATGCATTGCCAAGTGAGTGTTGAGCATCCCAAAGATGATTACAAATTGGAGTCCTGGCCTCTTGATAACTGTTAATGACATTGTTCAGCTTCAGGAACAAAAAATAAAAATAGAAATATGCATTTGCCTGAACTTTGAGCCCTCTGCCAACCTCCAGTCCCCGTGCGGCTCTTTCTGTGCAAGCATCTGCATATTTTTCTAATTTATACAAAATTTTTGACCCTGGGAAAAGGCTGATTATTAAGTTAGGTGACACATTAAGGTCTGACATTTCTTATTAGCCTCAAGCAATCAGGTGCTAGGGTACAAATCAGAATACTTGTACATTAATAATGTTTTAGATGTTTGGGTACAGACAGTTGTTGCCAAATTGCCCCCAGAGAATAATTTGTAAAATGATTTGTAAAACTGGATTACACTGAGCTTTATTTGCTCTCATGTTATGTTTTCTCTAATAAGAAGTCCGCAACTGGCTGTGTTCTTTCTTGGCTACATGAAAAAATCTAGTCTCTTAAGTACTGTCAACCAACCCCTCCCTCCAGATGGATGACTACAGAGAAGTCCCTTCACTCTTTTTATAAAACCCTTTGAAAATAAGTGTCCACGATTCAGCAAATTGCCTTGACTAAGGTACTTGTTGTAAGTGAAACCTGCAACAAAATTGCAGCGTGGAATGATATGGTTTAATGCTCCAGTCTGACAGCAACCTCTTCCTCGCAACATATTCTATTCCATTCCCTTTTCCACCTCGTCTTTCCACCCCTTTCAAGCCTAGCTACTGAGGAGAAAGGGGATGGATGGAGATTGCAGCTGTACCCTTCCCCACACAGCAACTAGGCTTCAAACCAGTCTTCACTTGGCACCAACAGAAGGCTGCTTTTGATCCTAGTAGCCCTGTTGACGTGGTTTTTGTAGTTTTGCAGCACAAATTCCACAACTGTCCCTAATCTTGGGCGTGAATGTGCAACTCAGTGAATGCAAGAATGTGTTGCAAGGGTTGCTCATTCCCCTCTGCATAAATCTGCTCCCCTTCCCGGGGGGGGGGGGGTGTTTGCAGGCTGGCCAGGCACTCTCTCCGTGTACAACAGGGTCTATGGTGATGCTGCCAGCATCACTGGGAGTCACGGCCACGGCACACCCCATGGCCGACCAATCCGGTTGTCTGGGGGGGGGGGCATGGCTTACCTAATTTAAACCTCTGTGTGGCCAGGGGCTCTTTCTTCTTATTTCCTCCTGCATCGGATCTCTTGCCCTCCCACCCTATTTTCATGCGTTCGCCATCCTGACCTTGCTATGGACTATGGTTGGTCGCCTGTTGAGGGGGCCAGGTAGGAATTTTCCCATTTGGCAAATTGGCACCACCCATGTGGTTTTTGCTGCCTCATAGCAATCATCACATATTGTATGGTTTGGCAGTTGTTGTTGTTGTTTAGTCGTTTAATCGTGCCCGACTCTTCGTGACCCCATGGACCAGAGCATGCCAGGCACTCCTGTCTTCCACTGCCTCCCACAGTTTGGTCAAACTCATGCTGGTAGCTTCGAGAACACTGTCCAACCATCTCATCCTCTGTCATCCCCTTTTCCTTGTGCCCTCCATCTTTCCCAACATCAGGGTCTTTTCCAGGGAGTCTTCTCTTCTCATGAGGTGGTCAGGGTATTAGAGCCTCAGCTTCAGGATCTGTCCTTCCAGTGAGCACTCAGGGCTGATTTCTTTAAGAATGGAGAGGTTTGATCTTCTTGCAGTCCATGGGACTCTCAAGAGTCTCCTTCCAGCACCATAATTCAAAAGCATCAATTCTTTGGCTATCAGCCTTCTTTATGGTCCAGCTCTCACTTCCATACACCACTACTGGGAAAACCATAGCTTTAACTATACGGGCCTTTGTCGGCAAGCTGCTTTTTAAGATGCTGTCTAGATTTGTCACTGCTTTTCTCCCAAGAAGCAGGCATCTTTTAATTTCGTAACTAATGTCACCATCTGCAGTGATCATGGGTTTGGCAGTTGGGCGTTGGTAAACCTGGTTGATGGGAGGGGAAGTTGTGGACTTCACCTGCCCCTCCTCTAAGAGTATTCCGTTAAAGGGATCTGGGGGTGTGGATCCTGTCTGAAGCCCAGGTATGGGCTAGGGCCATGCCACAACCCCATCGGGGACCCTGTGGGAGTTCACAGTTGATGTACACCAACAGTGCTCCTCCTACTGGTGGTTGACCCTTATGAGACTACCTGCATGATGGGCAGGAATCGGATATAGTTGGTTCAGTTCCAATACCGCTCACATCTGTAACCAATTAAGTTGTGACCTTATTTATCCCATTAACCCAAAATATTGGTGTCCGCGTGTTTCATTATCTAGAAATGGGGTAGGCTCAGGGTCTTGCCATGCAAGTACTTATGTGGGACCCTCGCAAATGTTGTACCAGGCTCTAATCCTTGCAGAAACATAAATGCAGGGAGGAAACCAGAGCAGTTGTACTAACTGCCAGAGAGAAACTACCGCCCTGATACACTTCAGACTTCAAATGCTTATAAAACACATTCTCGCTAAAAGGTGGGCAGTTGTGTTCTGCACTGTCTCTAACCTTTGAACCGTCTTCTAGGATAACCTCCTATTTATAATGCATGATCCAGCAAAGTTAAGGGAGGGAAAGTGAGGTTAAATCAGCCCCTTCCCTTTTCTCTGGGTGGGTGGTTGGTGTAACAGACAGCAGAATGACAGTAGAAACTTTTGACGCAGTGTCTGACTCCTTAAGTCATTTGACTGAGTTCAACAAGGCATGCTCAAATTGACAGTGTGCGTGGCAGAGCTGCTGACTAAAAGGCTAGCCAAACTTTATAGCCTTAAAAGCTCTCCATATCAATATTTTCATACAGTCAAGAGCAATGCAGTTGACATAACTTGTTGGGTTTTTTTTTCAAAAGAAGCCAGCAGCACACCTGCACCGTGCCTTGAATTTAGTTATTTGTGCTCCCGGAGTCTCATCACACCTGTCATTGCATATTCACATTCTCAGGTCTGCTTTTGCGTTCCATTACAAGATCACGGGAGTGCTTTTGGAAGGCGAATGCTGTGCCTTTCGCTGAAGCTAGTGGCACTTTTCACATACCCACCTCAGAGCTTCTCTCAGAAATCAAAAAAGCACACAGATTCTGTCTCTCTTCACCTGCCCCTCCATTGCATTCTCGTCTAGGGAGGCGAGTGGCGTTGTGGTCTAAACCACTGAGCCTCTTGGGCTTGCCAATTGGAAGGCTGGCGGTTCAAATCCCTGTGACGGGGTGAGCTCCCGTTGCTCTGTCCCAGCTCCTGCCAACCTAGCAGTTCGAAATCACACCAGTGCAAGTAGATAAATAGGTATCACTGTGGCGGTAAGGTAAACAACATTTCCGTGCACTCTGATTTCTGTCACGGTGTCACGTTGCGCCAGAAGCCGTTTAGTCCTGCTGGCCACATAACCCGGAAAGCTGTCTGTTAACAAACACCGGCTCCCTCAGCCTGAAAGCAACCCCATAGTCGCCTTTGACTGGACTTAATCGTCATGGGGTCCTTTACCTTTACCTTTTTTACTCTCATGTATGTACTCTGCACATTACCAGGGGCTAAGGGGCTTGTACCCACAGCCCTGAGAGTTGGATGCTTCCTACTTCTTTTAAATAATTTTATTAAATTTCTATTCCCCCCTCCATTTCAGAGGAGCCCAGGGTGGAAAAAAACCCTTCAGTAATAAGAAGATAAACATATTTGAAACATTTACAAACTGTTAAAGACATATAAAAGCAATAAAACATCTGAACATCTGAACGCATTTAAAACATTTACAAACTGTTAAAGACATATAAAAGCAATAATAATATAACTAAATCATGTATCTGGAAATCAAAATTTTCAGCAGGCATCTGGCATACAGTGATGGTGCCCATCTAATATCAATAGGCAGAGAGTTCCCAAGTGCAGGTTCTGTAGCAACGCAGAACAGACATTGCGCGTCTATTCCCGCCCCCTCCCACTGAATGGAATAAATAAAGACACAGGACACGGAATTTAGGTTAATGGGCGAAAAATGGCCACAACTTTACTGATTACAGGTAAGAGCGGTATTGGCTTTAGGCATTGGCCCTATCAGACTAACCGGTATAACCAGGAAGGGTTAAGCACCAACAGGGGGAGCCCCCGAGATGCACATCCCTAGGCCCTTCCCCAGGGGTTACCGCTCGGGAGCGCGCTTTAGGCCCTAGCCTCCGTAGGTTTCGGACGAGGCGACGCCCCCCGGAGTCCTTTAACGAACTACCCTTCAGCATTTTGGGGGAGGTGATGGCGTTCCTCCCCCCATCTCATTTGCATAACAATACCCCTGCCAATGCCTAACCGCCAAAACCAAGAAGTTGTGACGTTTGCTACGAGGTAGGCGAAAAAACCAAGTGGCTTCCAAAATATAGCCAATTAGCCAAATGGAAAAATTCCTACCAGGCCCCTTGCGGCGACCAGCCGAGGCCCATAGCAAAGTCCAGCTTAGAACCTAAAGGGTGGGAGGGAGGGAAACCGCAGCTGCTGGAAGGAAAGAAAGGGGCGAGTATGGGCTATCCCAACCTTAAATGCTCCTTACTCGCCCCGCCCCCGCCACCAGCCGATTGGCTGGCGCGATGAATAATGCATACTAATGATCCCGGGATTCCCCTGTTCTCGCGGGGCTGTAGTCAGCCCCGCGAGAGTGTGAATGGG
The DNA here is from genome assembly GCF_964106915.1 of Podarcis gaigeae. Lineage (NCBI taxonomy): Eukaryota > Metazoa > Chordata > Lepidosauria > Squamata > Lacertidae > Podarcis > Podarcis gaigeae. Next base: position 49,074,250 of record NC_139689.1, read on the forward strand.
TCGTGAGAACCGCAAAACCCCCTCCTCCTGATGTCGGAAGTGGCATTGTGTGGCACTTCCAGAGTCATCCAAACCGTATCACCAAGAACATGACTCTCAGTCGTACTTTGAAGAACAGCAAATCCATTCTGGGTTGGTTTTCTTATGGCAAAATCTTCCATTATGGATGCATAATACTGAACTGGGTATGTTAAGTGCTTACACTAGAGTATAGAGGTGGGCACTTTTGAGAGCTCCCTCCGACCTGGGAATGCCGGCACAATTCTCCCAAGCTGGACTCAGACTCACTTTGGTGTTTCTGAAAAGTCTGCCTGAAATGAGAGGCTAAGCTTTGAGGATTGTTAGAATGGGTGGGGGAAGGTAGATTTGGTTTATTTTTGAGCTCTTGGATAGGCTCAGAGAAATGAATTGTGTCCTTCCAGAAACACTTTTCAAAAGAGATCATTTCCAAATATAATCCAAGTTGAGTTTAGGACAACTTGGTCATCTCTGCTACTCTTTGCTTCAGGCCTGAGAGAAAGACTAAGGCTGTCATCTAGCATTCTGTTCAGAAATAAATATATTCTCCATGGGTCGAATGAGGACTCATCTAGCCCAGGCATGAAATGTCTGAGCCTTTTCAGGATAGATTAACTTCGACCTTGTGTTCTCTCTTTAGCCAATGGAATTTCAGTAAACACATCAGGGGTTCTTTTTCGGTTGTGGTTTTTGGACTTTTGCTTCAACTGCTTAATCCATCTATTGATTCTGGGACATGAAAATTGTATATTATTAATAAGTGTATTTATAAGATTATAGTAAGTAGATTCCCCTCCACTACAATATAAAAGAGATTTCATGTCATACTTTGTTGTGTAAAGGCTTTATTTATTTATTTATTTATGGTGCCACTGGCAGGGATGTCAACAGGATTTCCTGGGACTGGTAAAGTGGATTGGGGCCTTTTTAACATATATTCCACAACCTCCCTACCCTCCCACCTCCACCGCGGGCAACCTATTGGAAAGAACTGCTGCTCATGTACCTTTATTTTTATTTATAACATATACTGCTGTATCATAATGATATATTACATTGGTTTACAACAATATAAAAACAGAAAGCCAGACAATAAAATAATAAAAAGTTAAAACAGTTGAAAGCAAACAGAAATTTAGAGTAAACATCAATTAGCCATTGTAGGGGTGTACTCTCTTAACTGCTTGTGGAACAGAAAGGTTTTTCAGCAGGTGTTGGCACAGAAAGCATCTGCTGAATCTCTAGTGCAGGGGTCAGCAAATATTTTCATCAGGGGGCCAGTCCACTGTCCCTCAGACCTTGTGGGGGGCTGGACAATAGTTTGAAAGGTATAAATACCCTGCAAGCCAGTCCCGCAGCTGCCTCCAGACCTGGAGGAGGAACGCACTCTGCACACACTCAGGAGCATGTCTTGGCGCCACCCTCTCACCAGTGTTCTTGACAAGCAGCAGCCACTCCATCAGCCCGTCCCCGCGGAGCTCCCAGGTGGCATGTACCACACGCTGCAGCCTGTCGTCTGAGGCCAGGTTGGCGGGCAAGCCGCGCACACAGAGCGCCAGTCAGGCGGTGTGCAGCTCACCTTCCCACTGCTCCAGCGCGGCTGCTGAGCACGCCAGCAGCAGCAGCGCCATGCTGGGCGCACGGCTAGCAGGCGCACCGAGCTCCAGCTGAAGCCCTGCGACACACCTATCACAATGCCCATGGCACAGCCCAGACCCGCCACCTGCTTGCCCGCTGGCCTCTCCATCCATGGCTGCGTCGGAACTTCCTGCAGCCAATCCGAAGCTGTGCCAGTGCCAGCGCCTGCCCAGAGCCATCCACAGCTTTGGATTGGCTGCAGGAGCTTCCTGCAGCCAATCCAAAGCCGTGTCAGCGTCGCCGCCCACCCAGAAGCTGTACCAGCGTTGTGAAAGTCAGTCCCCACACGGCGAGGTGTCCGCAGCACACGGGGACTGACAGAGCGGCCGGCGGGGTCCACAGGCTGGATTTAGAAGCCCGGGGAGCTGCATCTGGCCCCCGGGCCGTTGTTTGCTGACCCCTGCTCTAGTGCCAGGGTGTTCCATAGGACGGGGTCGCCGACACTAAAAGCTCGTTTCTCGTTTCTGTCAAACGAGCCTCGCCAACTTGGGGAACAACCAAAGATGCTCCAGCCGATGATCTTGGTGATCGAGCTAGAATATGAGGGTTGAGGCAATCCTTGAGGTATGATAATAATAATAATAATAATAATAATAATAATAATAATAATAATAATAATAATAATAATTTATTATTTATACCCCGCCCATCTGGCTGAGTTTCCCCAGCTACTCTGGGCAGCTACCAATCAAGTGTTAAAAACAATACAGCATTAAGTATTAAAAACTTCCCTAAACAGGGCTACCTTCAGATGTCTTTTAAAAAGAAGATAGCTGCTTATTTTCTTCACATCTGAAGGGAGGGTGTTCCACAGGGTGGGTGCCACTACCAAGAAGGCCCTCTGTCTGGTTCCCTGTAACCTCACGTCTCGCAATGAGGGAACCGCCAGAAGGCCCTCGGCGCTGTATCTCAGTGTCCGGGCTGAACGATGGGGGTGGAGACGCTCCTTCAGGTATACAGGACCGAGGCCGAGGTATCCTGCACTTGTTCATGTATTAACTTAGTCTATCCTACATCACAGGGCCATTAGAAAGATAAAAAGTGGAGGTGGGAGGATAATGTACAGAACCCAGAGGTCTTTGGAGAAAAATCAAGATGCAGAGATAGAATGCTTTTCATGTAAGGAAAAATAAATATGCATCAAGCGAGAAAGGCAGCCCACCTTGATCTAACTGCATCATTCCATAGTCCTGATATTTTACAGCAAAATACCAAAACAAAACAAAATGGAAGGCTCACCAACACTGGAGATGTAAAAATACATACGCCGCATATAGTTTATTGTGAAAACCGGTTAGTCATTAGGTGTCATTGCTGTCATTTGACAGGGAACTTTATTTATATCAAATGACAGCAGTGACACCTAACTAAGCCTTGCCTAATTGCTTTCAAAAATAAGCTTGGAGAGAGGGAGAGATCAAAAACAGAATCCACTAATTTGCTCAGAAGTAGGGTTGTCAAATTTCAAAAAAGGGCATATCCAGATACAAAAGTTGTTGAGCTATTCTTAATGACATTCACCAAAATCTACACTTCCGACATGGCTGGCCATATGTCTGTTTCCGATGGCCGAATCAGAGAAATTCCTGACGTGTGGCAAAGCCTATCGAAAGTAAACCCCAGCATGTTTTGCCCCTCAAGCCCTTCTAAGTCTGGGCTTGGGCCAAGCGAAAGCTATGGTTAGGCAAAGAATTGTAGATACTGAGAGACAACAGGACTGCTTAAGGTGACCCGACTACAAAATTGTAGAAATCAAGATATATATATAAATATAGCTGCACCGGCAGCATATCTCTTTTTTCTTGTATCCAAAAATGCAAAAAGGGCTTTTACACTTGCCAGAAGCTCGGCTCTGCCCTCACCAGTCTTGGTAAAGGTAAAGGTAAAGGGACCCCTGACCATTAGGTCCAGTCGTGGCCGACTCTGGGTTTGCGGTGCTCATCTCGCTTTATTGGCCGAAGGAGCCGGCGTTTGTCTGCAGACAGCTTCCGGGTCATGTGGCCAGCATGACTAAGCCACTTCTGGCGAACCAGAGCAGCACACGGATACGCCATTTACCTTCCCACCGGAGCAGTACCTATTTATCTACTTGCACTTTGACGTGCTTTCAAACTGCTAGGTTGGCAGGAGCAGGGACCGAGCAATGGGAGCTCACCCCGTCGAGGGGATTCGAACCGTCGACCTTCTGATCGGCAAGTCCTAGGCTCTGTGGTTTAACCCACAGTGCCACCCATGTCCTCACCAGTCTTGGAAGGTTCCTTTTAAAAAGTCCCATATGCCCAGAGACTTTGCGCCTGCCCATTGGGGGATATAGGAAGCTCCAAACACATATTTTTTGATGTCCCTTTTACAATGATGCACGTAGAGAAACCATTGACCCCCTGCTGGTGAGGCTTGCTGACCTTCCAGTAAAGCAAAAATTCGATCTTCTCCTGTTAGGTAAACATCACAAGATGACCCGGACGGTCGCCAGATTCTGCGCAAAGATCTGTAGGCGCAGACCATCCCCCGATTCAAACTAGTTTGTTAAGAAAATTCCCAAACTCGGATCCATGGGCAACTCTGGTTCATTTCTCTATGGTAGTTTATCTTAAAGTTTTTATGTGTTTATATGCCTACCACATTTTTAAACTTAAAATCCATTGTTGCATATTGTTTTAAATGTTTGTTTTGCTTTTGGGATTGTAGTTCCATTTGTGTTTCACAAGCTGGTCTCCGACCATAATAAAAAATTATTCTTTATTATTAACCCCAGCACAATCCTTACCACATCTACTCAAAAGTAGCTCCCATTGAATTCAGTGGGGTTTACTTCAGGTGAATGAGATTAGGATTGCATCTTTACTCCTGGAAAAGTTAGCATAGGATCTGGGCAGGACCAGATTCAAATCGGACTAAGAATTAAATGAATAAACTGTAGCCCAGTAAAAATTAATCTTAACCACCAACACATTTAATGGCATCATAAACTGCAGACCCACTTCTGTATTTCACTTCAGAAATTATTTGAGAGATAAAATGTATAATATGCCATTCTCTGCAAATGATAAAGGTTTTTTTTTAAGCTGTTATGTGCACTTTTATTATCATCATAGTCACTGAAATTGTTTAATGTGCATGCCTATGAAGATCTTGTAGCTGTGCTGCTGCCTTTGATTTGCTGGATTTTGTGCTGGATGTGCAGAGAGAGAGAGAGAGAGAGAGAGAGAGAGAGAGAACAGTTGGTGGTGTTGGGATACTGCCAGGGAGACAAAGGCCATCATGACCCCACGTCGATTCCGGACGATCCATCGATCCCCTGTAGATACAGTATCAGTCAATTAGCGACACGAGCTTCAGAAATAGCTTGCCACATTCCAGAGCTGGTGCACGCTCTATCAGCAGAGTTCACACACCGAAAGATGCACTCAGGAGAGCATTATTTACAACTTTATTCAGCGTTGGTCAGAACAAAGAAAAAAACATGACTGCCTGCTTCAATGTCTCAGGCACAGAGAGAAAAATGAAAGCAAATACAAAACATTAACTTCCTGTGAACAGGAAATACGCAGACTCTGTAACTCACAAAGCCTGCTCCCTTTTAAGGTGGAACGGAAATATCCTAACAGGTGGGCAGGTACAAGTGCTGTCGCTGAAAGCCATAAACTCATTAGCTCATGTGATTTGTGTGCACATGCACAACATTACATTGCTATGAGTGGGTGGGGTGTTGTTGTTGTTTAGTCGTTTAGTCGTGTCCGCCTCTTTGTGACCAGAGCACACCATGGACCAGAGCACGCCAGGCACTCCTGTCTTCCACTGCCTCCCGCAGTTTGGTCAAACTCATGCTGGTAGCTTTGAGAACACTGTCCAGCCATCTCGTCCTCTGTCGTCCCCTTCTCCTTGTGCCCTCCATCTTTCCCAACATCACGGTCTTTTCCAGGGAGTCTTCTCTTCTCATGAGGTGGCCAAAGTATTGGAGCCTCAGCTTCAGGATCTGTCCTTCCAGTGAGCACTCAGGGCTGATTCCCTTCAGAATGGATAGGTTTGATCTTCTTGCAGTCCATGGGACTCTCCAGAGTCTCCTCCAGCACCATAATTCAAAAGCATCAATTCTTCGGCAATCAGCCTTCTTTATGCTCCAGCTCTCACTTCCATAGATCAAAAGTGGGTGGGTTATTAATCTGTATTCCAGAACCCTCCAACCCCTGGATTCAGCAAGTGTTAAAATCTAACCAAGCCTTCTAGTTCCAGGAATAGCCAAACTTGATTCCTGGTGAAGCGATGGGGGATTAAGGAGCTCTGTGGAAGATGGCAAATGGGTGGGGCCCTCTCCCTCAACAGACAAAACCTGAGTTGAGAGTTAAAAGTTGCCTTGATGTGACCCAGCAGGAAAGCAGCAAGGTGGAAAGCGAGAGAGACAGAGCAATGGTTGATTTCTGTTTCAATGCAAGGCGGTGAATATGGGAGAAACAAGACCCCTTTGGGGTGTTGATGCTGTGAACCCCTCCATCGTAGGCTCAGTAAAGGTAAAGGTAAAGGTTAAGGGACCCCTGACCATTAGGTCCAGTCGTGGCCGACTCTGGGGTTGCGGCGCTCATCTCGCTTTATTGGCTGAAGAAGCCGGCATACAGCTTCCGGGTCATGTGGCCAGCATGACTAAGCCGCTTCTGGCGAACCAGTGCAGCTCACGGAAACACTGTTTACCTTCCCGCTGGAGCGGTATCTACTTATCTACTTGCACTTTGACGTGCTTTCAAACTGCTAGGTTGGCAGGAGCAGGGACCGAGCAACGCGAGCTAGACCTGTCAAGGGGATTTGAACCACTTACCTTCTGATCGGTAAGTCCTAGGCTCTGTGGTTTAACCCACAGCGCCACCTGCGTCCCTGGCTCAGGTTGTATCTATATGCAAATAAGCCATATATCCCAAAGACAGCAGTCTCCGCTGTCCCTCATTCCCAAAAGGAAATGTGAACCCTGGAATGCCAGGAACCTTGCACCACTCGGAGATTGGGGTGGCATGCAGTAATATGGAAAGTTTAGGCAGCAGTGAGACAGAAGCAGGAAAACTGGCAGTTTCTGAAATTCCTATTATTATTATTATTATTATTATTATTATTATTATTATTATATTTTCATTAGTTTTTTAACATAACATTTTCAACAATTATTAAACATATTTTTATATCTTATACACTTTTTTTTTACTTCCATCAATCACATCTGGAAATTTTCCAGTCTTATCACTTAATTTACGTTTCTTACTTTCACTATTACATTTAAATATTATAACCAATGCCTCTCTTCTTTGCAATATTTCATATATTCCTCCTTACAAAACTTCTTGTAATCCTACTAGCGTAATTTGTTGATTACAGTTGCTCTTCAAATAGTATATATTTCTTCCAATCTCTGGTCCCGCAGGTTTCAAATCCTTCCTTTCATTTTACCCAATTCTGCGTAGTCCATTAATCTTGTCTGCCATTCTTCTTTCATCGGTATTTCTTCTTCTTTCTGGGCCAACAATACTCTTGCTGCTGTTGTTGCGTATAAAAACAGTTTAACATTCTGTCTGTTAATATCCTCACTTATAATACTAAGTAAAAATGCTTCTAGTTTTTTTTTAAAAAAATGTATATACAGTTTCTGAAATTCCTAGCTCTGCCCTTGCCACCAGGGGGAAGAGAGCAGGCGAGGGTGGGGCGCATCCTGGGGGCGTGGCGTGCTGTCTGCAGGGGCGTGGTGCCCAGCACGGGCAGGGGGGCAGCCGTGATGGTACCCCACCGGGATTGCGCTGCCAGGGGTGGTGCACTCTCCCCGCACTCCTCTTCCTCCACCAGTGGCTCTGCCTAGTGATGTCTGAAAAGGTGACTTGCCAATCACAGGCAGGCTTGCTCATTTCACAGAAATTGGAGGGGAGGGGGGATGTTATGTACTGAAGTTCTCACCCCGGGCCAGCAGGGGGATACTGTAGATAGTTTTCACTCGTCCACATATGCAAATAAGGAATTGAAAGTGACGTTCAGTGATTGGATAGTTACAGAAAGTTGTTACTGTTGCTTTGTAGTTGAGCTCTATATAAGCAGGCTGGCTGAACCCTTCAGTTCAGTTCTGGCCTGTGAATAAACAAGAGCTGTTTGAAGAATCGCTATGTCGTCTAATATGTTCACCCACAAATTAACAGGGAACTTCTTTGTTTGGCTTATGTCTTCTGATGTAATAATAATAATAATAATAATAATAATAATAATAATAATAATAATAAAATTTTATTTATACCCCACCCTCCCCGGCCAGAGCTGGGCTCAGGGTGGCTAACACCAGTAAAACAGTAAAAACATAATAGGCAAAAAAGCCCCAATTTAAAATACAGCTTAAAATGCAGTTTAAAATGCAGCCTCATTTTAAATGTAGCCTATAAATCAAAACCGTAAGGGGAGGGAAGACATAAGGGTCAGACTGAGTCCAAACCAAAGGCCAGGCAGAACAACTCTGCCTTGCAGGCCCCGTGGAAAGGTGTCAAGTCCTGCAGGGCCCTAGTCTCTTGTGACAGAGCGTTCCACCAAGTCGGGGCCAATACTGAAAAGGCCCTGGCCCTAGTTGAGACCAATCTAACCACCTTGCGACGTGGGACCACCAAAATGTTGTCATTTGTGGGCCTTAAGGCCCTCTGCAGGGCATACACATAGAGCATGTAGGAACTCATTCTTTTTTAAATTGGAAATTATGTATCTGGGACAGCCTAAATTTTGATCTTCTCTACCCAGTTCTTGGTGGTCTTGGGCACTGGTACTATCCGATGAATCTCTGCCTGTGGATTCTTTTGCCAGGTTGGTGGAAAATACGTGCTGTTTGTTCATGATCACATGCACATTTAAAAAAAAAAAAAACTATCTTGGGGGAGGGCTGCTAATCCCTGGGGTTCAGCAAGTGTTATTTCCCTTTCTAAAACCTTGTTAGATATCCTGATTGCCTTGCCACACAGTTACACGCCGGAAGCCTTTTGACGGCTATCATTCAGCCAAGGGAGTGAGGCATTAGATGATAGTGATAAATTGCCTGTCCTGTTAGCCGCGTCCAGGGTTAGAGCAGGGCAATTGTTTGCCTGAAGCAACCTGAAGCAGGCCCACATCCACCCTCACCTCATAATAGGAAATGCACTGTGTTACCCTTTAAAGCACAAGAGAGCTGTAGAGGAAAAGTGTTCCTGGTTGACTGGAAAGTTGTAAAGTGCAGGGGAGGCAAAATTTGCAAAACAGAATGACGGGGGGATGTTACTTTAAACTAGTGAATTTAGGGGGCCCCTTAATAATTCTCTGTTCAGATCATTAAGGCTGTTGGCCTATGGCATCTTTCTCTTCTTTCATTTCTTTTAAAAACATTATTTATACTTTTCAAATTTATACATTTTGTTAATTTTACAGTCATTTTAACATTTCAAGGGTTGACTTCCTTCCCCTTCTTTCTGTGGTTCTTTATTTTATAATAACTTCTGCATATCCGGATTCATTTAATTTGCTAATTTTATTACAGTGGTACCTCAGGTTACATACGCTTCAGGTTACAGACTCCGCTAACCCAGAAATAGTGCTTCAGGATAAGAAATTTGCTTCAGGATGAGAACAGAAATCGTGCTCCGGCGGCATGGCAGCAGCAGGAGGCCCCATTAGCTAAAGTGGTGCTTCAGGTTAAGAACAGTTTCAGGTTAAGTACGGACCTCCGGAACGAATTAAGTTCGTAACCAGAGGTACCACTGTATCTGCTTTAAATAAATACTCCTATGAAACTGCAGGTTATCACAATAATGCTGCCAATGCTTTTACCTGTTTGCAAGTTATCTGTTTTATCTATTTAATAGTTTATTAAATTTATCTATTTTATCTATTTAATAAACAATTTCCATTCTTTTATAAAAAAAAGATTGTTAACTTGATTTCTTATTCTTCCGGTAAGTTTCACCATTTCTGCAAATTCCCTAAGTTTTTGTATCCATTCTGCCTTTCTAGGACTTGCGCTTCTTTCCGTTTGGGGGCGAGTAACATTCTTGCTGCTGTACTTGCGTACATAAATAAATTTCTATACACTGTAGGTAGTTCTGTCCCAATAAGAAAAGCCTCTGGGTTTGTTTTTTTTACAAAGGTTATTTTAAACATCCTTTTCAATTCATTACTGTATATATCATGCCTCTTCTTTCAAATCCTTTCTCAGATTCATAAGAAGAGTCTGTTAGATCAGGCAAATAGCTCACCTGGCCCATTCCTAAATTCTGAAACCTCTTGCACGAAACCTTTGGCTTAATTCTAAAACCTCCATTCTCACCCATGACTGAAGCCCAAGTACATGTCTTCTTCTTTGGCGACCACTCGTAGCTGAGTAAGATTGTCTTCCATAAACACGGTTTTAACAATGAGTCCGTAAGTGACTGTGGAGGCCAATTCTGGATCCACACGTCCTTCCACCGTGGGGACATTGGTTTCCGGTTGGGAGTTGATCATGGTGACGATTTGCCAGGCGTGCCTTCCTCTTAGCACGTTTCTCCCTTGTGTCCTGAGTTTGAGTGTCTTCAAAGCTCATGACACCTTTGGTAAAGGCTGTTCTCCAATTACATGTAACTGCATGTGATTGTGTCCATCCTTCAGTCATCTTCAGCAACCTTTGCCTCCTCACCCTTGACCTGGCTCAAGTAGAAATTTAGATGACAACAGTGCCGGATTTATGTATAAGCTAAACAAGCTATAGCTTAGGGCCCGACTCTCTTGGGGGGCCCAAAAAAAATTAAAGGAAAAGAACTGGATGTACATTTCCAAAATATAAGATAAAAAACAAATAAAATACATACAGCAAGTGTTTTGTGCTGTGTAGGCTCCTATGATGTAAGTAATGGGCCTCATCTTCAGCCCGCTCCCTAAAATATCACTGGTTTGCTCATTTGTGTATATAGGGTGCCTACATTCTGCATGTTCAAATGGCTTTAGATACCTAATAGATCCATAAATGACCATATAGCATATATTCAACTCAATAAACAGCAACAATTTGTTGTTGACAAAGGACAGCTGGACATATAAAGAGCCCGATTATCTTCAGCAGCTAAGGGCCTCATCAAACGCAAACCAAAATATAATAATAATAATAATAATAATAATAATAATAATAATAATAATAGCTTTGGGGCTTTGGGGCCTCACCACCATGTGAAGGACCTTAATATCTGATGTGAAGCCTACTTTTATTTCCCAAAAAACTTGCTCAAAGGGCACCTGATGAGGCCCCAAACTATCAATATCCTTGTCAAAAACCCCACACGAAAGCAACAGATCCATCCATTCATCTGTTTCTGCTAAAGTCAGTGGTAACTAAAAGTGGTTGGGCAGCTTGAAAATCCAATCATGAATTAAAGAAACAGGGTAGCATTGTCCCTATAACAAACGCCTGTAGGATTTTCATGCCTGACAGCAGAGTTCCACCTGTACAAGGTTAAAAGCAAGGCATAGAATGAGAAAAAAAAATCGGGCAGAGAGCCAAACCTGTTGACATAAGCTTACAGGTGTCATTTTTCAAAATGGCCACATTCACCTTTCTGCAGCACCTGGCTCACAAACCGTGGTACCTACATCCATAAAATCCATGTCCATTTTTTTGTTTCTTTGAGTGCAATAAAAGCATTGGGTAACATCCTTAAAGTTATATTGAGTGAACATTTTGCAGTGAGCTATGGGTTAAACCACAAAGCCTAGGGCTTGCCGATCAGAAGGTCGGCGGTTTGAATCCCCGCAACGGGGTGAGCTCCTGTTGTTCGGTCCCAGCTCCTGCCAACCTAGCAGTTCGAAAGCATGAAGTGCAAGTAGATAAATAGGTACCACTCCAGCAGGAAGGTAAACAGCGTTTCCGTGTGCTGCTCTGGTTCCCCAGAAGTGGCTTAGTCATGCTGGCCACATGACCCGGAAGCTGTACACCGGCTCCCTTGGCCAATAAAGCGAGATGAGCGCCGCAACCTCAGAGTCATCCGCGACTGGAACTAATGGTCAGGGATCTCTTTACCTTTACCTCTATTGAATTGTGGGCAAAGGTAACAGAATCTGTATCTTCCCAAGTGGAAGTTTTTGCAGCTTATACTATGTTATACATAACTGTATTTTGCTTTCCTGGTTGTAACCATGTACACCCTCCAGAAGTGACCTTTTTGTGGTCATGGTGGACGAGGGAGCCTTCTGGTCAGATTCTAAAGGAAAGGGGTTTTTTTGAGGGAATTTAGAGATTGAAAAGAAGAAATAGATTCTCTGGAGAGAATCTGAGCTATCAAGACAGGGCATAATATAGTCCCTTTAATAAACCTTCATAGGAATTTCATGCCTGATAGTAATTTTATCTGCATGAGGCAGAATCCTCTTTCTTCTACTGTGATACACATCAGGCATTAAAAAGGATTAGCTTTCTGGGGGATCCAACAGGGACTACACTTAGTAAATCATTGTCTGTGATCAGTAATGGACTGGATAGGAGCCAATAAACTGAAGCTCAGTCTCAATGAGATAGTAAGTGGGTATTTCATCTCTACTGCCAGATGCTGTTCATAGATTCTCTCTGAAAACCAAATAGGATGTTTGGAGGTGCTCTTACACCTGCTCTTACCCTTGGAGACCCATGTGGCCTCTGTATCTCAAAGCACCTTTCACCAGTTCAGCCCTCCTGGGCAGAGAAAGCCTTACCATAATCAATCACTGGTAAGAGTCCCATGGACTGCAAGAAGATCAAACCTATCCATTCTGAAGGAAATCAACCCTGAGTGCTCACTGGAAGGACAGATCCTGAAGCTGAGGATCCAATATTTTGGCCACTTCATGAGAAGAGAAGACTCTCTGGAAAAGACCGTGATGTTGGGAAAGATGGAGGGCACAAGGAGAAGGGGACGACAGAGGACAAGATGGTTGGATAGTGTTCTTGAAGCTATCAGCATGAGTTTGACTAAACTGCGGGAGGCAGTGGAAGACAGAAGTGCCTGGCATGCTCTGGTCCAGGGGGTCACGAAGAGTCAGACACGACTAAACAACAACAACAACAATAACTTGTTTAGACAATGGCCATGGATTGTGCATGGCCCTTCTTCTCAACTTTCATTGCTCCTAATAAACCCACCACTTCTGAAGGTGCTTGGCTGTCAGATTGCAACACCCTTTTCTTCCACGTTTCCTGCCATGTCTGGCTGCCTAATTCATTCTCGGTCATGCCTCCTACCTCATATAGGTGAAAATTGCCATTGGAGCTAATGAAAGTATTTATTATTATTATTTGAAGAAAAAAATATGGAACGCTGCCTTCTCTAGGTGGCAGATGGTTGTTGAAAGGACCGTGAGTGAGAGGCAGGGAAGTGAAGATCTCAGAGAGTGAGAGACTGGGAGGAGAAGAAAAAGATCGCAGGTGAGATCTGGAAGGATCCACCACTTTCTGTGGGGGAGAAGTGTTAAGAGCTACTTTTGAGAGAGAACTCTCCTTCTCCTTCTCCTTCTCCTTCTCCTTCTCCTTCTCCTTCTCCTTCTCCTTCTTCTTCTTCTCCTTCTCCTTCTCCTTCTTCTTCTTCTTCTCTTTTTGGTTTCCCCCCCTCTTTTTGTTTTTAATTAGTTTTTTTATCTTACTGTATTATGAAAAAGCATGAATAAAGTCTTATGGGAGAAGAGAATATTGTCTTCTACTATGTTATACTGGAATATCATGGAGTGTGCCCATTTATTTTAAAGTAAAGCCTAATTTTATTTCTGATGGCGACCAAAGAAGGAATTGTATTTAGAAATGTGGTGTGTGTTTTTCCCCTTTTGAGGAGAAACATGGCTGTACCTCTAAACAACCCCCTTTAAATATGGGTTTGTTTCATGGTAGATATGTGACATAACTTTGTAATAGTATCACTTATAAATAAATGTCAGTTTCTGCCACAGGGCTGTGTAAGCATTTCATAAATTACCTACTGAGTGGATCAATCCCTGTGGTTTGCGATTGCAATTTGGCATAATCTATATTTTATGAGGTAGCAGCAGTTGTGTCTTAATCTGTTGTAAAAATACAATAGCTATAGCTGTTAGCTGGGGGAGGGAGTTATTTGTGCAGAAATATATTAGTTTCCTTTTTTCTTTAGGACGTTTTAAGGGCAGACAATCCATTGAATTTATTGGATGTTTGACCTAAAGGATTTTAAGATTGGAAACACTACAATGGAGCATGCATGTGAATGGATATAACACGTAATATGCACATGAATGGATACAGCATCAGGAATTTAATAGTCTACCTGAGTTAATGCAAATATGAATCTTATTGGCACAAAGAGCAGATGAACGGCTGGACTATATCATTTCAGATTGTAAGTGCTCACACAATTGAATGATTCTTCATATTAAAAAAGACAAGGAAGGGGAATACACACACACACACACACACACACACACACTCATATAGAAAACCTAATGTCAGGGAGATGAATTCCAATCAATTCAACATTAGTTACTTGAAGTAGATTCATTGGAATCAATGGACTAGAGTAGCCTAGTTTCAGTGGGTCTACTCTAGTTTAGTTGGACATCACCAGCATTTTGCCTTCCATTGTTGAAGGTTAAAAATGCTCTTATTAAATGCTAGAATTGGATGAAGTAGCTGCATGAATGTAATTGCGTTGTGCAGATTGGGTATCTTGAACTACACTTTTTGATTGCCTTGTACGGTCCTTCATTTACACATTGATCAACATTATTCACAGTTAATTATGAGAATTGGCCGCCTACTGAGGCTCGTTGTGGTTGTTACTTTTCCAAAAAAAGAGTTCAGTTTATTTTTAACAGTGAGAAAACAGATAGGGGTCTTGAAGTACCATGATAGGAAGAATAATGTTGTATTGCTCAAGCAAGATGGAGTTGAGAAATAATGTATTTATAGGAGTGCATTAAGACCAATTTAGAAAAGGTTGATTAGATAAAGCAATTTTCATCCAAGCAAGCCTAAACCATTTCCTTATTTCATTGAATCAGCAACCATGTGCTCGTACAAACACAATAAATATATACTCCCATCAGCTTTTCCTTGAGCTACTTTTAGTGTTCTCTGCTTAGTTTGTCAGGATACGTTGTTAGTGTAAGTTGTTTTTAAGAGTGCCTTCTTCCAGTCATTATGTTTTGCCTGGGCACCCAAAGGAAGATCAGAAGATGAAAGCATGACTTGTGTTGAAGACAAAACTCAAATTTATATTTACAATGGAAGATGAATGTTTTGTTTTGGGTGAAGAGCTTGATACTAACCAATACAATGGTACCTTGGTTTATGAACTTAATCCGTTCCAGAAGACCGTTCTTAAACCAAAACTGTTCTTAAACCAAGGAGCACTTTCCCTAATGAGGCCTTCTGCCATCAGTGCCCTTCCACTGTTCGGATTCCGTTCTTGGACCAAGGTAAAGGTCTCAAACCAAGACACTATTTCTGGTTTTGCGGAGTTTGTAAACCAAATCGTTCTTAAACAGGACTGTTCTTAAACCAAGGTACCACTGTACAAGCAAATATTTTCCCCCATGATTGCACCATCTGAGCAAACATGTCTCACCTACCCATGAATCATAACTGAATTAAATTCGTAGCAACCCACAGCATCAAAAACAGCAGGGTACCACTTCTGTGTACTATCCGAACATGGGGGAGACTGGATAGGAATAGATAGATGATAGATATAGATAGATAGATGATAGATTAGATAGATAGATAGATGATAGATAGATAGATAGATAGATAGATATAGAAACTTTATTTGCACTAGCCATAACAATAAGATAAAATATATAGGGGATAGAGCTAAATAGTTAGTTATACAAAATACATTCTGGAGATTTACATCAATACAAATAACAGAATTGATAGCCACAGGTAAAACAATAGGCTTTCTTTTGATTAAAAAACAAAAAGCTGAGGAATGTTAGAGAGCTAATTAAGTAATAGTTCTTATTCTAATTGCCCCTGCTAATTTTTTTTTTATCCTGATCCACCAGGATAAAAGACACCGTAGCAATGGTTGAGCAACCTGGACAGAAATTGCCTGGCATTTGAGGAGTGAATGAAATAGTTTTTCTCCATCAGCCTACCACACCTCCAGCCTTTGTGCTTTTGCAAACTTTGTTTGACTCCTTCCTCTGTCATGCTTACCTCTTCCTTCCAGCTCCCCATAATAGCAACTTTTGTCCTTGGGCTGGAATTTCCCATGAAGAACAAGGAAAGCTCCAAACTGTAACAGGCTGGAGAGACGGATCTGCTTCTCATCTTCCCCAGGAGCATAACAGAGAGGGAAAGGGTAGTCTTCCGTGACCTTCTTCTCCCGTTTCCCTATTTTCTCCCCTCTCACTAGATTTTCAGCTAAGGGTGATTGCTCCCTCAACTTAGTCCTTCTTTCATTCACTATTCACTGGAGGTTTATAAATTTCCCGAATCTCATCCTTCTTTCATTCTTTACTAATTCTTTACACTCCCCACAAGTTATTCTCTAGTCTACACACACACACACACACACACACACACACACACGTCCCCTCTGTTGCTCTCTTCACCCAAGCACAGTTTAGTGAAACTGGCTTTCTAGCCAGACATACCACCCATTGCTACCTTCCTAGTGTAGCAGGTGCCTGTTTTGTTTTCTTTTCTTTTCTTTCTTTTCTTTCTTTTATAAATATGACAACTTTTATTTTAAAATATACTTAATGGGTACAGTTTCTGTGGTTACAGGGATAAAGTTCACTGTTTGTAAACAAATATACTTATTTCTTTATTTATCTTTTAAAAAGAGAGAGAGAGAGCGTGACTCTCTTTGTGATATAAAGTGCTGCTATTATGTTTTCGGTACTCTACAACTATTGTTGGTTTTATGTCTTTTCTTTTAATTAAAGGACTACACGGTCTGGGATTTGATTACACAATAAAATAAAATAAAAAAATCTCTGAAAACGTAGACACCTACATCTTATATCTAATGGGCTTTTTTAAAAAAGAAATATTTATTAAAGTTTTACAAAAGCATGAATACAAAAGCACATGAAAAAGGAAATACATGAAAAAAGAAAAAATACATGAGTTTTGTTTTGTTTTCTTGTAGTAGCAGGGGTGCCAAATCACTGTCGTTGCAAAAGGTGGGTGCGGCGGTATCTTTCAGGGGAGCAACAGAAAACCTTGCATTATGCCTTTTAAAAAGGTGTATAATGCGGGAGTAGCATACAGAAGCCGATCTGCAAGATCAGTGTTTCCCCAGTCTGACAAGTGAGGTCATCTTTAGAATGATCCTGGTTGCGGGCAGCCCGGTTCCTCCCCGCACCCTGGCGTGGGTGGAGTAGCGCTTTCATGCCAGGGTGGCATCATGATCACCCCAAGCCTATTGGCCAATCATTTTGAGTGGGGGAGTCATGGGGGGTTTAAAAGCGGCAGCACGACATGGGCTGTGCACCTGTTTCACGCTGCCGAACACCAGCCCACCTGCCCTGTACAGTGGTACCTCGGGTTAAGTACTTAATTCATTCCGGAGGTCTGTTCTTAACCTGAAACGGTTCTTAACCTGAAGTACCACTTTAGCTAATGGGGCCTCCTGCTGCCGGCGCGCCACCAGAGCACAATTTCTGTTCTCATCCTGAAGCAAAGTTCTTAACCCAAGGTAATATTTCTGGGTTAGCGGAGTCTGTAACCTGAAGCCTATGTAACCCGAGGTACCACTGTAATTCTATGTGTTCTCTGGTCTTGCTTTGGATGTTGGTTGGTCACCTGTCTTGGGCCAGGTAGGAGTTTTTCCATTTGGCAGATTGGCACGGGCCACTTGGTTTTCGCCTACCTCTTAGCAATCGTCACAACTTTGTAAGGTTTGGTGGTTAGGCATTGGCTCATTGATTTGTGGGGGAGGTGAGATCAGCCATCGCCCAATTAACCAAGGTTAAAGGAATCCAGGGCCTGGTTCCTGTCCAAAGTCCGCTGTAGGGGCTAGGGCCATGCCAGGCGGGTTACCCCGATGTGGCTTCCTATTGGGGTGGTTTACCCTTATTGCCTACCTGCAAAGCGGGCAGGAGTCCGATATAGTCTGTGCCAATGCCTAAGCCAATACTGCCCACATTTCTGTAATTCAATAAAGTTGTGCCCTAAAATTTGCCAATAACCTTAAACTAAATATTCTGTGTTCGTGCGAATTTATTTTAACAAGGCGCTGGTCTGGGGGCCTTGCCACGCAACTAGTTCCGAGCAACTATCTAAATGTTTTACATAATAAAATGATCTGTTTTGAATTGGTTTAGGCTGTCATCCATCATGTCTAACTATTAATGCTGGATCTGGAATGTCGTTGCGGGCATTGAAGGGTCTGGCTTGCTGACGAATTTACGTATATAATTGCCAATGCACAACATCCTTGCGTGGGATAAAGAAAGCAATGGGGGTTTATCTTTCGGTGTGGCACTCGTGATGTTGCTTAGTCAAGCAGCAATATTTGGCATTCCGTTCACATTCCGCTACTGCCACTAAAGCAGCCTGAAGCAAGAGGCAAAAGGAGCACACTAAATTGAGCACTTAAATCACTAGTTCTTTGGCTCCATGGCAGATTTAACGAGCATCCTGGAACGAATGCCGTGAAATAATATACTGTCAAACCTGACACAGCAGAATGGCTCTGCTTCCAGTCCCACAATAGTCCAGGTGACCATGCAATTACAATTAACCTCCTGCTTGCTTCTACCTAATGAGAAATGATCATATGAATGATAAACCCAGGAAAGTAATGTGGCCACAGGAAAATGATCTTTCAACCTTATGGAGGCGGTGATGGGTTGGTGGGTGGGTGTTTTTTGGCGTATGTGTTTTGAATAACTTTGGAAAGAGCCAAAGGAATATGAATTTTCATTCTTTTCCTGTCACCCATGGCAAATGGTAGATCACATATACACTGAGCTGTCTGTTAGCAATTTCCCCCCAAACAAAAGTGCTCCTCAAATGCTAAAGGGTACCTGAAAGAGTTATAAAAAACATTATGGAGAGATTGTCAAGAGATCCCTCCCCCCCCCAAAAAAGCACTATAGTTTTTGAGATTACTCTTTGAAAATGATGACAGTAGGTTCAGGACCAGCAAAGGGAACTTCTTTATTTCACACTGCATTTTATGGGTGTGGCTATCACACAGGGTCCCTGGACATTTGACAATATATTGATCCCTGTGCCACCACTGTGATTGCTTTCCCGCTGCCACCAACCCATTTCTCTCGGGTACACATGGAGTCCAGACAGTTGTTAACATTAACAAATAATCAAGTTTATTTTATAGGCATGAACAAGTTTATGGTTTCAGTTAATTTTTCTTGGCAGTTTCTTAATCTTAGATTCTTTACTGACCTATATGTTCCTAACACTTCAAACTGATTATCCCCACTATCTATCTGACTCCACCTAACAGTTCCTCTCACTCTCTCACAACACAACTCAACCAACCCACAGACTTATCCTCCCTCTTCCTTCTCCAACTCTCAACTGACTTCCACACAACGCCAACTCTAACTCTAGCTCCTCCCCTCAGGTTCCCACTGGCCAATCACTTCACACTCATTTAACCCTTTCCTTATGACCCACCTAGGAGGCAAATGCCACAATGGGTTTCAGTACCATAAATTATGGCAATGGTTACTCTGCTGGGCTAGTCAGAACAACAGACTCATTAGCTACTGTTCACAAGACTTAACCTGTGACACCAAAGTTGACAACCCACATTTGTGTCTGCTGCTCCACCCCATGTTGCTGTCATGCATCAAAGATGGGGCTCTAGGGTGGGTGGAAAATGAAACCCTCCCTGTGGTTCTCAAGGCTGTTTCCCTAAGCTTCCCCTCTTCTCTGCTGTTTTCAGACCACAGCAGTGCTGAAGCAATTTCCTTGCTGCTTCCCAGTGTCATAGCAGTGGAAGTCAAGGATACCCAAAGTCACTGCATGCCCAATCTTTAATTAATGAGGAGGGAGATTGACAGGCTTCAACAACAGACGGCTATGATCAGCTCATACATCATTGCCCAAACACATCGTTCTCTCCCAAAATTAGGTGGTGTATTTGAAAAAAGATACTTGCATCCACTGTTGTGCACAACTGACTGCTGAAGCTCCATCTCTGTGTGAAACATGAAAACTATTCTAGACCTTCCCGTAAAAGCACCCCCAATATTTTTATGAGGTTTTATTTTTTGCGGGGGTAGATCCCCTTAAAGGTGTTGTGGGTTTGTGCCAAGGATTCCTCCCTGAAATCCTTGTATTTAGTAAAAGTTAGAATTAAGCAATGTTTGATTAAAGGTAAAGGTAACCCCTGCCCGTACGGGCCAGTCTTGACAGACTCTAGGGTTGTGTGCTCATCTCACTCTAGAGGCCGGGAGCCAGCGCCATCCGCAGACACTTCCAGGTCACATGGCCAGTGTGACATCGCTGCTCTGGCGAGCCAGCACCAGCGCAGCACACATAACACCATTTACCTTCCCGCTATAAAGCGGTACCTATTTATCTACTTGCACTTTAAGGGTGCTTTCGAACTGCTAGGTGGGCAGGAGCTGGGACCAAAAGACGGGAGCTCACCCCGCCACGGGGATTCGAACCGCCGACCATACAATCGGCAAGTCCAAGGCACTGTGGTTTTACCCACAGCGCCACCCACGATTAACCTTTGCCAAACATGGAAACTTCTTGGATTTAGTTATGGTAAGGAGCCAAGCCAGCTGGGCAAAACTAACTGGACAGGCCATTAGCAGAGGAGAAAGGCCATCATGGAAATGGTCAGAGGGCAAGTGGCAGTGGGACCCCTTCTTTGCTGGGCGCTAGTGGGCAGAGGCAAATAAAAGATTTAGGGGTTCAACTTTGAATGATGTAGGCTGGGGGTGGGAGTTGCTTAGCAGTGAGAAGGAGGGGCGGAACTCCCTACGAGCTGAGGATGACAGGCTGGAGCAAAGGGAACAGGGGATGGCTTTTTGCTGTTCTTTGAATCCAATGTTGCCCTTAAGGGGAAGCCATACCCTCATACGGGATGCCGGTGGCGCTGTGGGTTAAACCACAGAGCCTAGGACTTGCCGATCGGAAGGTCGGCGGTTCAAATCCCCGCAACGGGGTGAGCTCCCATTGCTCGGTCCCAGCTCCTGCCAACCTAGCAGTTCGAAAGCACTTCAAAGTGCAAGTAGATAAATAGGTACCACTCTGGCGGGAAGGTAAACAGCGTTTCCGTGTGCTGCTCTGGTTCGCCAGAAGCGGCTTAGTCATGCTGGCCACATGACCCAGAAGCTGTACACTGGCTCCCTCGGCCAATAAAGCGAGATGAGCGCCACAGCCCCAGAGTTGGTCACGACTGGACCTAATGATCAGGGGTTCCTTTACCTTTACCTTTATACCCTCATACGCTGTGAATGCTCCACAATCCTTCCATCTAGGTGCAGGTTGTATATATGTGTAAATAAACTATATATTATAAGGACACCACAGTCTTTTTTGTGCCTCATTGCTCCCAAAGGGACCCTGGAAAGAAAGCACATCTACAACCCCTGGAACATGGGTTGGCAAACTAAGGTCTGCAGGCCAGAACAGGCCCAATTGCCTTCTAGATCCGGCCGACGGACGGTCCGGGAATTGCCACGTGGATCACCAGTGCATGGATCACCAGCGCATGGATCGCCAGTGGACATTCTTTCCCTCTCCCTCACAAGGCATTGCTTTTGTCCTCAGGGATGGAGCAATCGTGTCCCACACCAGGCGCCATCGATGGTGGGAGTCGGCTCGCCCACCTGCCCACCCGCTGTGAAGGTGGCGTGTGACGCCGGCTGCCACTATATTTTCCTCCTGCTCCTCCTCCCTCTCCCTCAGTCTGCCCTTCCTTCCTTCTCCACATCCCTTTTTCACGCTGCTTCCTTGTGCACGTTCTTCATCCCCACCTGCCTCCCTCCCTCCCTTCTTCATTCCTCCCATGGTGTTCAGACGGGTTGTTGCGAAGGCCGCAGCTGTCACTTGCGGGGTGGCGGGCGGCTCTGTCTTCTTCTCCGCGCTGCCTCTCGGGAAGCAGCAGCAGCAGGTGGTGGTGGGCAAAAGTTCTGGCGATACCCTGCTTCCCCTACCTCCATCCACAGTTCTTCCACTGGAGCTGCTGCCAACGCAGAGGCTTGACAACCATATGTCAGGAGTGCTCTGATGGTGTTTCCTGCTTGGCAGGGGGTTGGACTCGATGGCCCTTGTGGTCTCTTCCAACTCTAGGATTCTATGATTCTATGATCCTACCCCACCACAGCACCTGGCTGGCTGAAGAAGCCCAACTGTGGCTGTTGGGACGACAACTGGGAGGTTAAAGTGAAGCATCTTCAGGCCTCTTTGCTGGTGGGCGAAAATCATCTATCCCCCCAAAAATATAGTCTGGCCCCCCACAAGGTCTGAGGGACAGTGGACCAGCCCCCTACTGAAAAAGTTTGCTGACCCCTGCCCTGGAATCTCGGGGGAAGAATGGAGGCGCTCCCCTGAAGCTTGGAGCATGTCATGCAAATTCCTGGTGATTCTGACATTGCTGCCTCTCTTTCTAATCTCACTGTCATGCCGAGAGGCCGAGCAGTTCTCATTTGGTTGTTTCCTCTCAGTTCATTGTCTCCCTCCAGCCTTGGCTCTGAGACAACCCTCAATCTTGAAGAATCCACACACACATTAATATTATCGACACATTAGCTAAAACAACAGACTGGTGTGTAACTGCTTTCCTGGCCACCTACAGATTTTCTTCCAGGTGACCAGACTGGAAACATCACTAAGACTGAAGGTTTTTTGTGTGTGTTTCTTTTTACTAACATAGATGTATCTGGGCAGGCGGACCACAAATGATTATGAACTTATTTACGATGTTGGGAAAGAGTCAGCCATTGACTACTGATTGATTTATTGTGGTTTCTTAATTCGGATGATGGAGTCTTCAGAGACTTCATTTCCCATTTCAACAATGTTGTGATGATCGCAGGGGATCGTTTTATTGCTTCAAATTGTTTAGGATTTCTTAGCTTGAGAATCAATCTTGATTGAACGGGGTTCAGCTGATTGCTCTTGGAAATCAAAATAGCCCATTACATTCCTTGAAAATGAACCCAGATAGAAGTCTTTGTTTGCTCTCCAACTGTTTTTCTTCCGTCTCCCCTCTCCCTCTTCTTTCTCTGAGTCTTTTTCTTTCTCTTAAGTAACTGGGGATCGTGATCTACAAACTGCAAGCCTGAGCTATGGTGCAACACTAATCACTATTCTCCACTATTCACTATTCTTCCTTGGACTTCCAAGTCTCAACTTGATGAGTTGTCATAGAATCATAGAGTTGGAAGAGACTACAAGGGCCATCGAGTCCAACCCCCTGCCAAGCAGGAAACACCATCAGAGCACTCCTGACATATGTTTGTCAAGCCTCTGCTTAAAGACCTCCAAAGAAGGAGACTCCACCACACTCCTTGGCAGAAAATTCCACTGTCGAACAGCTCTTACTGTCAGGAAGTTCTTCCTAATGTTTAGGTGGAATCTTCTTTCTTGTAGTTTGGATCCATTGCTCTGTGTCCGCTTCTCTGGAGCAGCAGAAAACAACCTTTCTCCCTCCTCTATGTGACAACCTTTTATATATTTGAACATGGCTATCATATCACCCCTTAACCTCCTCTTCTCCAGGCTAAACATGCCCAGCTCCCTTAGCCGTTCCTCATAAGGCATGGTTTCCAGGCCTTTGACCATTTTGGTTGCCCTCCTCTGGACACGTTCCAGTTTGTCAGTGTCCTTCTTGAACTGTGGTGCCCAGAACTGGACACAGTACTCCAGGTGAGGTCTGACCAGAGCAGAATACAGCGGCACTATTACTTCCCTTGATCTAGATGCTATACTCCTATTGATGCAGCCCAGAATTGCATTGGCTTTTTTAGCTGCCGCGTCACACTATTGGCTCATGTCAAGTTTGTGGTCAACCAAGACTCCTAGATCCTTTTCACATGTACTGCTCTCAAGCCAGGTGTCACCCATCTTGTATTTGTGCTTCTCATTTATTATTATTATTATTATTATTATTTTGCCCAAGTGCAATACTTTACATTTCTCCCTGTTAAAATTCATCTTGTTTGTTTTGGCCCAGTTCTCTAATCTGTCAAGGTCGTTTTGAAGTGTGATCTTGTCCTCTGGGGTGTTAGCCACCCCTCCCAGTTTGATGTCATCTGCAAATTTGATCCGGATGCCCTTGAGTCCATCATCCAAGTCGTTGATAAAGATGTTGAATAAGACCAGGCCCAAGACAGAACCCTGTGGCACCCCACTAGTCACTCTTCTCCAGGATGAAGAGGAACCATTGATGAGCACCCTTTGGGTTCAGTCAGTCAGCCAGGGGTGCCATCTAGAATAAAATGTTGTGGGGGCTCAGGTAAGCCCCACCCTTCATAATTGATCACATGATGTAACACACAAACCATTTGAATGGGAATGCCCAACAACTTTGTGGGGCCCGCCCCCTCAATTATTTTATTGTGGGGACCGAAGCCCCCACAGCCCCTAGGAGATGGCTCCTATGGCTTGCCATATAGAAGTACAGTGGTGCCTCAGGATGTGAATGGGATCCATTCGCATCACGAACAGAATGCAAGACGCGACATCATCTGCGTGCGACATCATTTTGAGCGTCTGTGCATGTGCAAGCGGCAAAACCCGGAAGTAATAATAATAATAATAAATTTTATTTATATCCCGCCCTCCCCAGCCGAAGCCAGGCTCAGGGCGGCTAACAATAATAAAACAGTACAAAAGTACAGCACAAATAACACTCTAAAATCATTCATTATAAAATTGATTCAAATCAAGCCACTGGCAACCATTGTGCCAGAGCTCCACGAAGATTGCCGAGGGAGGGAGTCAGGCTGTGCCCTGGCCAAAGGCCTGGTGGAACAGCTCTGTCTTGCAGGCCCTGCGGAAAGATGTCAAGTCCCGCAGGGCCCTAGTCTCTAGTCACAGAGCGTTCCACCAGATTGGAGCCACAGCCGAAAAAGCCCTGGCTCTAGTTGAGGCCAGCCTAACTTCTCTGTGGCCTGGGACCTTCAAGATGTTTTTATTTGAAGACCGTAAGTTTCTCTGTGGGGCATACCAGGAGAGGCGGTCCCGTAGGTACGAGGGTCCTAGGCCGTATAGGGCTTTAAAGGTAACACACTCCATTACTTCCGGGTTGCCGCGGAGCACAACTCGAACGCGTTCAACCTGAAGCACATTCAACTCAAGGTATGACTGTACCACCATACTATTTTCAGCCAGTTTTGTTTTTGTTTTTGTTTTTTTGGAGGGGGAAAGAAGGGTCTCCCAGCTTCATCAACAGCCCCAAAAGATAGATACCTTGTCAAATTAATACTTGCAAAGGTGGAGTTCTCAGGGGAAGATTCATGATCCTAGTAATGCTATAACAAGCAGAATCAATATGTCAAGCACAGGTATAATGCACTGCAGCGCTTTCCTGTCACAGGAGCTAATATATAGGCAGTGGAATTCTCGCATACTGTTTAGCCACTTATTTTGTTAATGGTCTCCTTATTAAAGTGGTTGGCTGACGTTCTCGTGTGATGTTATATCTCTTAACCCCAGCAGTGAAAGAAATGTAGAATGTGCTTGGCTCTGCAGCTATGAATTTTTTCAGCTCGAAAATTCAGAAAGGTAGATGGTGGCTTTTCTATGTGAAGTATTCAGATATTTAGAGTTGCAATGCTTTGCTGTCTGATTCTGTGCCTGAAAGCTCAAGGTTTATATCTTTTAAAACTAAGATATCTCTGTATGCACCCCTGCCCCGGGGGCAAAATAAATTGTGTGTGGTGGGTATTGCATCTTAAATCCTAATGTTGGAACCATCTGCAAATGTTTGATATTGGATCTGTTTGCTATGAATGTGAGGACAACAAAGCTTTAATTCCTTCAATCGTTTGTGCTAAGTCACACCTATTTAAAGTAAACAAGTGTGCATTGGTAGAAAGTTGGTATATACAACACAACTGAATAAGAGTTGTTATTCTGATTTGAGATGAGAGGAAATAATCTGTATAGTTTTCATTTTGTTTTTATCAGGAGAAGAGATGGTCTCTGTTCTTTAATGTCTTCTTCTGTGTTCCTTCAATGTTTTCTCTAATGTCCAGGACTTGAGTGAAAAATAATATGGCAGCTCAAACTTCTGCCCCCCGCAATAGTTCCCTCTCCTTCCTACCCTTATTTGTGTTCAGCTCATTCTTTTGCAATAAATTAGGTTGGTTTTAGGGCAGCCTTGCAGTTCCAATTGTAAAGAGGTTGAAAAAGCTAGTTGACTGTGTGGGTGGCAACAGTGGTGGCCAAAACTCACATATCTCTCTACCACATAATGAACCCAGAATAAAGGAAACGATGGTCCCTTGTATTATTCCTGTGGGGAAAAAAACCTAGTGGAGCATAGTGCTCTGGCTACTACTGCCACCACCAACGGGAGTCAGTTGACTTTGTCAACTGTGTTGTTGTTGTTTCTTAAAACAATTTAATTATTTATAAAAATCCGAGGGGTAGGGAAGAGCAGAATCAATATCTTGGCAAGCAAAATCACCCCCTGAACCAATTTGCTTGGTGTAAACCAGTAATCTGAGGAGATGAGGAGTTCTCCAGAGCCGCTGTATTTGAAGAAGTGAGGGATGTGGAGACCCCACTTTTCCCTGAGGTGGTGAGATTGGTGCTCATCTATACCTCCCCACCAAATCCTCTAAGCATGCACAAAGAATATGAGTGGCAGCCAGGCCTCTGAATTAGCAGCCTCGATTACCCACAATCCACCTGGTTGCAGAGAACCTTATCCATGCATGATTAGAGCAGGAGACATCACAGCAGGCCCACTGCAATATTATACCATTGGTAGCATTTAACACACTAAACAGAACGCACATTTCTGAGGTATGTAAAAAGGTAAAAGGCCCCTGGACGGTTATGTCCAGTCACGGACAACTCTGGGGTTGTGGCTCTCATCTTGCTTTCAGGCTGAGGGAGCCGGTGTTTGTCCACAGACAGCTTTCTGGGCCATGTGGCCAGCAGGACTAAACCACTACTGGTGCAGCGGAACACCGTGACAGAAACCAGAGCGCACAGAAGTGCCATTTACCTTCCTGCCACAGTGGTACCTATTTATCTACTTGCACTGGCATGCTTTCAAACTGCTAGGTTGGAAGAAGCTGGCACAGAGCAACGGGAGCTCACTCCGTTGTGGGGATTCGAACCACCGACCTTCTGATCGGGAAGCCCAAGAGGCTCAGTGGTTTAGACCACAGCGCTACCCGCTTCACTTCCTGTTTGCCTGCTACCACCATCTGCCAGTGCAAACTCTGGAAACACACACACACACACTAAAACATTTATTTCGAATTCCATCACTACAGCCATCTACAGAAACGTAGTGGCTTTATTTAGCCTTCTGATCTTGGCGTGTTTTTGCAGAAATGGCAGACCACCAATAACAGAAGCAGCTTTGCAACAGTAGCTCGTGTCTAAAAATGACTGCTGTTTTGGCACTGTTTTTATTTTAGGGATCCACCCCCCTCACCTTTGTGGCTGCTAATCAAATGAGTAGATAATTCTGATGTGAGGAACTAAGAAAAGAACAAGTGTCTGTAACAGCTTCAAACTTTTATTTTAATTAGACGGAGCGTTGTTTTCTCCTTAACTCACTCTTCTTCACCCCCATCCCCTATTTTGTTCCCAAGGGACTGTTATTAAATTGAGTCATGGTGTCACAATCCTGATAAGTACCTTTGTTATAATGCAGCTGAATAAGAAATGGTGAATTTTTTAAAAGCGGAATAAAGTGAGAGTTTGTGAGAAATTGAACCCCGCAGGATCTGTGCTATTTGGAGGAAAGTCATTTATGGCAGGGAAGGATGTTTTAAAATGGGATGGACATGCAAGCGCTAATCTTAACAAAACAAAACAAAAATCCCAAGGTGTAGCTTAAATTTATGAATAAAATAATGTTGTCACAAGTATGGATTATGATCTTCCAATCAGAAATCAATATATAGAAATCATTCCAAAGACCATTGTAAGGCGGCAGTAGACAATGGCTTCAAATTATGTCTTTAAAAATCTGCATGGAAGTAAAATGTTCAATCCAAAAAGCAATGTCACAATGTCACTGTGCAATCTGTGCCTACCTGTTCAGAAGTAACTCCTAATGAGTTTAGTGGATCTTGCTTTATGATAAACATGCTTAAGATTAAAGCCTTAGTGAGGTTTATTTCTCAACAGCTGCCACCAAGATATTATTTATTTCTGTTAGGGATAAATAAACAACCCTGGACATTATTAAAAACATAAAGTGTATACTCAATCAATCTAGACACACTTGGGTCCCCAGTGTGGCATCTATGAGTTACTCGCTTTGGTGCCCACCAAATCCCGCTGCCCTTTCCAAAATTGAATTGTTTTTAAAATGAGGGAGGAGTTTGGCACTTTGGGTTGGGAGTGTCTCCTGTTTGTGGAAGTGTGGCCAGTTTTTTTCCTGTGTTTTCTTTTTTGTGTGTACAGTATAAGTTTTGCCTGGGTTTATTTTTTTTGGGGGAGGGGGTGGAGAGAATTTGAGCATTGTCAGTTTTCTTCTTCTGTGAAATGGGTATTTTCTGGTGTCCACCAAAGCTGCTTAAATCAGCCAAGTGGGAGAAATTCCTGCTGTGCCCCTGTCCCAACGACAGACGACACATGACAGCATAGCAAGGTCAATCGCAAAATGCCCTAAAAGTAGGGAGAGGTGGGCGGGTGTTCCGAATGCAGAAGCCGAAAGAGGAAGCTCTGGGTCACATGCATGGGTTTATATAGGTCCCTCAATCCATTTGGATTCAATCCCATTGGCCAGATTGAACCCAACATCGAGGAGCTGACCAGTCTTACCCACACACAACACAGGAGGTCAGTCTCCAGGTCTCTCCTCTTTTAAGGAGGACACGATTTCTCAACCTGAAGATTAGTAACGATGGGCAAATTTCCCTGAAAGATCACAGTGACTGATTGTTGTCATCAGTGTGCAGCCAAAGGGGAATGTTGGATGTAGTCAACATCATGTTAAGGGCATGTTAGCAGGCCTGTCCAGTGTGTTGCATGAACTGAATTCATGTCCCAGAATCCTTTGCAACGGGGGATCCTCAGCAGATTGGTCAATGCAGAAAGGAGTATGTGAAGGCTGGTATCTTAAATACCGCCAAATGGGAAAAACCTTTACCCATCTTGTATTTCCTTCCGTACACTAGGTGATGGGAGAAATTTTAATCTTGCTTCTCTCCGATTTTGAAATCTTAGGAGGTATGAACGTGTGTGTTCCTCTTCGAAACCAATTAGGCGGCACACATATCGCACTGTCATCAGCAAATTGCATTGCTTTCTATCAGGATCTATCAAAGAAATCTCGTGTCTGCTCGTTTACACAGAATAGAAGCCCATCAAACTTTTTGTGCTGTAATGATTTTCTGTCCGTCTTGATGAGGCATAATTGGATAAATTCAAGACCGCTTTGAAGGCTAATTATATCCTGTACATTGTAGACCTGGGCTGCCCTTGTTATATATGAGCTTGTGTCTTCGCTTTTATCTCTTTTCTTCTCTGAGGTTTGCGTGCGAGCGGATTGGGTTGCAGCCTTAGAAGAAATTAAATGGAAGGGACACCCCTCTCGTCTGTCAACCCCCTCCCTCCAGCTCCTGTAGATATTAAAACGCAACATGAAACATCTCTATAGATAGGGCCTTATTTAGAGATAGCCTTGGAGTAAATAAAAAACAACAACAACAGTGTTTCATGTCAGGAACCATAAAGCACGAGACCCACATTTGAGTAATTTATGTACAGTCCTGCAGAACAAATTCAATTCTGAAAGCACTCTCAGGCTATCTGTAGCTGTGATTTATATTCACTTTAAAGGGCCAGATTTTGGAAGGTATCGCAGCCAGTCAATAGAGCTCAACTCCTGCATGGATGGCTCTTCCATTTCCTCTCTTAAAATTGCCCGTATATATCTTTTGCGGGTTTGTTTCTAGAGCACCTGCGATAATTTGATGCTGCATATAAAACAATATGTGAATGCCCCATTCTCATGTACGGGGAAAGGGATAGAAACCCAGCGGGGTAGTTTCACTCCCATATGATTGAAAACTAGCCGCCAAAGGACATTGCACTGAGTATAGGATAGGCTTTCCATCTAGGTACATCGTAAAATCATCAATAGCTAGCTAAGAGATTGATTCAACAAGCTATTGCTGATTTTACGATGTAACTGTATGGAAAGCCCATTATATGAGAATGGGGCAGCACTACTTCAGTGCAGCAAGTGAGCTAGCAAATGGGAACTTCTGCGGCGCTGAGCCTCGGCTGTCTGTTCACCCCCACACTAGCATCTCCATAATGGAGGAAGCAACAGTGCCTGATCTGAACCAGACTGCATGTCTAATTCCTCCTGGGAGGAAAGGCTAGGGGCAGGTTCTGGAGGTTCTGGAGGGGTACCAAGATTGGAGTCAAAGCTGGCACAGAATCATAGAATCATAGAATCATAGAGTTGGAAGAGACCACAAGGGCCATCGAGTCCAACCCCCTGCCAAGCAGGAAACACCATCAGAGCACTCCTGACATATGGTTGTCAAGCCTCTGCTTAAAGACCTCCAAAGAAGGAGACTCCACCACACTCCTTGGCAAATTCAAATTCTTTATTTATACGGCTATTAGCCCATAAAATATGTACGAACATAAAAGCACAGAAGCATAAAGACCAATATATCTAACAACAAAAGGTGAACACCACGATGCAAGGGTGGGTCATTGAGCAGTGACAAATAACAGCTTGGGGCCTGGAAAGATCCAAGGGACGGTTCACAGAAAAAGGAAAACTGGAGACGAGATCCGTCATGCACTCTCATCATAACTGTCCGATTAGTTTTTGATGTTGTTGTTGTTTTTTGGTGGTTTTTGTGTGTGAGATAACCGCATTCAGGAATCTCGCCACCTGCAGAGTTACAGAAGGATCTGTATCCTGCAAAAGCAGTGTGGCATGTGACTCAACAGGCCTGCCAACCAAGCGCAGTAAAGCAGGACCCAGGAATTTAGTCCTGGCTATGCTATGTAGTGGACGCAGGTGGCGCTGTGGGTTAAAGCCTCAGTGCCTAGGACTTGCTGATCGAAAGGTCGGCGGTTCGAATCCCTGCGGCGGAGTGCGCTCCCGCTGCTCGGTCCCAGCGCCTGCCAACCTAGCAGTTCGAAAGCACCTCCGGGTGCAAGTAGATAAATAGGGACCGCTTACCAGCGGGAAGGTAAACGGCGTTTCCGTGTGCGGCTCTGGCTCACCAGAGCAGCGATGTCACGCTGGCCACGTGACCCGGAAGTGTCTCCGGACAGCGCTGGCCCCTGGCCTCTTGAGTGAGATGGGCGCACAACCCCAGAGTCTGTCAAGACTGGCCCGTACGGGCAGGGGTACCTTTACCTTTACCTTTATGCTATGTAGGGGACAGTTGAACATTATATGTGGAAGAGATTCAACTGTTTTCCCGTCACACTCGCATAGCGGAGACACCAAACCCTTGGAAAATCTGTGGCTCAGCAGGTTGGATGGAAAAACATTGAACCTTGCACGAATAAATGCAAGTCGGTGTGGTACAGATGAAAGAGATGACATGTATGATGGAAGGCCAAGTGGTGGGGTTATTCCGTGATACCTGGGGGAGCAGACACCCCCACCCCTGGAGAGGTTGTGTTGATTTTCAATGTCTGCTAATCTTTGCTCGATAAGGCTTTTGGCTGAGCGTAGGTTCATCTTTAAGGAGTCCGCTGGGGAAATTCCGATGCTCAGAAGTTTGGCATGGATTTTTCCTACCCACGGATTAACAAAGTCATCCCGCCAGAGGCACTGAAAGAGGTAGTGGTCGGGAAGCCTATGCCAGCTGGACAGCCAATAGCCAAAGACTCGCTTCCAGATGACAGTCTCCAATGATGCAATCCTTAACTCCAGACGTATGGCTGCGTTGCTCACACACATGGGGAGTTTCAGGAGGCGACGGAGAAACTGATTCTGCAATGTCCCCAGCGATGTTAAATTGGACCCTGGGGCAAATTCCACTGTCGAACAGCTCTTACTGCCAGGAAGTTCTTCCTAATGTTTAGGTGGAATCTTCTTTCTTGTAGTTTGGATCCATTGCTCCGTGTCCGCTTCTCTGGGGCAGCAGAAAACAACCTTTCTCCCTCCTCTATGTGACATCCTTTCATATATTTGAACATGGCTATCATATCACCCCTTAACCTCCTCTTCTCCAGGCTAAACATGCCCAGCTCCCTTAGCCGTTCCTCATAAGGCATGGTTTCCAGGCCTTTGAGCATTTTGGTTGCCCTCCTCTGGACATGTTCCAGTTTGTCAGTGTCCTTCTTGAACTGTGGTGCCCAGAACTGGACACAGTACTCCAGGTGAGGTCTGACCAGAGCAGAATACAGCGGCACTATTACTTCCCTTGATCTAGATGCTATACTCCTATTGATGCAGCCCAGAATTGCATTGGCTTTTTTAGCTGCCGCGTCACACTGTTGGCTCATGTCAAGTTTGTGGTCAATCAAGACTCCTAGATCCTTTTCACATGTACTGCTCTCAAGCCAGGTGTCACCCATCTTGTATTTGTGCCTCTCATTTTTTTTGCCCAAGTGCAATACTTTACATTTCTCCCTGTTAAAGTTCATCTTGTTTGTTTTGGCCCAGTTCTCTAATCTGTCAAGGTCGTTTTGAAGTGTGATCCTGTCCTCTGGGGTGTTAGCCACCCCTCCCAGTTTGGTGTCATCTGCAAATTTGATCCGGATGCCCTTGAGTCCATCATCCAAGTCATTGATAAAGATGTTGAATAAGACCGGGCCCAAGACAGAACCCTGTGGCACCCCACTAGTCACTCTTCTTTGGCTGAAGCAGGTGCAGTCCATGCTGCTGAGTACAAGCAACTGAGACCTTCCTCAGGAGGTGACTCCTCATTCATAGTTCCCACACACAGTCCAACCCAACCCACTGGGCCCTTCCCAGCGTCGTCAACCAGCAGCTGCTCCATACTGTCCTGATCTGACCAGGCCCTCCGCAATAGCTCTTTGGGACATGACAAATCAGTGTAGAAATGGTTCCAAAGCATGATGGAGGCAGGGATGCTTCTGAATAGCAATTTCTGCAAAGAAGAGTTTGGATTTGATATCCCGCTTTATCACTACCCGAAGGAGTCTCCAAGCGGCTAACATTCTCCTTTCCCTTCCTCCCCCACAACAAACACTCTGTGAGGTGAGTGAGGCTGAGGGACTTCAGAGAAGTGTGACTAGCCCAAGGTCACCCAGCAGCTGCATGTGGAGGAGCAGGGAATCAAACCCGGTTCACCAGATTACGAGTCCATTGCTCTTAACCACTACACCACGCTGGCTCTCTTGTAGGAGGTGAGAGTGCTTTTGCGCTGGTGTCCTGCTTGTGGGATTCCCACACGCATCTGTTTAGCCACTGTGAGAACAGGATGCAGGGCTATTGCCCTGATCCTTGAGGAAGTCGTCTTCTGTCAGGAGTCCCAGTTCTCGTCTTGATGACACAGCAAGCGTAGTTAATTAAATAGAAATATTTATTGCAAAAACAAGCAGAGTTCACAGGATAGCTTTAACAAGCTGCCAGCCTCGTCAGTCATGATGCCCCTTCTGAAAACTGCTTCTTGCAAGACCAGAAGCAGCTGAACTTTTGCTTCTGACATCTTTTGTTTTGGTTCCTGTCTCTGAGACCTCCCTTTCGCCGAGACCTTGGACTGGGAGGGTCAGCTGCCGCCTCTTCCCCATTCTCTGAGAGGCTGTCTCTTAGCTCTTTCCTGCCTGATAAACTGCTTCCTTCTCTTTTCGTGGCATTTTGCACTTCTTGATAGCAGGTTCCGGTTCACTCTCAGGCATTCTCTTATCAGCCGGCATTCCAAGGGACGGGAGAGTTGACACTAGCCTTCACTCATTCTGCCTGGCAGTTAACCCTCTCTGTTTCTGGCTGGTTCCTTCAGCTGACTGCAAACCTTCCCTGGGGGCTGGCTTATTCGTGACACCTTCAGTTATTAATTTAATTACAGTGATACCTCGGGTTACAGACGCTTCAGGTTACAGACTCTGCTAACCCAGAAATAGTACCTCGGGTTAAGAATTTTGCTTCATGTTCAGAACAGAAATCGTGCTCCAGCAGCACGGCAGCAGCGGGAGGCCCTATTAGCTAAAGTGATACCTCAAGTTAAGAACAGTTTCAGGTTAAGAATGGACCTCCAGAACGAATTTAGTTCTTAACCTGAGGTAAGGTAAAGGTAAAGGTACCCCTGCCCATACGGGCCAGTCTTGACAGACTCTGGGGTTGTGCGCCCATCTCACTTAAGAGGCCAGGGGCCAGCGCTGTCCGGAGACACTTCCGGGTCACGTGGCCAGCGTGACATCGCTGCTCTGGCGAGCCAGAGCCGCACACGGAAACGCCGTTTACCTTCCCGCTGGTAAGCGGTCCCTATTTATCTACTTGCACCCGGAGGTGCTTTCGAACTGCTAGGTTGGCAGGCGCTGGGACCGAGCAGCGGGAGCGCACCCCGCCGCAGGGATTCGAACCACCGACCTTTCGATCGGCAAGTCCTAGGCGCTGAGGCTTTAACCCACAGCGCCACCTGCGTCCCTCTTAACCTGAGGTACCACTTTACATTTCCATACACCCAGAGTGGCTGGGGCTGTGTAATCATCATCATCATGACCACTGTAAATAAAATAAACATCAGCTACATCAGATGTTTTTCACCACAGGACTAAGGCTCCAATCATATACATGATTACATGCAGTAAGTCCCATTAAGCTCAGATGGACTAAACGAAAATGCAGTTGGCAGCAAATATAATCTATAGAACACTCTTCATATGTAGTAAACTAAGGGCGAAGATAAGAGAATTAAAGATTATATTGCTGTAAACTCTTGTTTAGTGCATACAAATTACAACTCATTGAAACACTTAAAAATCCTTTACATTTCCCCAAGAATTCAATTGGGTGAGTTATTCTAAGAAGGCAACATCTTTCAAGAGGCTATTCTAAAACAAGGGTTTGTATACAACTCAAGCTCAACTCCTTTGGAATATCGGCTTTTAACACAGTGGGAAAAACATGCTAATTTAGCCATCAAATGTTAAGTTGACTTTTTCATTTGGAATTTACTATGGTGATTATTGCACCAAAGGGATTCTTTAAAGCATTAAATATCTTATTGAAGCATCACATGTGGGTTAATTCTGTGTTTTTCTTAACTGCTTGCACCTTGTTATCAATGATGGTTGTGCTGGATCGTATATGGCAGCTGTATACCATTGTAGTATTCCTAGACATGGGTAGTACTGAGTGTCTTTCGTTCCTTGTAGTCTGCATCTTTCGGTGAGAACATTTTGCTAGTATGCATTCAGATTTAATCAAGTTCTGTCACAAAGTAAACAAGTTTTCTGTCATTTCCTCATGCAAGCCAACTGGTAGACATACATAAGAAATTCAGATGCTCAAAGCAAGGTTTTGATTCAGATCAGAAGCATAACAGGTTGTGCCCAAAGCCATCAAAGTTGAACTGGCCCACTTTTCGTAGCTCAAAATATTATTCTATAAGTTTCTCAGGCATAATGCTAAATCAGCTGCCAAAAAGTTAGTACAAAGGTCTGGGCTCGTCTCTCTAAGACTATACAATCAAAAACAAACAGTGCATGCAACAGATATTCTCTGCTTTATACCACTGGTAACCCATGAATGCTAAGTGTAGAAAAGTATAATAATGGTCCTTTTTTCTTTCCTACTAAAAAGAAGTAAATCTTCCAGCCACTATTGTGCAGGACAAAAAGCATGAGAATAATAGCTCCCCCACACTTTCAGACAACAAGCTCTCTTGTATAGACGTATTAAATCCTGGAGGCATGTATTTTACAGGGGACATGTCTAGCTTGGAGCAAACTTTGAGGAATCTGTCAGATATGTGGTAATTTGAAATTCTTTGCAGGTTTCTGAGGGATGGGAAAACAAAGAGCAATGAGGTGTTTTTTTTCCCCCTTTTAAAAAAGAATTCATTACAGCACCTTCTCTGCAAATATCCCATTTCCTCTCTAGGCCAATGCACTATTTCAATTTTGGCTAAGTCATTTATTTTTAGGAGAAGAGGCTAGATATTAAAAGCGAAAAGCACATTCAACCATTTCCCTGAACTGCAGCTCTTTTTTTAAAAAAAAAAAAAAGCTCAAAAGCAGCATTCTAATGTTTTCAGTGATTTTTTTTATAGGTGCTTGAAGATTTCTTAGCTGTAACACCTGAAGGCAAAAATTAATGATAAAACTACAGGTTTGGTATACAACGAAAAGAGAAGGAGAAACTACATTTACGCTGACATTTAAATAACTGAGTGTGTGATTTTTTTACCCGACTGAGCCTCAGTTGTAGAAAATGTATCTTGATGAGGGGTGTCATATTAGGTCAGGCATAGGCAAACTCAGCCCTCCAGATGTTTTGGGACTACAACTCCCATCATCCCTAGCTAGCAGGACCAGTGTTCAGGGATGATGGGAGTTGTAATTCCAAAACAATTGGAGGGCCGAGTTTGCCTATGCCTGTATTAGATTGTTGGGGGAAAGCCAAATAAAGAACTTATTTATGCATGCTACAACAGCGGCAAGAGTCTTGATAGCACAAGGATGGAAGAATGAGGAAATTCCACCGAAAGAACAGTGGCAAGAAAAATTGATGAGTTATGCAGAACTGGCTAAATTGACATACAAACTGCAGTCCAAGGACAACTGTGACTTTAAGGAAGAAGGGGAGCTTTTTACAAATTATCTAAAAAGACAACAAAATGAACTGGACTCCTTGGCAGGATTTGAATAAACATACACAAATTTATTGGTTGATAACATGATAGATAGATAATGTAAGGATATGTACAATTTTATAACATGCATTGAATAATATGTGCTGAGAAATCAGAGAGTGGAGCTGAGGGAAGTCTCTGGGGGGGGGAGAGGGTTTGATGGGGGTGGGAAAAATGGGAAAATAATAATAATGAATATGATATGTTTTGAAATTTCGAAATTTGAAAATATGTTTTGAAATTTTGTTATGCTGAAATTGTTAATAAAAATATTATTTTTATTTAAAATATTTTTATTATGGGGATGGGAGGGTGGGTTTTTCTTTTTTGGGGAGGGAAAAAATGGGGGGATGAGGATGATGTATTTTTGATAAATTCTTATGTTGAAATTCCTAATAATTATTTTTTTAAAAAAATTTTAAATAAAAAAATAGATTGTTGGGGAAAAGCCCACTCTAGGAGTCACACTCTCCCTGAAGAAACAACTTTGCATCTTCTTCTTCTTGGGTGGGTGGGGGGCTGGACTTGGTTGACTCTTGGGTTCCCAGATAGCAGCTATGAACTTAAATGTTGGTTCTTCTCTTGCAGCATGTCGGTCAGGTTTCTTTAAAGACTCGCCACAGAGTCAGATGTGCACGAAATGCCCTCCACACAGTTACACACGCGAAGAAGCGTCAACGTCCTGTGTATGTGAAGAGCACTATTTCCGAAAGGAATCGGACCCACCTACGATGGCCTGCACAAGTGAGTCGACTTGCACTTAATCAGTTAAAGTGCTCGTTTTACAAGCGACGTGTTAAATGACGATTGTGATAATTGAGAACACAGGTACCTTCTTACACTGAGTCAGACCATTGGTCCATCTGTCCTGAATTGAAATGGAAATGGTTGCCCAGGATGTCAGATGGAGGTCTAGATATGGTCAAGGGGGAAAGGAGTTTGGGCAGCGGAAGGGGCAAAATCAGACCCCCTGTCCCTCCCATTACTTTTCATGTTCTTCTTTGTTGCCTTACATTTTCCTATAGTTGTGCTTTCAGTCATTACATCATTGTTCTGCAGATGCTGTCAGAGGACGTTCTGGTGGGGTGGCTGGACAATTCTGGGCCATGCTTTGAATATTTAGGGATTTGTGTGTGGAAAGAACATGTATGGCAAAAGGAAGCTTGATAATTTTTCCACACTCCCTTGAATTATGGAAATTCATACGGTCAGTGTTGGTTTCCATAGGAAGAAAAACTACTGGAGTTCTAGAGTGTTGTGATAATACCTGATTCTTTACCTACAAAGAAATTGACCACAAGGAAGCAGGCAGACACCATTTGTTCCCCACATGCAAGACACCACTCACTCCCCATCTCATCCCCCCCCCCCAGATAGCTGCAAGACTCAAGATTTCTATCTCCTGCATGCCTTATCCCCATGCTACCAACCTGTTCCATATATATATATATATATATATATATATATATATATATATATATATGCCGTATTTTTTGCTCTATAAGACTCACTTTTTCCCTCCTAAAAAGTAAGGAGAAATGTGTGTGCGTCTTATGGAGCGAGTGCAGGCTGCACAGCTATCACGGAAGCCAGAACAGCAAGAGGGATTGCTGCTTTCACTGCACAGCGATCCCTCTTGCTGTTCTGGCTTCTGAGATTCAGAATATTTTCTTTCTTGTTTTCCTCCTCCAAAAACTAGGTGCGTCTTGTGGTCTGGTGCGTCTTATAGAGCGAAAAATAAGATGTGTGTGTGTGTGTGTGTGTGTGTGTACTGTATCTCCACTCAGAAAGCCACCAGTCATAAAAACCCACCAATGCCCGTTAAACACATTTAGCTATGAAATATACCAAGACTGGAGAATAGATCCCTTCATAGTGTGCAGTATAGTAGCATTCATTTAACAACATATTCATTCAGTTCTCAGTGTCTTCTTTTACTCTGCTAACCAGCTCCTTAGCTCAAGAAAACTGGCTTCCATGGCTCTCAACTGTCAGTTATTTGCAGTACCGCCTGAGTATTAGGGTGAATGCCTTGAGTGCTTTGTGCTCTTGTTTGAGTATAGGGGACAAAGTTAATATAGCTGTTTGGGAAGATGATGGCTCAGAGGAAGAAGATAAAAGAAACGTTTTGAATGCTGGCTACTCAGGAGAGAGTTAGAAGCTGCCTGGTATTCTGCAGCTTGTTGTATTGTAAGGGTTTGTAGCTTTCGGGGAAGCGGGAGAGAGAGAGAGAGAGAATGGGTAGGAACGTAAAGCTCCTTTTATGCAAGGCATTCTTTATGCATTGCTCACACAAAGGCTCTACACCAGGGGTTGGCAAACTAAGGTTCACAGGCCGAATCAGGCCCGATTGCCTTCAGAATCCGGCCCGCGGACTGTCCGTGGATCAGCATGGGGATTCTGTTCATTTGGGCTGCACCATTTCCACCCCCCCCGCTGCGCCATTCCATTCCCTCCCCCACACACCACGGTAGCACCTCCTCCCTCCCTCCTCCTGGCTTCTCCCTGCCCTGCCTAGAGGAGGAAGGGGGCTGGGCTGAGCTGGCTGAGCGCCCTTTTAAGCAGCCCCTCTCCGGAGCCAGCCCTTTCGCACCACTCATCTTCCCTCCACCACCGCCACCCTGGTGCTCCTGTGGGCCAGAGAGCGGAGTGGACAAGCTCTCTCTGCCTACATATGAAAAGCAGTGGCGGTGGTGGCAGCGGCAGCGGCAGACCTTGGGAAGGTGACTGCAGCAGCTGGGGCTGGGGTTGGGGCTGGGGAGGAGGACTACTTGCCCCCCTTCCCTCTTCTTCTAGCCCCCCCCCATGCTGCTTCTCTAGCCCCCCACAAGGTCTGAGGGATAGTGGACTGGCCCACGGCTAAAAGAATTTGTCGACCCCTGCTCTACACTCTTTGGACTACTCACAACTGCCATTCCTTGAGTATGGACATCTGCAACAGGGGAACCTGAATGCCTAGACCTCTGTACGTCCAGATCCCTGTACAGTTGAGGTTCCAGAAGTCTGTTTATATGCTAAGTTTCCCCACTACATACCTCTATACAGTCATACCTTGGGTTACAGACACTTCAGGAACGGGTTACCAGAACGGGTTACTTCTGGGTTTTGGTGGTCATGCATGTGCAGAAGCGCTAAATCGAGCTTTGCGCATGCACAGAAGCACCGAATCGCAACCCACTTGTGCACAGACGCGCTGCTGTGGGTTGTGGATGCTGCGGGTTGCGAATGTGCACCCTGCATGGATCATGTTCACAACCCGAGCGTCTACTGTATATTCAGCACATGGCCAGGACTAGTCAGCTAACACAAACTTGGGGGTGGGCTTGGCAGTCCTGCAGTTTCAGGGTGGCTGTTTTTATAAACTAGCTCTTGGGGACCCTGTGGAAGCTGCCTTAAATAAAACTAGGAAGAGGAGCTACTGCCGCTGTCCCAAATGGCACATTTTATATCTGTCAGCAGTGAGGGAGCCCTTCCTGTTTGGACTTTCTCCTGCAAAAATTTATTTTGAAGCTGCGATTTAGAATCTGTCAGGGTCCATTCATGCAGGACAAGGGAATATCTTGAATTTGCCTCTATGCTGCAGAAACCAGGCAAGAAAACTGGGCAGGTGGGGGACACAGTCATCCCAGGGGAAAATGAACTGTGTTCATAGATCATACAATAATATATGACTCATCATAACTATGAGAGAGATAAACATTGCAGCCAAACCCTTGAATGCAGAAAACTCTTGGTCATTTTCCTGCCTGCTGTTCGCTGGCTTAAAAACATGATGTTTTAAGAAAAAGTTATTTTACTCATTTGTTGGAACCCTGCTGTTCCTTCACAAGCAGCGTACGGACATGGAACCAGTTTTTAGAGAAAGTGATGGATGGGATGTTGCAAACAGCATCTTAGAATCACAGAATCAGAGAATTGTAGAGCTGACTGCAATGCAGGATTCTCAATAATTTTTTACTTTAAGAGAAATTTGCATTTGTGGACAGGGAGGAAGAATGGAATAGGTGGGAGAGCATCAGAGAACTCTTCATTGAAGATGCTTATGTGGCACTGTCATGTATACACACTTTATTTGTATATTACCTTTCTGCATACACTGCAATCACAGCAGTTCACAACAAAGCACGACAAATAAACAAACACATTTCCCAATGTTTACGTTCTAATACGTCACTGCCCATAATGCTTCCATAGAAAAGACAACTCAAAGCAGTTTCATAATATCAAAACACATAATCAAATCACCTCCAAATCAAAACAATTTGTCAATAATTGCTTTTTGCTTTGTCTTGAGCTTCGCTTTTGGTTTTAAGCCTGCATCAGACACTGTGCACACACTTCCAAAAAAAAAAAAAAACATTTCCCCAACCCTGGGGGCTGAAATAATGCTTTGTTTGGCAAAATAAATAAATAAAATGGATCCTCTCTAAAGCCGCATACCATGAAACTTGTGTTAGTATTGTGTTAAAATTACTTTCACTTTGGTTCCAGTGGGACATGTTAGTAATGACTTATTTACTCCCATTGATTTTAATGGGTCTATGCTAAATATGACTAAGACTAGATCCATTCTAATCAAAACTAAGTCCAACTATGTCTAGATAAAGCCCATAGTGTCCTTTTTTTAAAAAAAAAGCTAAGGAATAAGACTTTGGAAGCCTATGTGGAAAAGTAAGAGAAGTTAGTTTAATTGGGATGGTGGTGGTGAGGGAGTAGCCTCAGTGCATTTTAGAAGAGAGCGACAACACAGGGATAGGAGCTTACTAGAGAGCTTCCTTCTTTTTGCAAAAGGTGATACATTATAGAAATGTTGAGAAGAGTGAGGATGTGGGACTTGGCATTAGTATGCGTCTGGTGAGAGAAGGAGAATTGTGAGACAATAATTTCCTCGATGCTGATTGTAGGAGACGTAATGGAAGACAGAAAAGTATATTTTTTTACTCACAGAACTGATTGTGGGGGAAACCGTGATTTATATAATAGGAAATATGTATAGAATTCAATCTTTGTAATGTAATGTAATGTAGTTTGAGACTGTTCGTAAATACAAATGCTCCAGCGTCTATTTTCACCTCTAAATGATGACAGTGCGGCTGAACAAAATGCTCACTGAACATTCACAACCTACTACTGGTGGCTATTTAGGATAATTTTCCTCCCCTCCATTTTTCCCCCTCACTGCCCATGGTGTTATTTGCCCACATTGCCATTCAATCTATTTGGCCGTAATGGCCAATTTTATTTATATTTATGGATGTTTGCTACATCAGCTAGAATAATCTGGGGGAGATGGATGGAGGTACCGAGTTAGATTGAGTTGGTGATGAGGGCAAATGAGGGTAAGAACAGTGAGGGCAGAGGAAGAAAGTAGAACATGGTCAAAAGGAGAAACAGTTTTGGTCCATCCCATCCCTAATGTATAATCTTTGTTTTTCCAGAGGCATTTTACGGATTTTATGTGCATTTCTTATTTGTTTATGTAATGGTTTCCTATTACGAAACACAAGAGCAGTGAATGGAAAACTTGTGCAGTTTCTGCAACTCCATTTATAAACCATGATATAGTTTTAATTCTATGGGTGTTTAAATGCTTTTATAAATTATTATGTTTGCTGTGTTTTTAGCTGTTCTTATTTTATCTCTAAGCCGACTTGAATCCCTATCAAGTAGATAACTAATTCTCCCCACCACCACCACCCCAGGGACAATTTAACACAAATTCATAGGGGGGTCTCTCCCCTCACCCCATTGTATAAATGCAATAAAGGAAATTTCACCTGCTAAAGTTCTTCCTATAATTACTGTTCAATAATTACTTTTGTTAGATGAGTCCCTCTTGTGTGGGGCTGTCAGACCTAAGTCCCTGGGGCTTTATCACGTCCTTTGGTTTCCCTTATGTGATCTGTGCCACCCTGAGTACCTTCCCCAAAATTATTGCATTATCTTCAGGTTAGGGAGCTCATGTCCTTATCTGTTGCAGCATCTGTGTCTCCTATTATTACCTTTCAGCTTGCAGCACAGAAGCAGGGAGAGTGGAAGAGAGCTGAGTGCAGGACTTTGGAAAACAGTGAAGTGCGTTGATTTGCTTGTTTGTACGGCTGAGAAGGAGGGACGTGGGTGGCGCTGTGGGTTAAACCACAGAGCCTAGGACTTGCTGATCTGAAGGTCGGCGGTTCGAATCCCCATGATGGGGTGAGCTCCCGTTGCTCGGTCCCTGCTCCTGCCAACCTAGCAGTTCGAAAGCACGTCAAAGTGCAAGTAGATAAATAGGTACTGCTCCGGCGGGAAGGTAAATGGCGTTTCCGTGCACTGCTCTGGTTCACCAGAAGCGGCTTAGTCATGCTGGCCACATGACACGGAAGCTGGACGCCAGCTCCCTTGGCCAATAAAGTGAGATGAGCGCCGCAACCCCAGAGTCAGCCACGACTGGACCTAATGGTCAGGGGTCCCTTTACCTTTACGGCCGAGAAGCAAGAGTGTGAGAAGAGCAGTGGTGGCCACCTGTGGCCAGTTCAGGGACAGAATTGTTTAGGCTTGCAGAAAGTGGACATCAGTTGGCATGTGACCACAAGCAAGAGCAGGAATGAGAGTGGTTTAGATAGGGGGAGCTGCACTGGGGTGCTCAAGTCCAGCAGAGGTAGCAGTGGGATTTGGGGAGGCAAATGGTGCCCAAATTATTTTAGAAAATAATTTGTTCTACTATTCTTTCTGCTTTCCCCAATCAAACCCAGCTTCCTATGTCCCCTGGACATCAGCTAGGTACAATGTTTGGATCCCGCTGCCTTCCGAACACATTTGGATTTTGATGCTCTGAGCTAGCCCAGCAGCCAGTCAGATATATCTGGGAATCCATATGCAGAAATGAAAGTAATAGCCACTCCCTGCTCTCACTGGCAC
The DNA here is from genome assembly GCF_964106915.1 of Podarcis gaigeae. NCBI lineage: Eukaryota > Metazoa > Chordata > Lepidosauria > Squamata > Lacertidae > Podarcis > Podarcis gaigeae. Next base: position 49,117,684 of record NC_139689.1, read on the forward strand.
CTCCCCAAACCCAGCAGCCACCTGGTACAGTGGTACCTTGCTTCTCGGACTTAATCCGTTCCAGGAGTCTGTTCAACTCTCGAAACCATTCAAAAACCAAGGCGCGACTTCCGATTGGCTGCAGGAGCTTCCTGCAATCAAGTGGATGCCATGTCAGACATTCGGCTTCCGAAAAATATTGCAAACACTTACTTCCAGGTTTGCGGCGTTTGGGAGCCGATCTGTGTGGGAGCCAAGCCGTTTGAGTAGCAAGCTACCACTGTATTCTGTTGCATAATACTTTGGCATATTTTGGTTCTATTTGGCTGGCCTAATAGCTGTCATGTTTATTCTCCATTAATTTGTCTTCTGCTCTTTAAAAAACAAACAAACACCTATGCTAGGGCCACAGCAACATCATCTGGCAGTGAAATCTATAACCTGATTACGCACTGAGTAAAATGTGTGTACTGAATGTGCAATATGGCAACATCAGGCTGGATTTGTCTGTGTATACGCACAAATAAGGCACATGCTATTCTGTTGGAAACTGCTCCCAATCTTTGCAGGAATACCAGGTTTTCTGCAGTCTGAGTGAGAGCCAAACTAGACCCCATCCACAGATTTAGCTAGGGTTTAAAGGCACTCTACTTTTTTCACCAGGTTTCGGTCCAAACTAGGGTCTTTCAGCCTGCTTTTTACATGCCCACACACTGCCCCTCGCTTGTAGTCCTCAAACCACCCATGGAAGGATTCTGTGCTCAGTGAAAAATCATGCTATCTATGCCTTCTCTTGTCAGAGGTCAGATCAGCACCCGGGAGTTTTCTTAAAATACATGCAGCATGCTGCCATTTATGAAGAGCAGGTGTGTTGTGGTTTCTTTGCAAGAAGCAACATTTAGAGTGGTAGCACAATCTTTTCCCAACCCCTGTTTCCATATACACTAGTGGCCAAGGTTGTGGAAACCTTTTGGGGGAAAAAGTGTATTTCTGAGGTTTGATGGCTCATAACACCACTTCCTTTTGGAGTAATACCATAATATTATATATCAGTGGAAAGATAATTTAATGAAGAATGTAATGCCTCAAGGTATGTTCAGTTAGCTGTATTCTATCAAAAGTTATAGCCAAATAACCAAAAAAAGGAAGCACAACAGTAGTTTTCCTTCATTTGAATGTAGCCAAGTGTTTAGAGAGCCAATCAAACCTCGGAAATACACTTTTCCCAAAAGCTTTCCACAATCTGGGCCTCTAGTGTAATTGCAGAGAAGCCTGCCTGCTTAAATAGCCCTTAATGGCGAGCGATGCTCTGTCTCTGCCTTTGCCATTTAAGCTCTAGTACGCTATGTGAGTTGGCTCTCAGGGACTTTTCATGCACTGAAAGTGTGAATGTGATGAGCATCTGGTTGAGGCTGCTTATATCATACAAGGGAATCCTTCAGGGAACTGGCACTGGCGTGTGGTTCCCAGCAGAATGTACAGTTAGTGGATACCCCCGGTTTGCTACAACGAAGAGCTTTTACAAGCATCTCCTTTACACGTGGACCATTTTCTCTGGGACAGCAAAGTGGCAGAAGCTGTCAGCTGGTCCCCAATGAAGATTAGACAGCTGTTCCTGTCTCTTTTGTGCAAATCAGGTGACAAACTTGACAGGAAGGAGGTAACAAGGTTAGATCAGATTTTAACTCTGCTCAATCCAGGGGTAGGCTAGCAAGGTGTCATCAAAGGCTGCAGGTCATGAATGAGTAGCTATGGCATTGCATTAAATGAATGCTACATACGGACGCGGGTGGCGCTGCGGTCTAAACCACAGAGCCTAGGGCTTGCCGATCAGAAGGTCGGTGGTTCGAATCCCTGCGACGGGGTGAGCTCCCGTTCTTCGGTCCCAGCTCCTACCCACCTAGCAGTTCAAAAGCACGTCAAAGTGCAAGTAGATAAATAGGTACCACTGTGACGGGAAGGTAAATGGCATTTACATGCGCTGCTCTGGTTCGCCAGAAGTGGCTTAGTCATTCTGACCACATGACCCGGAAGCTGTATGCCGACTCCCTCGGCCAGTAAAGTGAGATGAGTGCTGCAACCCCAGAGTTGTCTGCGACTGGACCTAATGGTCAGGGGTCCCTTTACCTTTACCTTTCTACATTTCAAACAGGATTGGCCTGCATACAGTAGATCTCAAACATGCTATTGACAGAGATTCCACCTATGCCTAAAGTGAAAGTATGAAGAATTCTACAGTGCTATACCTTGGCTTGCAGCTGTGTGCTATACAACCATAGGACGGCCTCAGTTTGTTCCTGTTGCCCCCTTAACAATAGGCATCACTGACACCATTGTTAAAAAATCTGCTTTAGCTACCCATCTACTACTGAGCCAGGTTCAAGGTCCTTGCATTAATTTACAAAGCCCAGAACAACTTAGGTCCAGGGTATCTCAGGCACTGCTTAAACCCTTATATCCCAGCTTGATCACTGAGATTATCTGTTGGAGTAGTGTTGTCAGTTCCTTGAGTTGGAAAGGCTCCTTTGACAATTGCAAGAAACCGAACTTACAGTGTCAATGGCACAGTCATGTGGTATACTCTGCTGATAGAGATTCTGCAGGCGCCTTCTGTTTCAACATTTATGCACATCCTGAAAACTTTTCTATTCCATCAGGGTTATTCAGGCAGTGAAGAACACATCTTTCCATCATTGCTAGCTGATTTCTGATTTTAACGTTTTCAATTTTTGTTTAAACGGATGGTTTCATAGATAATTGCTGCACGCTGCTCTGATATTTCTAACAAACAGTGGTGAGAATTAATTATATATTTATGGCAAATATATAAAGCAGGGGTGGGCTGCATTCCAATGTCAGGCTGCTGACATAGCTCTGCTGCCTGTTGGTTGTGAGGATTCTTACAAAGACTCCGGCATGTCACTTGTTTCGTTGAGATAAGCAAGAATCCATTCTCAGGATAACTTCAACACAGTCCGGTTATGGCTTCACCGCTGAGAGAATCTGACTGTGCACTCTTTATTTGAAAATGTAAAGCAGCTTAGTGGAACACCCACCAAGATAATCTTAGACAAGTCTTCCCCGGTTTTGTACCCTCTAGAAGTTTTTAACTAAGACTCCCATCAGCCCCAGCTAGTTGGCCATGCTGGCTGGGACTGATGGGAGATAAAGTCCAGACTACTGGAGAGCATCAGGTTGAAAAACACCTGTCTTAGATGGCTGGCTGGCTGATAGAACATGGATTTCATGCTTCTCAACTGAAAAGTCTGAACCAGACAACATCCCAGCTCTGATTTATGCCCTGAGTGGGATTTTCATTCTGTGGCCTCTGTGGGATGGAGCCAGGGCCAGTTGAAGACATTTTGGCACCTGAGGCAAGCCACGGAATGGTGACTTCACTCCCTACCCCTTCCAGGAAAGAATGGTAGTTGAAGATCTACATCAGGAACAAGGAGGGAATGATGATCTGCATTGGGAACAAGGGGGGGAATGATGGTCTACATCACAAACAAGGGGGAGAGGAACCCAGCAGTGTCTCCTATTTGCCAAGATGTCACCTTAGAGATGAAATGAGAGGGACTGCCATAGAGGCAGCAGATCAGGCCCACAATGAGCATACCACACCTGTTGCTGCTACCATGACACTAGCATTGGAAGATGCAATCCTTGGAGGCTGGATCTGCTGTTCTGTGGAACCTGCTGTCCGAGACAGTCACCTCTCCTTGCCTCATGGGTGGGACGGCCCTGGATGGAACCCAACAGCACATAGTGCCTTCCAAAGAGCTGGGTTGGTTAGAATTTTTCCAATCCCATAGACAGTTTCTAAGCAAATGGGTTGGGAGGGACTTTGAATCTGATTCTTACCATGTGTTTTTTCTCACTTTACACGCCAGGACCCCCCTCTGCTCCCCGGAGTGCCATCTCAAATGTTAACGAGACTAGTGTCTTTCTGGAATGGATTCCTCCTGCTGATACTGGTGGAAGGAAAGATGTGTCTTATTATATTGCATGCAAGAAGTGCAACTGGCACTCGGGTCTCTGTGAGGAGTGTGGTGATCATGTCAGGTACCTCCCACAACAAAGCGGCCTGAGAAACACCTCTGTGATGATGGTGGACCTGCTTGCCCACACAAACTATACCTTTGAAATTGAGGCACTGAATGGTGTGTCCGACCAGAGTCCGGCTGCGAGGCAATTTGTGTCAGTCAATGTAACCACAAACCAGGCAGGTAAGTGCAAAGTTTCGCAACTGGATAATTAGGTTCTGTGGGTGGGTTTGCCAGGCATGGAACACGTCGGGTTGAGCACAGCTTGAAATCGCTGAGCTTAGCTTTTGATAATGAACTTGCGATTCCTTCCTTTTTTTGTTTTTCTCTGGTTACATCACATAAATTACTAAGCCACACAATATAAGAAATGTTTCCTCTCAGGGGCCCGTTTAATAGACCATGGAGTTACTTGTGCAGAGTATTTCTCATTCACTGTCAAATCAGTCATTTTCCCTTGTCGGTTAAAATCGAGATGTAGCTAAGATGCTTTCAACAGCCTTTAAATCAGTAGTTTGCACTTTTAAAATATTGTTTGAAAAAGAAGGAAAGATAGTGACTTTTTTAAGTGTAGATTTGGCACCAAGAATACATTTGCAAGCTCCTAGCAGAAGACCAAGTGAGATGGCTTGAGGGCAGCGTTTTCTAGAGTGTGGTCTGTGGACCATCAGTGGTCCAAAAGGTTCAGTCAGGTGGTCCTTGGCTTGTATGTGGATTTGTGGTTGAAGAAAGAAAGATGACACATCCATCACATTGAATAGTCATGGTGATTTTTAATGTTATTTTAATGTTTGTTTTATTTCTTATGCTGCCCTTCTATTGTATTACAGTTTGAATTATATGGAATTATGGTTCTGCAACAAGTTGAAAAATAACTAAGTGCTCCTCCAAGGACACCATGGCAGGGAAAAGTCAGGGAAGCACTGCTTTAGGGTTTTTCATTTTTTTGCTATATTGCTACAGAAATTACATTGATGGGTCACTCCCCCCACTTTTTTAATGAAGGCTTGAATCCAGATGTGCTGTTGTGCAAGTGGAGATACTTTTCCTTACAATTCAAGGTTCTTGTATAAGGAAAGGACACAAAAATCCATCAGACAACTTTTTTTTTTTTTGCTCTAAGTCCATGTCGTGTGACGTATGTGGCAACAATTTTCAGGACAGCGCTGCTGCCAGAAGTTGCTCTGCTGGAATATCTCTGCATGCAGATTTCGTTACTGAAAACATGATGGTAAAAGGGAGTAGGTTGAAAGAAATCCAAATTATGTTTGATAGCTAAGATCAGATTTCTGATCAGAGCGCCTCGAGATTCAAGGGCTGGTGTGGTTTTGTTCAAACCAATTTTCAGAACAAGAATGTTGTGGAATGCTGCAACATGGGCCCAAACTGTAGTTTGGTAGTAAAATGCAGTATATTTTATTGAAGGTCATAAAAATCTGTTGTTTAGTTATGGTTACTTGGACTTCCAGTATGGCCTTTGAACAAATGGCCCAAACTTGTCGGAAAAGAATTTACTGGCTCCTTACTCTGATTTAGGCTATCTTTTAAGTCCATAAAACCACACAGTAGCTTTAGAACATTTCCCTTCGTATTAAAATCAAGGGCAGTATACCTGGGACTATCGCAACTGTGCAGCAAAGAATTATAATATTTTGTTGCTTTTGCAAACAATCCTTTTCATTCAGTGCAGAATTATTGCTGACTTCTTCGCAATAAATATAGTCAGTAAGATTTCTCTTGTTTATGACTGATGAATGTCCATTACAGTATTAACCACACACAAAAAGCAAAATAATTTAAGAACATGTTAACCACCTACATTTTCAGAACTGCAAATTATAAAATTTGTAAAAGTTTCCCAAATAATTTAAATTAAAAGGCATGCTTGCCAGTTTACATCGCTTTGCTTTCAGTTTGCATAAAAAAGGTAGCCTGCAACTTTCTCACTCTTAGTGTATATAAAGCTACGTTACAGGTATCAAACTTGTCTACAATGGGATCTGCTTTGTGGACCAAATCTGACAGGTGGGTACAGCCACCTATCTTTCAATCAACTGATGATGCAAATAAATGGGGTTTGGATCTTTGAAGACCTGAAACTGGGTCTTCAGATCAGGTGACAGACAGCAATGTGCTACTAAAGGGTTTTCCCTTCTGTTTTGAAGGAGAGGACCTTTCCATTGGCAGCACCTTGACGCCTGCTATGTGCTCAGCCAAACTTAGCAGGTTTGGGTGCATGAGAGAGCTCCATGCGCCCAGATCAAGCAGGATCACCCTCCTGTTACATCAGGCGATGCTGCAGGTGTGTGTGTTCTGCTTAATGCTAGAATCTGCCTTCAGGTGCTTTGCAAAAGGGCTGCTTGAAAGAGCTTGCACACCTCTTTTGAGATGGTGGGTAGGGATTCCTCTCCCATGCTGCCAGCCAGCTGGCTTCAACGAGGCACATGAGCAGCTTCTATCCTATTCGCCGTAGATAATAGGGTGTGCAGCCCATGGAAGGTTGAATCCTGTCTTATCGCCCATGTCTCCTATGGTGACACTGCTCTAGCCGCTAGTTCTAGAGGTGTGGGGTGTGAATATGTGAATGTGGAGAATCTGAAACTAAGGCAGATCTTGGGATGTGGTCAAGATGAGTTATCTGGGACCCAGAGAAGACATCCATGAGTTGGGGCACTTCAGGCAGCCATGGGAATATTGCTGGTTTCTTCCAGAAGGGTTCTATGTATTGTCCCAAGCCTATTCCTCAGAAGAGTTCTGGATAAGGTAGGTTTTTAAATAATGCCAAGGCTCCCTACCACTGTGGTGTGATATTGCTTGCCTATAAACATTTGGAAGGATTAGTCCAAGGTGTCCCTCAGGTTCACTTTCCCTCCCTCCTTTTGGCCATTCACAAGTCTGGCTTCTCCGATTCAAGAATCCTGATCTGGAATTTTTAATCACTACGGGGACAGCTCACAGCCGCCAGAAAACATAGGTCTATTGCCAATGTAGTCCCAATGCCAGGCATGAATTTGGGCTGTGCCTTGTGTCAGGGAAGCCCTAAGACAGAGAAATGGAAACCTGGTTGAAATTTGGTCAGAGCAGCACATGTCAGTATAATATGTATCTAAAATAAGATCACCAACCTCACTGTGCCTGCATTGGTTGAAAAGCAGTTGACTTTTGCACAGGAGATGGCTGCTTATTTAAGGAATTGGCTGCTCTGCTCCGTTCCACACCACAGAATAAACTTTGTATGGTCAGAGTGATTAATGCTTTCAGGATGAGAAAAATTCACACAGGATTAAACACACAAACATGCCCATCTCTCTGTCTCTTCCCATCCCCTGTTGATCTCATGGGTTATTTGAGTTTAAGGAAGGCAAGTCTTTTAGCGTGATGTAGTAGATAGTGGACACGGGTGGCGCTGTGGGTTAAACCACAGAGCCTAGGACTTGCCGATCAGAAGGTCGGTGGTTAGAATCCCTGTGACGGGGTGAGCTGTGTCCCTGTTCCGTCAACCTAGCAGTTCGAAAGCATGTCAATGTGCAAATAGATAAATAGGTACCACACCAGTTGGAAGGTAAACGGCTTTTCCATGTGCTGATCTGGTTCGCCAGAAGCTGGCTACATTACCCAGAAGCTGTACGCCGGCTCCCTCAGCCAATAAAGAGAGATGAGCACCGCAACCCCAGAATCGGCCACGACTGGACCTAATGCTCAGGGATTCCCTTTACCTTTAGTAGATAGCGTTAGGACAGGACTACAGGTGACATTAAACACAGAACTGCTTTGGAAAATGACAGCCTTTTCTGGAGTTCTTTGCCTCTCCAACTAATGTTTGCTCAGTTCTGCTGGGGCAGCACATCCTGTTTCACCACTTGAGGTGACACGGAAACTGCCATCCTGCCCTGTTGTTGCCTCTGCTGCTGCCACCACCTGCTCTGCCACCATCGCATCTGCCATTGGCGGAGAAGTGCTGCCACCATTAACACCAGTTTCAGGCAAGATCGTGCCCATTTGGGGTGAGAGCTCACCCCAAACGGATGCAATCTTACCCCAAATTGGAGGTGGAGGCAGGGTGCCCACAGTGTCCCCACCGGGTGTGTGTTTGTCTTCAGCCTGAGGCAGCAGTCTCATCTTGCCCAATGGCTGGGCTGGCTCTGAGTTCTATGCATGTCATTCCACCCCCCCCACCGCATCCCTGTCAGCAGAAACCAGTGGGCAAATGCAAAGAAACACCCTAGTAAATGTGACAAAATGTACAGTAAGAAAGGGATAATTTGGCATGGGTACTGCTGAGAGGAGTTGGGTTCCTCAGACAACCAGGTAGATGTCAGGTGAGCACTATTCTGTTTTGATCATATCTTCATTAGAATTATAGCTGTCAACCGTCCCTTATTTGGCGTGACAGTCCCTTATCCTGCTGCGGTCCCTTATTGATGATGTCCCTTAAATTTCCCGGGTTTCAAAGGAAGCAGCTCCTCTCCCTCCCTTCCTGCCGGCCAGGGAGGAGGGAGGCTCCAACTGTGTTGCTTGGCTGAATTGCTCTCACCCAATAAGGAGTCTAAGAACGCTATTTTTTCTTTTTCTTTTTTGTAACTGTGGATTTGATTTTCCTTTTTGGTTAATTATATGAAACTCAATAAAAAGAAATGAAAAAAAAGGAGTCTAAGAACGACTGGGGGGTGGAGCTTGCATGCCTTGTGCTGATCAAATCGGCTACGTTGCCTGGGGACTCGCCTTTGCTCAGCGCTTCCCAGCAGAGAGGTGACGCGGTTTTCCTTGCTGCATCCCCTTTGCCGGGTAGCTGCGCTGTGGGAACCACCGCTTGAGGCTTCGTTTGGCTGCTGGCTGGGCTTTCTGCCTTTGGCTTGGAGGGGCTCAGAAGTTGAACATACCTATGCCTGGAAAATCCCTTATTTTGGCTGCTGATCCCTTATTTTCAAGGCTGCTGGTCCCTTATTTTCAAATCTGTAAGTTGGCAGCTATGCCTAGAATACTGTGTCAAGTGCTGAGCACCCCAGTTCAAAAAAGCTACTTGCAAACTAGCAGGTGTCCAGAGGAGGGGCGACAAAATGATGGGGACTCTGGAGACCAAGTCCTGTGAGGAAAGGTTGAAGATATGTTTAGCCTGGAGAAGAGACAATTAAGAGAAGATATGATATCCATCTTCAAATGTTTGCATGTTCAAATGTTTGATTGACCACCTAGATGGTGGTGCTAGTCTGTTTTCTCTTGCTCCACAAAACAAAACCAGTGGGTTTTAGTTACAAGAAAAAGGATTTGGAAGAGTTTGAGTTATCTGACAGAGAAACAGACCGCCTCAGAAAATGGTGGACTTTCCTTTGTGAGAGGTTTTTAAAGCAGAGGCTGCCTAGCCATCTATTAGCAATGCCATAGCGGTGGATGTCTGCATCAGCAGGGGATTGAACTAGATGACTTTTGAGATACTTTTCAACTCTATGATTCTTTGGAGCTCAGCAGATGGTCATGTTCATGTCGCTCTCCCCTCAGACTAGCCTACATCACATTGTTTTTCTGAGAGTAAGATGGAATGATATACAAAGTACACCACCCTAAGCTTTGCAGATAAAGTTAGATATACCAATGTGAAGGGTTTGTAAAAAATGGAGGTACCATCAGACAACTTCCCCCTTTTGGGTAGAAGCTGGGTGCACCAAGGTTTGGTAGAAGACATTTCTCAGGACAAAGACATCTATTTTATATTGGCAGTAAGAAATGTTGTGCCTGGAAATTCAGACCATATGCCATGGTATTGGTCTGGCAGACTCATTGGTGTTGACAGAAAATTTGCTAGCCAGCACCGCAGATGGGGCACTACTTTACCATGTCAAGCCCAAGAAAATTCTTGTGAATTTCAGAATTTACAAAAGGCTCATGCATTAAGATCCTGGCCTCTCCAGATGTACATCGCAAGTGTAACTTTTGGTATAAACTTGTTTTTGGTTCTTGCAGGAAATATTTCCTGAAAACTTTGCCTTTTCCTCAAATAATTTATGTCTCCCTCCCTCTTTTTTCTTTTGTATAACTGGCACCTTTAATATGTCTTGCTTTCTTAATATTCATTTTTGACTGCAAGGGGTATATGAAGCATCTAGGAACCCAAATTACACTGGAAATTGCAACAAGAAAACAACTGGATCATTTTCCAGACTGAAAAATATAACAATAAGCTGAATCATGTAGCTAGCAGTAGAAGATCAGATGATAGAATCCATGAATGACTTTATTGTGAAAAGTTGATCAATTTAATGAGTAATCTATGGTTCTCTGTGCATTATTCAAATTGTTGTGACCATTTAGTAGCACTGTGAACAGTAAGACTGGAAAGAGGTGTTCAGAGTCCAATGAATTCATGTGCCAAGAAAACGTGGATTCTGCAATTGATGTAACATGTAACATAAGCAAATCTTTATATATTTCTGCTGAGGGCTTTTCAGTTTATTTAAATACATCATGTACCCTATTTCCTTGAATTATTTTTTATTTATTTCACAAGATTTGGATGCCATGTGATTGTTAAAGCAAAAACCTCCAAGTCGGCTTTAAAAATAATAATCTACTAACTCTTTACTCCTGCACCCAAGTGTGAATCCCCATTCTTGCTGACCAATAACCTTATTCAGCTACAGCTTGGATGCCTGGCATTTCACTGGAGTTTACCCACAAAGTTTAAGCCTATGTTTGCATCCATCAGCTTTAAAAGAAAGAATTGTGATTCTCAGATAGCTGGCCTCTGCACATGACACCAATTCCATGGGCTTGTGTGAAATCGTGAAATCAGAGAAACAAGCCCTATTCACATACTCATAGAATTGTAGGGTTGGAAGGGACCCAAAGGGTCAATAATCCATGGGCCCCTTGAACACCAGCCCCGGCCCCTCTACCATTATCTTCCCTGTGTTGAGCAGACAGGCAGCCTGAAGGAGAATTGTAAGCTCAGATTGCTGGTTGTTGTTGTTCAGTTGTTTAGTCGTGTCCGACTCTTCGTGACCCCATGGACCAGAGCACGCCAGGCACTCCTGTCTTCCCCTGCCTCCTGCAGTTTGGTCAAACTCATGTTCGTAGCTTCGAGAACACTGTCGAACCATCTCGTCCTCTGTCTTCCCCTTCTTCTTGTGCCCTCAATCTTTCTCAACATCAGGGTCTTTTCCAGGGAGTCTTCTCTTCTCATGAGGTGGCCAAAGTACTGGAGCCTCAGCTTCAGGATCTGTCCTTCCAGTGAGCACTTAGGTCTTATTTCCTTAAGAATAGAGAGGTTTGATCTTCTTGCAGTCCATGGGACTCTCAGGAGTCTCCTCCAGCACCATAATTCAAAAGCATCAATTATTCAGTGATCGGCCTTCTTTATGGTCCAGCTCTCACTTCCATACATCACTACTGGAAAACCATAGCTTTAACTATAGACTTTTGTCAGCAAGGTGATGTCTCTGCTTTTTAAGATGCTGTCTAGGTTTGTCATCACTTTTCTCCCAAGAAGCAGGCGTCTTTTAATTTTGTGACTGCTGTCACCATCTGCAGTGATCATGGAGCCCAAGAAAGTAAAATCTCACTGCCTCCATTTCTTCCCCTTCTATTTGCCAGGAGGTGATCAGTGGCCAAGATCTTGGTTTTTTTGATGTTGAGCTTCAGACTATATTTTGCCCTCATTAAAAGGTTCTTTAATTCCTCCTCACTTTCTGCCATCAAGGTTGTGTCATCTGCATATCTGAGATTGTTGATATTTCTTCCGGCAATCTTAATTCCGGCTTGGGATGGCTGAACATGGTTACAATCATCCCTGCAACTGGGTCCCTGGTTGTGGAGAGATCAAAGGCAGAGGAATCAGGACTGGCTCGCTCAGCCTTTTAGCCCATCCATAGATCCAGATTAAGATGTCCTGGGTTGGGTTTTAGCTTCTGTCCATTGTGGCATCCTTCTGAGCCAACAAAGGTCACCATCGGCTCAAGTGTTGAGCTGGGTAGAAGATGGAGAGCCAGTTCAGCTTCCTCAGTGACACACGCTGCACCAGTTTCCCAGTGGCTTCATGGACAGAACACCCTTCCCATGTGTAAGCCTACTGTACTGGCACACTGAGGCTGGAAGTGGATAATGCAAGATGCATGCTGATGCCACATAGCAGCTGCTCGCCTCCTCATCCTTTTCCATCAGTTAATGCCATGTGATGTGATGTCACCATGCTGTGAGTCTCCTCATCCATGCTCTGTTTCACCGGCTTCTGCTAGAAGTGGCAGGAAGACACACTGCGCAGAAACATCGCATCTCACTTCTTTGATGTTAGTCAGGAGGAGAGGAAGGGCTGGGTGCTGTTTTCAGTGGCACCCACATACGTACCATAACATCTAACGTTGGCTGAAGAAGTCTTCCTATGCCAGAAGGTTTGGGACTATGTGCTTCTCTCAAGACACAAAAAGACGGCGCTTTTGTGAAAACAGTATTCCTTTTATTTTATTTTTATCAATTTGACAAGCACTACCTTTTGCCAAGTCCCAAACTCCACAGATCTAAGCAAATATGTATAATGATATTTCAGGGGTCCAATGTAAACAAGAGAGGCAGGGGGAAAAGGTGTCCAACTTGTTGTTTCTTTCCTGAAAATTATCTCCCCAGTGACTCTTCTCCTGTGAGGATTATGACGTGTTGAGTACCCCTTCCCTTGCTGCTTCCTCACTTCCAGTCACACTCACTGTAAACAGATTTTCTGGTTTCAGAGACTGTCTGGCTACTCTTGCATACATTTGTGATCAATGAATGTGTTTCAATGGGTTTTTTGCAAGTCTGTGATAGCCTTGCTATCTGAAGAGCAGTGTATAATGTAGAACAAAGCCAAGTCATGCACACACACACACACACAGAGAGAGAGAGAGAGAGAGAGAGAAGATTTCTGAGATTTTTCTTTTCCCCGTCTAAAGAAGTAAAAGTTTGCTAACCCCCTCCTGTTATTTCCTGCCACCCCAGGCAAATTTTCCTCTACAGATCAAGACCATCATCCTTTCACACACAACCCACCCCCAAAAACAAACAAACAGGTTTTGTGTCCTAGTTTACAGTTCTTTTAAAAAATAAAAAATATATATTCAGTTTTACAGTTTTATATTCAACACAATCATCAGTATCACACAAATAAATAAAATAATAAAAAAAACCTCCTTCCAGTATTTTATTTATTTTATTTTGTTTCAACTACTGTAGACCAACACGGCTACCTACCTGTAACACAAAAAAATGTAAATCCTAATACCCCCCCCGACTTCCCTCAACCTCCTCTTCTGGTTCTTTAAATATTTGCTTTTCCTGCTTATTTTATTCTACATTAATTTTGTAGTCTGTTCATTAACTGTTCTTATATTTTTATCCTTTTTATACCATATCTTTTCAATTACATCTATGTTGTTTTCCCAATAATTGCACCTTAACTTTTTTGCTTGTTTTCTTAATTTTAAGTGTTTACTCAAACCCTGCTATTGAGTCCACTTCTTTACAATATTTCTATATATACATCATAAACGATTCCCAATCTTTTAAAAAGTCTCTTTTGTCCTTATCTCTAAGTTTTCTTGTGAGCTTCGCCATTTCAGCGTATTCCATCCATTTTGCTTGCCATTCTTCTTTCATTGGTTTCTTGTCATCTTTCCATTTTGGGGCTAGTAATATCCTAGCCGCTGTTGGGGCATACATAAACAGCTTCTTCCACTCTTTTGGCAAGTCTTGACCTGGTTTACAAATTTATTGTAGAAATAAATGAGCATAGACAATCTTTTGAGTCACCTTTCAGTCTTCCATTTGTATATATCTGTGTTCTCATTACCCTTTTATCTTTTTTGGAGGGGGGGCAAAGGGAGTGTTAAAAAGGTAAAGGACCCCTGACAGTTCAGTCCAGTTGCGAACAACTCTGGGGTTGCGGTGCTCATCTCGCTTTACTGCGAGGGAGCTGGCCTTTGTCCGCAGACAGTTTTTCCAGGTCGTGGTCAGCATAACTAAGCTGCTTCTGGTGAAACCAGAGCAGCGCACAGAAACGCCATTTACCTTCCCACTGGAGCGGTACCTATTTATCTACTTGCACTTTGACGTGCTTTTGAACTGCTAGGTTGGCAGGAGGTGGGACAGAGCAACAGGAGCTCACCCCATTGTGGGGATTCGAACCGCCGACCTTCTGATCGGCAAGCCCTCCGCGTCCCTAAGGGAGTGATACAATTCCTCATTTTTTGACAGTGTAGGAGTGGCCATCCTCTTTGGCAGCAACTTAGTATTTCAAACTTGTTCCACGTGCTCTGTGGAGCCACATGGAGGGCTATAATCTACTCACCACACAAAACGATAAACACACACCTTTCCCTTCCCACTACCACCAGACAGGGAAAAGACGACACCAACAACTGAATTCAGTCAGGAAAAGCACCCCTGCTGAAATGCACAGGATATTTTAAAAGTGTAGACGCCTTGCATTATATAGTGATATCCCGTGATTTTCATTCCTACATAGTGAGGCTTGAGAATGAAAAGAACTAGGTGCTGTTTTGTGCCAGCATGCTGCAGCTTTTAATTCTGCATTGTGTTTTACTACAAGGGAGAACCTGCACTTGGTGTAACCCCCACGGAAATGTTTTAGTTTAGTTTTGTTGTACGTTGCTTGGAAAAAACCTTGGAAAGGCCATGAAGAAATTTTAAATAGATGCAGATGAAAACATGAGCAGGATTTTAATCTCACTTGTAATGTAACAAATACTATGGACAATATGGATAGATATAAAATATAGATTATGAAATAATATGCAGTTGAAAATGTTGACAATAGGACCCATGGAGGGGATGGGGGGGGAGTCTAGAGATTCAGAGAAATCTCTTTATATGGATATGTGTGTGGTTTTGTTATAAATTTATATCTGTAAAATCAAATAAAAATGATTTTTATAAAGAAATTTTAATTAGTCTTGGGGCACCTCAAAGATGCACAAATATATTATGGGATAATAAGTAAGCTTCACTTGTTCAAAAATGGAAAAAAAAATAAAACTACAAAGGCTAGGATCCAAATATTAAGTTTTACATATCTCTACTAGCTTGTATATGATTCCCTTTCATGGTACATAAGATATCTGTGCTGTATCACAAATAGATTTTGGTAAGGGGGCCTCTCAAAACAGTTTGCAATGCTGCTGCCTGAGAATCACAAACCTAAACCCACCTTCAGGATGCGAAACCAGTTACCCTGTTCATAGAATCTTGTCCATAAAGCATAATTTAAAAAGCATCCTAGACAACTGGATAGTTGACTTGCTTAGAGTGGGGTGCTGATCTGGTTGAAGGTTCAGTTCCCATATGGGACAGCTTCATATTCCTGCATTGCAGGGGGTTAGACTAGATAATGTTCAAGGTTCCCTTCTAACTCAATGATTCTATGAGTTCCTGTGGAAATTTTTACAAGTGTGCACACCACAGTGTGCCATCATTTCCCTCCTTTTCTTAAATGGAAAATATTGCAGCTTCAAAAACATTTCTATTGTTTATGTGCTTTCCTTTGAAAAGCAAAACTACCAATGGAAAATATGGAAGTTAATTCCACATGCAGCCAATAATTTTTTTTTTAAAAAAAACCCATCAGAAATAAGATATCACATGAAATCATTTGCAACATCAACACCCATTTTTGCATGTCAAATCTTCATCACAAGCCATCTGACGCTTGAGTTGCAAGTTCATCCCCACTCCAGATGGCAGAATGTCTGTTACCAATGAATTATGGATCAGAAGAATACTTTATGGTTTTATTTATAACTCCCTTGTTGGTAATTGGTTTCTCTTAGTTGGTTACCAAGCTTTAAACAATCCTTAGATATCTAGCGATGCACAATATGTATGGGCATTAAATTAAGAGCTTGGAGCCCAGAAAATTTAGCAATGGTTATTCTGTTGTCCACATCCCTTTTATACAGTTGGGCAGGTTGATTTAATGGGTTGGATGCAGTCATACTTAGAGTAGGCCCACTAAAATCAAATTAAGTTAGGAATGACTCATGCCCCATTAATTTCAGTGGATCACTCTGTGTGTAACTAGGTCTGGATCCAAACCTATGTATTCAGTACTTTTGAGCTCTGTTTCCTGTAGAAAGGCGTGATAATTTGACACATTTCATTCTTTTGTATTCTTAGTGCTAACTTTCACCAGCATCAGCAAACCGATCACAAAGTGAGCGCCATTGGACTGTAGTGGTTTGAGTGTAAACATAAAAATATAGGAAATAATGTTCACAGTTTGCTAAGCCTGCCGAGATATTTCCTTTTATGTTTTCAGAAGGCTGATTTTGCCAGAAAATCTACCATTTAATTCACCAGTGTTGATATATATATATATATATATATATATATATATATCCCTGACAGTTTTGACTTCTCTTGCCTTATTTACTGTAGATCTTTCTCTACTATTGATCCTGGTACAGTGGTGCCCCGCAAGACGAAAAACCCGCTAGACGAAAGGGTTTTCCGTTTTGGAGGCGCTTCGCAAAACGAATTTCCCTATGGGGTTGCTTCACAAGACAAAAAAATCTTGCGTCCCCCGGCGGTTTTTTTTTTGGTTTTTTTGCCCTTTTCCTAAGCCGCTAAGCCGCTTATCAGCTGTTCCGCTGATAAGCCGCTTAACAGCTGATCGCTGGAAGCTGCTTGACAGCTCTAGCACTAATCCGCTAAGCTGTCAATGGGCTTGCTTTGCAAGACGAAAAAACCGCTAGACGAAGAGAATCGCGTAACGAATTCTTTTCGTCTAGCGAGGCACCACTGTACTTCTTTTGAGGACATATCATTGTGGCGTCAGCATAACAGACCC